>NC_091789.1:14356635-14659666 GCF_029378745.1 Bos indicus | reverse complement strand
TGACTTAACAACTGAACAACAACACCCTTACATCTGGCTGGAATAGGAAAATTAAGTGATTAGACCAATTAGTTTCTCAGAGTGTTTCTAAAATATGAACAAATCCAAAAGACTTATAAGAGCCAGATAAAATAATTTCAAATGAAAAGTGTCTTGATTTTCCCTTTAGTATCTTTGCATGGAGAAATGAGTGTGTGTGCTGGGGGAAAGTGAGGCAGGCCTGCCTAATATCTAACTTCAGCCAGGGTTTTTGAGTGAAGTGTGGCTTCTTAGGACTTGATTATCTTTGGTCTTTCTTGTAGCATCTACTGAAAGTCCAAGAGGAATACAAAAGGAAAGAAGCTGAACTGGAAAAAATCAAAGATGACAAGTTACAGGTGGAAAAAATGCTGGAAAATCTCAAAGAAAAGGTACATGAATCCTAAGTGTTCCTTTTCCCTTGTTCCTTAACTGCTTTTCAGTGACAATGAAAATGCCCTGCAAGTTCCTACCAAAAGGTGTCAAATGCGAAATCTTTGGTTGAATGGAGATTAAAAGCCTCCTATCCAGGCTAATTCTTGAATCAAGAGCTCAGCATTTAGATATGAGTCCTTGGCAATTCTGAAGGTTCAGGAAAGTGTACTTTTCAATGAATAAAATGTCCATCCATCCATAATATTCCTCAGTCTTCCTTCTTGGAAACGATCAGAGTATATACCTCACCACTGCTTCCTTCAGTCAAAGTCTATGTGACACAAAATACTTTTAATTAAGCATTTCATTAAATGAAGAAACTCAAGTACAACTAGAATATTGAACATTGACATTTCTTTGCAGACACTCCATCTAGTATAATAATGAGCTGCTGTAGGTTGAAATGGCCAAAACCAAAAGTGGGGTGGGGTTGGGGGAGGACTTGGAAAGAAACAAGGAGACACATTATGCTAAAGCTAGATAATAGTAACAGGGAAGACAAAATGGGATTCTGCCTAATGAGAGTCTGCAGCCATAAGAACCGCCAACGAGAACCTCAGAGAAAGCCTACTAAATTTCTGGATGAATTAATGTATCGCAACCATGCATCGGGTGTCCAGTCTATTTAAGGTGTTTATAAAGTCAACTGGTGGTGTCTCCATGTCACACCTCTCTAACCTCCTTTATGCCTGAACCAAGTGAAGTTATTCTCTGAAAAGAAAGGCCCATTGACCAGAGCTGCCTGACTTTAATGTCTCAGAAGGAAGAGAAGATTAGAAGCTTAGACCAAGAACCAGAAATCATTTCCACAGTTCTGCGGTTCCACAAGAGCTTGTGCCCTTTCTCTTCTGTGCTCAGCTCAGAAAGATGCAATGCATACAGGCCCTGGGTGTGTTTGTGAGCCTACTGACTCCCCTAGAGTGCCATTAAGAACTGGCAACCTTGGTGTAGTTGAAACAAATGATGGAAAGTGTTTTCCAGAGGCCATTTGCAATATGCTTTTAATTCTTCCACTTCATAAAACCAACTCACTTTCCAGTTTTCTGGGTGCTATTAAAGAGACCAGCATAATTCCAGACAAATTCATTTATCAAGCATTTAATTGAAAAGTGCCAAAGCTGCTCTATTTAGCAGGACTTGCCTCATACAAGCAGAGCTTCTAAAATGTCCCAGAGCTTCTACTTAGCTCTGTTTCACTTCTTGCATAAAATGGAATGTGTTGTGTAGCCAGAAGGCTATAGATAAACAGGGGGTTATACTAATGACATTAAGCTTAAAATCACTCTTCAGGATTGACATCACTAATTGACTTGAGGACATCAAGTGTAATCAGCCCTCTGTTTTGTAAAGTATTTCATTTAAAGAAGCGAAGGGTCAAATGGTACAGAAGAATCTTGCAGTTTTAGAACTAAGTCTAAATGTTTCCCGTTTTGAAACTGCATATACCATGAAAGAAAGTGAAGTTGCTCAGTCGTGTCTGACTCTTTGCAACCCTGTGGACTGTAGCCCACCAGGTTCCTCTGTCCATGGGATTCTCCAGGTAAGAATACTGGAGTGGGTTGCCATTTCCTTCTCCAGGGGATCTTCCTGACCCAGGGATCAAACCTGGGTCTCCCACATTGCAGGTAGATGCTTTAACCTCTGAGCCACCATGGAGTGGCATGGAGTGGCAGCTGAAGAGGACAGGAGAGATGCAACTGATAATGAGAAACATGTGAGTCAGAATATGTTTTTGTCCTGTTATTTTAAGGGAGGCTTCCTTCAGAGAAAGTCATGAGAGTTCATTATAAACTGATCTTCTCTGGGAAGCTGATTTGTGACCACATATTTCAAACTGACACAATTAGGTTAGAAAGCAAAGTACCATCACATTAGACTGGAAAAATAATTTCAGGTTGAAAGGAAAGCAATAAGTTTTGGTGAGGAGGGATCTTTTTTCTTTTTGTTTGTGTTTCTTGACAGTAAACCGCAGAGTGAGTTATCGTCAGTGTTTTGCAATATAACAATGTGACTTATGTCTGTCTTCCTGCAGAAAGAACTAGCTCTTTGAATCTACTAGTAAAATGCAAGGTGATAAGCAGCCCTTCAATATACCTTCTAATTTTTCAAATGCCAGCTGTAATAAAATTGAAGTCAGGTTTCAGTCAGGCTGTATTTTGATTCAAGATATCTAAAACTTCTCAGAATGTCTTCATATCTTAAATCAACCCCAATCTGTTAAACTCTCACACTTAAGAAATGTCTTACTGGATCATGTAATGTTTTAAGGGGGTTAGAAGCAGATGTACAGCCTGTGGCTTAGAAGTGAGCCAGCAGTTTAAATCAAACTTGGCATGATGGTTACTGACTGGATTGGATTCTAAAGGCCAAAGATTGAGTAGGTCATCAAGAAAGATTTCCCTTCTGACTACAGCCTGGAAGCCTGTAAATCCACAAAACAACATGTCTTGCAGCAAAGATCATTAGTTTCATTCAGAGACAGCATCCTGGAAGCTTTGAAGGCATCTTTAAAAGAAAAAAAGAAGGAAGCCTGTCCCTGCTGAGAGCTTGTGGAAGGAAAGAAGTGACAAAACATTTGAGTCAACCATGATTTGCTCCCCTTGCGGGCCATTTCCCCGGCGCTCTCTTTTACAATAGCAGTGATACTGAAGCAGGGATTTCTTTCATTCCTTCTTCTGAAGACTCTTCCTTCACAGTCATAATACAGAAAAGATGTTCTCAGTACCCAAAGAGAGAAAGAAAGATCCAAGAGAGGTCTGAAGGCGTTTTTCAGTTTGGTTGTTGGTCATGGATTTCACCTGAGCCCTCTTGTGAAATATATCCACTGTGCTCAGAAAGAGAAAACTTTCAACAAGGAAGGCCACTGGTTACTGATAGTTTTGGCAGCAGTCATTTCTTGGTTTAAAGTCATAAATATCCTAACTGATGATGCCCTTATCAGAGAGAAGAGAGAGAGAAAGAGAGCTGATAGTCAATAAATAAAGGCTCTAATTTTCAGTTCAAGAGCCAACAGTTGATTACCCATGAGTGGATCAGCTATGTTGTAGATTATCCATTCAAATATGGGACTGACCTTTAGCAGAGTGTGGAACCGAAAATAAAAAAGAATGGTCCTTTTCACATTGGGTGGCCTGGGATGAAATCCTGGCTCTATCATTTTCTAGCAATGCTATCTTAGGCAAGTTACCTAATTTATCTGAGCCTCACTTTCCTCACCTGTAGAATGGAGATAAAACTTACCTGCCAGTTCCTGGCATCTCACAGACAATTAATGCTGGGTAGGGTTCCCAAGATTACCAGACTTGGTCTGGTTCCCAAGTCAAGAATGATGAAGGCAGAAGGGAAAAAAACTAGTGAAGATGTATGTCTAAATATGTGTGTGTGTTTTGAAGCCTTATAAACAAGCTTTGGATTATCAGTGATGCTTTTATAGTTTACGCTATTTTCTCTTCCATTTAATAATCAAAATTGCACAGTGTTGCTTTTGAGGTGCTGTTAAGAAGTTCCCTGTTGTATAATTGGAACCAAGTTACCATATGGGACTTTCCTGGTGGCTCAGTGGTAAAGAATCCACCTGTCAATGCAGGAGACCTGGGTTCAATCCCTGGGTTGGGAAGGTCCCCTGGAGTAGGAAATGGCAACCCACTCCAGTATTCTTTTGCCTGGAGAAGCCCAGGGACAGAGGAGCTTGTGAGGCTATAGTCCATGGGGTCTCACAGAGTCGGATGCAACTGAGCACAACAACAACATAATTGGAGGGCTTCCCAGGTGGCTCAGTGGTAAAGAATCTGCCTGCCAATGCAGGAGATGCAAGAGACATGGGTTCGATCCCTGGGTTGAGAAGATCCCCTGGAGGAGGAGATGGCAACCCACTCCAGTATTCTTGCCTGGAGAATCCCATGGACAGAGGAGCCTGGCAGGCTACAGTCCATAGGGTTGCAAAGAGTTGGACACAACTGAAGCGACTTAGCACACACGCATGCACTGTTACCATATAAGGTGCACTGACCTAGGAGACATATTATTCCCACAGGAAAGCTGTGCCTCTAGACTGTGTGCATCGAGCCAGGATAGTGATTACCCTCTGGAGAAGACTCTGAACAGCTGTCCTGTCAAATCTGAACGCGAAGCCCTGCTAGTGGGTAAGGAAGTGAACACATTCAATGTATAAAGTGCAGTCGAGTGGGGGAAAGAAGTAACCTAGGATGAGTGAGCACATGCCAAGCGTTCATGAGGCATGCCAGTGCAAGAACCCAGAGTCCTGAAGATGACAGGATAAGGACAAGTACAGATTTCAGTCAAAATGGTAACAGCATCTCCCAGCCCTCTTCAAGCTCCTGGTGGCCACTGCCACATCAAGTGTGTCAGTATAAACACTATGCTAAGAGGGGGTCTGCTAGAGAAACACATGGTAGATTTTTAAAAGTTAGGTGAGCCCTCTCACTCCCTCTCAAGGGACAGTGCAAACATTGTTTGTCAGACAGCTTCCCCAGACGAGCCTCTTAAATCTTCCCAGGTTCCTGGCAGGCAACCCAGGAGGCTGTCTGTAGGGTGTTTGAACACTGATAGGCTCTGATGAGATAAATGCTAGAATTGCTCTCACTACATAGAAATTGATTGATAGAGGCAAGATAGCATAAGTGGTTAAGGAATCAGACAGAACTGGCTTCCTGTCTTGATCCCTCCATTTCCATCATTGAGCTTCAGTTCCTCCATCTTCAAAATGGGAATAATATTAGCTATCTCAAAGCAGCTGTAGGTATCAAATACAACAATTCATCTAAATCACTTAACACAGTGTCCAGCCCATAGCAAGCCCTCAATGAATGAGAACCATTTTGCACTTAATGGCACTATTCACAAATGCTTGTTGACTTTACATTCTGTTTGGAAAACAGTGGCAGATGGAGGTCTGAAAATATTCAGTCATTTTAAAAGGGCTGATATTGGACCTCAGCAGATAATCCCAGCTGCCTTCTAGGAATCTGAGCCGCACAGTAGTCCCACCCCAATCTCGAAAGTTCTCCACACTAATTAGCTTCTGCATATTTTGAAGATATATCTGCCTCCTTCGGTAATGGATATTATATTCAGATCTAACACTTTGATATGATAATAAAGATGCACAGGGGATCTGCCAGTGAGTCTTCAAGAAGAGTGACAACTTATTTCCGTTTTCCAACTCAAAGTTCTTTAACAAATTGGCATGGCAACAGGGAGACCTGTCAGAGGAGAGCCATGGTTAGGAGGAAGCCTCTGAAAATGGATAGTTCTAGAAACAAAGATTCTTAAGATAAGTGTTTCATGTTTTGCTTTGTATTTTTAAATAAAGAAGTCTTGAGCTGACCGAAAGGAAGATCTACTTTTTAAAAATTGGTTATTTGGGTGTGAACCCACAAAAACTACTTCATGTTTTGAAACCTCTGGAGTTATTTCTTGGCGTTTGACAGCCTTTCTTGGTCATAGCATCTAGAATTCCTTTGAGCATGGACTGTATTCTTCAGAATTTAAGTTTCTCAGCTTGAGTCAGTGTTTGGAAATTCAATTTACCAAGTCATTTAAGAGGAAAGTAGTGATATAAGCAATACTATCCATTTTGAGTAGAGTTTCGAATCCTACCATCAATTCTTCCTGGATCCTCCAACCCACCCACTTGCCATCTAATATTTGGAGGATTTTTGCAAAGAACTTATTTGCACTTCAACCTACCATTTAAACTTGTAATATGCTTTGTCAATTGCTTAAAGGGATAGACAAGTTGTAGTTTTATAAACCAACCCAAAGTTAGCTTTTATTTCTTGCCAGTTTTCAGTAAGCTTAATTCTGAATCCATGTGATATACCTAAGATTTTATGAAAGGAGATGAATTTTTTTTAAGGAAAAAAATAGTAGACTTTTGAACAATTTATATTCTACCTGTTGCCAGAGAAAGTAGTATTGGCACAATTAACCTGATGGCCAAAATAATCAAGACAATCTATGTAGCTGCCAATGACCCCAGAGTTATGCTGAGTAGCAGTCATGCACATTCCTGGAGGCTGTAAATTGCTATAAGAATTCTGATACTGGAAGAGATTCAGAGCTCTGAGGACAAACAGAATGCTAGTCATCACCTGAGTGAATGAAATGTTTGTCTTTTCTTTACAGAGCTACTCACAGAATAAAACCCAAATACAATCAACAGATTCTCTTGTGAGAAGCACAAGTTTAATCAGGCAAAGTACATGATTTGTACTTTTGCCATAACAGCAAGACATGATTAAATGCATAAGAGGCTAAAACCCAATGTAAGACAGTGCAGAAGAACTGCAAAAAACCCAGCACAATCGAAATTCATTGTAAAATTTTAAATTCATTGTAAAATGTAGAACTCAAATGGCGTTTAGCCATCAGGAATGATGGGAGTGACTCCTCAAATGCCAGTTTTTCTCCAGGTGGTATAGGGTAGTGAGAGGCAGTCCACAGAGTGGTTGAGAGCAACTGTTTGGGTTCAAATACCTGCCACTTACCAGCTGTGTGACTTAGGGCGTTAAACATTCTGTGCCTCAATGTCTCCTCATCTGTGAAAGGGGAATGGTAACACCTACCTCACAGGGTTGTTGTGAAGATTAAATGAGTGTGTGTGTGTGTGTGTGATGAGTGTATGTCTGTGTGTGTATATATATATATAAACTTAGAAGAGTACCTGATATGTAATATGGTGTACATATGAGCTGACTCTTGCCAGACACTATCATATGGCATCTCAGCAAATACAATGCTCAAGTGTAACCTCCATGCTATTGTGTTTATAGGAATTATCTCCACATTCCTTCATGTCCACCCATTTGGAGCAAGCATTGAATATATCTGCTCCTACTTGCACCGTCTTGATAATAAGGTATGTGGGGTCCTGAGATGGGCATGCAATGCGATGGAGGGTTCTTTGTGAACAGGTGGCCTCACTCTTCTCAAGCACAAAAAAGTCACTAGTAATCACTGTAAGGAAAATTCCTTTACCTATTCTCTCACTGTGATTCAGCATCAAGTTTCTCTCTTGCAAGTAGGGCAGCCATCTGTCGCTGTTTGCCTGGGGCTGAGGGGTTTCCTGGGACTTGGGACTCCCAGTGCTGATACCGGGGAAGTCCTGGGCCAATCTGAATGAATTGGCCACCCTACTTCCAAGATACATCTTAGAAGAATTTTCTTTCTTTCTCTTAATTTACATATCAGATGCTAATTAAGCATTATTTCTCACCAATCAAACTTCTGCCCTGGGCCTTTAGACATTAGCAAATGTAAATTTTCAATTGGAAGTCTTACTCCAACCACCTCCCGGACTGTTGATATCACCACTGCTGTTATCTAAAATGACACAATCCAGGCAGGGACACAAGAAGTTGGAACAATGAGTCTGTAATACAGACTGAATGTTTGCTCACAGCTGATCTCATGGACCAGTTTCTTCCCTGGATGCCACCTGTAGGGAACTCACAAAGCCTCGGGAGCAAGGGTAAGTGCCAGTTACCTAGAAAATCAAGGATCCATGCCTCATATAGGAATGAGGGGGCGTGTGACTCCTCAGAATAAATAAAGTCCTGATAGATTTTTTTTCAGAAGCAGAATTAAGTTAAAGCTGCTCATGGATTGTACTCACTATTTGACAGGTTCTGGGCCTTTTGACAAGTGCCATTGGAATACAGATTCCTGATAGTCAGCTGTCCAAAGTGTTAAGCCATTTAAGAATATGTCCTCTTAACAGAGGCACTGGCCCATATGGAAATCGTGGGTGATTCGTCCTCCTCGTGGCATTTGTTTTAGTTCTAGCTAGTACTCCCCGGTCATTTATCTCTGGGAAGAGATGCTATTCTGCAATTAAGTGGCTCGCCCATTTGACAGTGAAAGGAGGGATGGAATGTGAGCACCAGGAACAAGGGATCTGTTGAAGTGATTTGAAATTGAACTCTGTGTCAATAAAAACAATCTTTTTTTAATTGCAAAAATAATGCAAACATATTATCTTTTAAAGGTAAGCAATATAGAACTAGAGTAAAGGCAAATGGACAGTTCCCCGCAATGCCACCTCTCAAGGATAACCATCATTGGTGGTTTGGCATATCTTATTCAAACTCTTTTGTATACATCTGCTGTACCTACGGCACCCCACTCCAGTACTCTTGCCTGGAGAATCCCATGGACAGAGGAGCCTGGTGGGCTGCAGTCCATGGGGTCGCTAAGAGTCGGACACGACTGAGCAACTTCACTTTGACTTTTCACTTTCATGCATTGGAGAAGGAAATGGCAACCCACTCCAGTGTTCTTGCCTGGAGACTCCCGGGGACGGGGGAGCCTGGTGGGCTGCCGTCTATGGGGTCACACAGAGTCGGACACGACTGAAGCGACGCAGCAGCAGCAGCTGTACCTATATTGTATGTATATTTCTATAAACAGTATAGATTTATGTTTTTTGCAGAGAGGATTCAACTCTACATGATACTCTGCAGTGTGCTTCTTTCACTTGACTGGATACAGCCCACCACTAGCACTGGGGACAAAGCATGACCTGACTCCCAGTCTAGTGCCAGTTCCTCCTGAGCAGCTTCCTGCCAGGGTAGTGCCAGGGCCTCCCAAAGCGAGTCTCCAATGGTACCAATGGAATCTGGGGGTCCCTCCTACCAACTTTAGAAATGTTCAGGGTGGCAGCAACTTGGGGTTTCTTTATGGATCCCCTCGTGCTCTTCAGTCAGGTCCTAGTGCCCAAGTTCACAGTTAGGAAAGTTGCTACTAACATAAAGATGACCACGTGAAGCAAGCCCTAAGGGTCCACAGATTTGTTTTTGTATTGGTACGTGTGTGTGTGTGTGTGTGAGAGAGAGAGAAGTGGGAACACAGAGCTATTTATTCCTGTCACTTTTTCTTTGAAAACTAAGACATGTGTGAAGACTTCTGCTTTGGTGGCAGTCATTTCTGCCTCCCTCCCCTCCCTAAAGGGTTTGCAGCTTCAGTGGACCTGAACATAACATCACCAGCACTGATAAGCCATCATTCAGCTGGCTGCGGACTCAAGGCTCTCCACACGACTGACACCAGCTCTTTCCCAGAGAAAGCTCGGTGGCGATCAATCTCAAAAACATCCTTCTAAGTGAAAGAAACTAGTCACAAAAGACTATAGATTGTACGATTGCACATGTATGAAATTTCCCCCCAGAATGTAAAACCACAGTGAAAAAACCTGAGTCTGGGTCGGGCAGTAAGGACACAAAGGAACACAAAGGGACACAGAGGGACTTTGGTGGAATGTTCTAAAACTGAATTGTGGTGACAGTTGCATAATTGTATAACTTTACTAAGATTCATCAATGTGTACATATAAAGTAGGTGAATTCACTGTATATAAATTATACCTAAATAAAGCAGTTATGAAATACAGAAACAAAAAGAAAGCTCAGCGGACTCAGGTGATCATAGCAGAAGAAGGCTTCCATCTGGAATCCGTTCAACCAACCACACATGCACAGGGAGGGGAAGGTCAACCCCACACCCAGCACACACATGTGCACATCAGCTTTCTAAAGCCGTACTAGGGGGAAAGCCAGGTTAGGAAGGTGGGGCTGGTTTTGAATGGAGATGTCCTCTCTCTCCCACAGATCTGTACCAGTGATGTGGAATGTCTCATGAGCCGACTCCAGCACACCTTCAAGCAGGAAATGACTGGAGTGGGAGCCAGTCTGGAGAAGAGATGGAAATTCTGTGGCTTTGAGGGCTTGAAACTGACCTGAATCCCTTTGCTTTACAACCTGGGATCCTGAAAATACATGTGTGTTGGACAAGCTTTTAGAAAGTGGTTTGTATTTTCAATGCTTTTCAAGTGGAAATTGCTTTAAATTTGTCAGTTCATTCCTGGAATATCTTTTGAGTTAAAATAAGGATCCTGGAACAGCACTTCGAGCTACAGGCCCTATAAAGAAGTCGACTTAAACCTCAAGTGCTGTAACTTCCTCTCTTTCTGTCAATTGGTTGTCTTTTTTTATTATTAGTATTAAAAAGGCCTGAGGCTAATGCGTATTTAGGGTGTTTTCAGTGTCTGTACTACTGTTGTAGACTTTGGTATTTTTTAAACACTGTTAACTGAAATGTTTTGATGATTTGTACGTGATTTGTGTTTCAGAACTTCTCTTTCCATTAATGTTGCTACTGGTGAGAGGAATGACAGGAGCACTACGACTCCATAACTGACATTGTCTTTCCAATCCCCAGTAGGCCAGTGAGTGAATAACGCATCAGTGTCTTCTAGAAGGTGCTTGACCAGGTTCACCTTTTAAAAGACAAAGCATGGTTTGTGGCTTTTTGCAAAATTACTGTGAACCAAAAGTTGACAAATGTTTCAGAGTTATTTTCTCTAATGTATCAGATAACAGGTTTATTTCAAAATTTAAAACAATGTATTCATGGAAAGCAAGTGTCCAGTATAACTGGCATGTGTATGTGGTATTCAGAATCACCTTGTAAATAGTTTGCTTTTAAAGGAGGGCATGTTTTCTATGTATTAAAATACACCTGTGTGCTCACTTTCACACACACACACACACACGCACACACATTGGCAGAAGGAGTTTAATATGCTTTCTCCTCCGGCCTTCTGACAAAGTCTGGTGGTCCCTTTCTTTTGCTGTCAGTGTGTTGAATTGCAAACCATGTACTGCTGTAAATACTATGTTTACTTCATGCTGAGTGTTTGCAAACGGTTGATAGGAGTATTAATAGAGAATTCTTGAGAACGAATAAATAATGAGCTAGGGTGTGTGAAGCTTTGTGCAAATAGGTCAGCTCCACCTGGAGTGCTGAGTGCTGAGGACAAGTCCAGTTGTGCGTGGACCAGTCAGAAGTCCTGCTTGATGGGAAAGAAAGGGAAAAGATGAGGACTGGGGGCTTACATCCTGAGGCAGAGGTGGTCTTTTCTTCTGTGGTGGTGGTGGTGCTTATAATAACATCAGCATGCCCTCCCTTGAGTCTTGATTGAAAAGAAGAGAATGTACTAAGTAAGCAAAGCCAATGAAGAGTATTTCAGGAAAATACTTTGTAAATCAGATGTCAGTAGTGTTCAAAGTTGTATTTTTAAAAGATAAATATTCCTTTTTATACCTCAGTTTGGTGTCCTGTTTTGAATTTTTTGCTAAGTAATCCTTTAGTAAATCATCTCGATTTCCTCCTTTGAGTTACCAGAATATTGGAAGAAGATGCTAAACCTTCTGCTTTGACAGCTAGAAATAGGATTCCACAGCAGCCCATTCATGCTGAAAGCTGGCTTCCCCCTAAGTACCCAGCTGTGGCACCAGCAGGAAGCGAAGGTTATTTTTACACTAGCTTCCTCACTGAAGCATCTCTGTCATCAACACTACAGAAAGCTTTGATTCATCAGTCTCAGGGGTCCTGGAATGCCTTGTTTTAATAACATCTATGAAATCAGGGGAAATTTGCCACTTATCAATTATTTCTTACTTAAATAAGTTAAATAAAATGCATTTAAAGCAACACCCGGGCCGCTTGTTCTCTTTCCCTTGACCCACTTGTAGTGTAAATGCTCTTTTCCTATTATTCCTGCCAGTTTAGTCCAGGTGTACTGCTCCCAACCTGCTTGAATATACTACTTGCAATGGTGAATTTTGTGTCTCAAGTTTGCTATACCGTAGTGCCCAGTTGCTCGGTCCAACACCAGTCTAAATGTTGCTGTTAAGGTATTTCTGAGATGTGATTAACATTTAAACCAGTAGACTTTGAGTAACATATCTTACCCTCCATAATGTGGGTGAGCCTCATCCAATGAGTTGTGAAAGACTGAAAACCTCCAAGGAGAAAAGAATTGTGTCTCCAGATTTCTTTGGACTCAAAACTGCAGCATTAACAGCAGCCAGAATTTCTAGACTGTCAGCCAGTCCTACAAAATATCAAACTTGCCAACACCCACAATCGCATCAGCCAATTCCTATTTAATATATATACATATATATAAATATATATACACACACACATATATACATATGTGTATGCTGCTGCTGCTACTGCTAAGTCGCTTCAGTTGTGTCCAACTCTGTGCGACCCCATAGACAGCAGCCCACCAGGCTCCCCCATCCCTGGGATTCTCCAAGCAAGAACAACGGAGTGGGTTGCCATTTCCTTCTCCAATGCGTGAAAGTGAAAAGTGAAAGTGAAGTCGTGTCTGACTCTTAGCGACTCCATGGATTGCAGCCCACCAGGCTCCTCTATCCATGTAATTTTACAGGCAAGAGTACTGGAGTGGGGTGCCATTGCCTTCTCCGTATATTGTCACTGCTGCTGCTGCTAAGTCACTTCAATCATGTCCGACTCTGTTCGACCCCAGAGATGGCAGCCCACCAGGCTCTGCTGTCCCTGGGATTCTCCAGGCAATAACACTGGAGTGGGTTGCCATTTCCTTCTCCAACGTATGTGTATACACTTACATATATATGTATATATACATCTGATTGGTTCCGTTTTTTGGAGAATCCTAATGCAGCAGTGCCGGAGAAGGCAATGGCACCCCACTCCAGTACGCTTGCCTGGAAAATCCCATGGACGGAGGAGCCTGGAAGGCTGCAGTCCATGGGGTCGCTGAGGGTCGGAAACGACTGAGCACCTTCACTTTCACTTTTCACTTTCCTGCATTGGAGAAGGAAATGGCAACCCACTCCAATGTTCTTGCCTGGAGAATGCCAGGGACGGTGGAGCCTGGTGGGCTGCCGTCTATGGGGTCGCACAGAGTCAGACACGACTGAAGTGACTTAGCAGCAGCAGCAATGCAGCAGTCCAGAGTTGTTAAAACGTGTAAAAATAGAGTATGTTTGTATTATAGTATGTAATCAAATTGCAGCACATACCATGTCTCACAATCTTTTTCATTCATCATAGAAATCTATTAAAGAAGCTACTTTTTTCCTTACAACTGCCCAGTGCTATTTATTGTTCTGTTGTTCCTCCTGAATTTTGAAATTTTACTGTTTTGTTATATTGAGGAGATACAGGAGTTAGATTTTTCCAGATAAAAATGAATAGAAGCATTCTTTTATTTTGCAAATGGCTGTTTCATCTCTCTTCCTAGTCCTGTGACATTGCCAGTTCTGTTTTTTTTTAATATTACCAAGTGGCTTTTTAAATGTCTCTCGTGCAAATGGAAAAGTTAGTTTTCAGAGAAAACTGGACACGTATCTATATTCAAGTTATACAGTGTTTCATATTTAATTGTTCCCCCAAATGTATGCTTTTCATATAATGCAGAATAAACTGTGTTACTTGAAAAGACAGCATAGATGTGCAAGACCTTTTGACTCACCTGGTAGGACTGGGTGAGCCCTGGGGATTCTTAGGTGTCTTGGACAGTCTATCAAAAAGACCCAGATTCACTTTTCACCACAACTACTACCACCTACTGAGCATCTGTTAGGCTGCGTAGTCACTGTGTGTCTTCAGGCCAGTTACATGGACACGATGGAAGCTTCCATTTTTAAAATTAAGGAGAAACAGTACCTCCCTAGAGAGATGTGGTAAAGATTCAATAAGATAGTGTCCGTGAATGCTCAGCCAGTGCCTAGCCCAGAGTGTGTTCCCAACAGACTTATGACTTTATGATTATGGTTCAGTCAAAAGTAATTGCGAGTCATGACCTTGCTCTCATTTGAGGAAAATGTGTTTGGGTTCACACCTAGAACTGTGGGGCTACATCACGTTACTGAGCCTTGAGAAAGGAAACTCAGCTGTTTAAACACGTTCAGAACATTGACTCAGTCCCGGGCACTCTGCCAGACACTGCGGTATGCAAATACCCTTTTGCATGGCCCTTGCCCTCAGGGAGCTAGAAAGGTAGGCTTTAACACACTGAGCTTAAATCCTTCATCCTTGGTAAAACTGTGACATGTAGATAGGGCTTCACTGTTTCAACTAAGACTCTGAGATGAAAAGTTCCTAAAAGGCAGAGATGAGATTTGAATCTTGGTCTGTCTAAATAAAAACTCAAAACTTTCTATTGACCCAATATCTTATTTAACCTTCATATCAATCTAATTGGTAAGAAGTAGTGATAAACCCTACATTGTACATACATTCACATGCCCTTATAGAGAAGGTGACACGTACAAGCCTTGGTCCTGGAAATTCAAATGGGAACAAAATACAATCTCTTCCTTCAAAAGTGGACACTCTGGTGGGGATGCTAAAGGACACAATTATGTACAAGAAAGGACATCGAGGAAGGCTTCACAAATGCCTGGAAGCGTGAAGTATGGTAACAGCAAAAAACAGGCTCAGAAAGGTTCAATTATTTGCCCAAGATACATAGCTAGTCAGTGGCAAAGTCCAGGATTTGAACCCAAATCTGCCTGGTTCCGTTTATTCTCGCAAAGAGTCAGATGTGACTGAAGCAACTTGGCACGCATGCATACATGAGCACTCAAGGCTGTAGGACCTTCTGGAGATGATCTCAGATTTGGGTGGAAAATGGGATGTAGGGCATCAGAAAGACTGCTCTCTACCTGCGTTCACTCTATGTCTTGTTTGAATATTAGATTGCCATAAAATTAATAGTCCTTTGGACCTCTGCCACCTTAACTGATTAATATTCCCCAACGAATACCTAATACTGTGCTTCAAAGTGTTTTCAAAGCAATTTCTGTATGTAGACACTGTGTTATCTGATCTTCACAACACTCTCAGGGGCAAATGGTTCCCTTCCCATTATTGCCATGAAGGAAAACAAGTCTTGGAAGAAGAGCCATGCCCTAGGTCACACGGCTACATGGATGGTGGAGCTGGGTTGAGAATGCAGGACTCCTGAGCCCTCCCAATGTCCACTCCCTTCAGCTCCAGCCTCTGCCTAGTATGGCTGAGAAAATGTAAAGGAGAGGTTCTTAAGTTTTGGTGCCATGTATCCCTTGGGAAATCTGGTGAAGCCTATGAACCCTCTATCAAAATAGCACTTTTCAGTTAAGTTCAGTTCAGTCGCTCAGTCGTGTCCCACTCTGCGACCCCCTAAATTGCAGCACGCCAGGCCTCCCTGTCCATCACAAACTCCCAGAGTTCACTCAAACTCACGTCCATCGAGTCAGTGATGCCATCCAGCCATCTCATCCTCTGATGTCCCCTTCTCCTCCTGCTGCCAGTCCCCTCCCAGCATCAGTCTTTTCCAATGAGTCAACTCTTCACATGAGGTGGCCAAAGTACTGGAGTTTCAGCTTTAGCATCATTCCTTCCAAAGAACACCCAGGACTGATTACCTTCAGAATGGACTGGTTGGATCTCCTTGCAGTCCAAGGGACTCTCAAGAGTCTTCTCCAATACCACAGTTCAAAAGCATCAATTCTTCAACGCTTAGCTTTCTTCACAGTCCAACTCTCACATCCATACATGACTACTGGAAAAACCATAGCCTTGACTAGATGGACCTTTGTTGGCAAAGTAATGTCTCTGCTTTTGAATATGCTATCTAGGTTGGTCATAACTTTCCTTCCAAGGAGTAAGCGTCTTGCAGTTTCATGGCTGCAGTCACCATCTGCAGTGATTTTGGAGCCCCAAAAAAATAAAGTCTGATACTGTTTCCACTGTTTCCCCATCTATTTCCCATGAAGTGATGGGACCAGATGCCATGATCTTAGTTTTCTGAATATTGAGCTTTAAGCCAACTTTTTCACTCTCCACTTTCACCTTCATCAAGAGGCTTTTTAGTTCCTCTTCACTTTCTGCCATAAGGGTGGTGTCATCTGCATATCTGAGGTTATTAATATTTCTCCCAGCAATCTTGATTCCAGCTTGTGCTTCCTCCAGCCCAGCGTTTCTCATGATGTACTCTGCATATAAGTTAAATAAGCAGGGTGACAATATACAGCCTTGATGTACTCCTTTTCCTATTTGGAACCAGTCTGTTGTTCCATGTCCAGTTCTAACTGTTGCTTCCTGACCTGCATATAGGTTTCTCAAGAGGCAGGTCAGGTGGTCTGGTATGCCCATCTCTTTCAGAATTTTCCAGAGTTTATTGTGATCCACACAGTCAAAGGCTTTGGCATAGTCAATAAATCAGAAATAGATGTTTTTCTATTAAATACTTTTAAATACATGAAATACTTTTTTCTATTAAATACTTTTAAATACATGGAATAAAAAGGTATTGAAATAATACCACTATCAAAACACATGTGTGACATAGTAACATATGTGCTCCTGTAACATATTAAATAACAATGAGTAATGACAGCTCTAATAACCATTATAATTTTGAAGTACATGAACATAAATATTTCCAAAAATGTGCAATAACTTGTGATATGATAATATCATACTTGTGGAAAAATCACAGGTACTGCTAACACCTCTGCATTTTGTTTGCCTGCATTTATAATGGAAGAAAATGCCAAGTCTCAGTTAGAGGTCAGTGGAAATCTAAACATATTTTTTCCATCCAAATTCACATGCTTCCTAAGTTCTTTCCACAGTCTCTAAGTTAAAAAAAAAAGCTCCTCATAGAGGAGGTTGATGAAATGTAAACTGAGAGCCCCCAAAGTGGGACCAGGATTAATTTCCTTAAATACATTAGTGCCCATCACATAGCACCAGTAAATTTTATAAATGGTAGAAATACTGATTTTTTTTGAAATGGTGAAATTCCAAGTCAATGCAAAGCTGGCAGAAGGGTCCCCCAGCCTGTATTTCTGGGTGAAGAAATGACAGATGAGCTTCAGTGTGAGCAAACACTAAGTGAGGCATTTAGGAAACAGCGAGCCAAATGCTATTCACAAGATGTTAGTCTCCAAACCGTCAGCTGCAGCACAGGAAAGGGAACTGAGAGCTGTTGGAGAGAAGGCCCTGAGGACATCTGTCCAATGTGTGGTTGGAATCATAAAAAGACAACAAATTCTAAACATGTTAAAAAATAGGAACAAAATATAAGACATCATCTTATTCTCATTTTTTAAAAAAAGTTTCATACCCACATCAGTACAACAGTGTGTCTCCATGTGGCTGGGCCTCCAGACATGAAATTCAACATTTCAGTTCAAATGTTGCTCAAGTCATTTTGTCCGAGACGCTTCGCCAGCCAGTAGGGAATGCAAGGATGAATATGACAGGGTACCTATCCTTGAGTTTGAAGAGGAGTTCCAAGAATGAAGACTGCTGGGTTTCAATAACAAAATATGTTCTATTGTGTGGACCAGAACCATATAGACCAAGAGAAAAACCTGGAATACTGAATTCAGTATTTTTCACATAAGTTCCTTTACCCTCCCCTCTCCTGCTCCCTCTCCCTCCACCTCTGTCTTTCACACACACACATACAGACACACGTGTGTGCAGCACTTGGCACCACCAGTATTACAATCATGCTTTATTTATTCAGCAACAGAAGACACTGAAGTATTTGAGTTTACAGGATAACTGAAACATGAAACATCCTTCCAATGTCAATTGTTATTTAAAAAATCATTTTAAATGAAAACATTTCTAGGATGTTTTATATCCATTCCCATACGGTTAGAGAATGCTGGACCTGTCCTGACCTTGCTGTGATGGCACCATATTGAATCATCATAATAACTATTAACTAAAAACGTTAGTTATGAGAAAACTGCTGAGAAAAGAATATTCTAGAAATGCTGCAGAGGGGGGCAGGCACTTTTAGCCCTTCAGACAGTTGAGTTTCTGAGTAATCTGTATCTAGTGGTCCCACGGGCAGCTCTTAGCCCCGGCATTTCTAGAATGATGAGCCTGCATTAGCATAGGTAGGTAGTGCTGCTGGAGGCTGCTTTTAGCCACTTAATGAGGAAGGATGTATATCAGAGGAATCAGCCAGATTCACCAACCTCTGCCCAAATATGCTAGTGAGAAATACTACCATGAAATGGCAATTTGGTTTATGAGACAGCTAACTGAAGCAAATTGGACTCCTTGGTTCTGTCCCTGGCCCCAAGCCCTTAGACAAGTCACTCAGTCTCTGGGTCCCATGAGAGGATGGGAGAGATGATGCTTGCATTGCTGGCTAAGCTTTTCTTTCTCGCTCAACTAATAGAACCGAGTAGGGCCATGACAGAGTCCCTCAGCCTGTAGAGGCCCAGGTTGATGAGCATGTGCTCTGGCCAGTGTTCAGAAAGTGAATCTACACTGTTCTCAACTTGGCAAGCCAGTGTCAGCGCAGGGCTCATAGCACATGAGAGTCCTGAGGGACAAAGGTGGCGGGAGGCACAGGTAGAGATATTTCGCTGCCATCCTCTCCCATGTGAACGCTCCGGAGACTGTATTTACTCCTTTCTGCCTCCAGTTAGCCCATGATTCCCTCCTCCTTCACTCATAAAGGCACAGGGACAGAATAAAATCATACCTACTGCAGACACCAAGCCCCAAGGCCAGTCTAGAATCAGACTTTCTATGGTCACCTGAGCATAACTCTGCTGCGTCCAGCAAGGCAGTCAGAGCTCTAGCAGCAGCTGCTTCAGCTGGTTCTCATGCCTCAGGCTGTCCTCTGCAGTGGAGTAAAGGAAGCCTGTTGAGTCTGTGCGACTCCCAAAGCAGGCTATTCTCATGCAACTCAGTGTAGCGACAGTGGGCTGGAATGGAAGCATCCCAGCTCACGTTCACAGGGAAGCAGGTATGTCTCACTCACATAAAGGCTATGGTCCAGAAGTGGACACTTGGAGTAGGATGGAGTGGCCCCTCTGGTTCTTCATTTCTCTGTGAAATATCAGGACCGGCTTATGTGGCATCAACATGCATATTGGTTCCTAATAGATGTTACCCTGAATGTACATACTACCGATCCCAAGAAATACAAATGCCTTCTAAGTACTGCTCCCATCTTTTACCTATCCAGTTTGTTGCTGACTGACTAGTACATATGTCAGCTTTAACAGCCTGTCCCGTGGGCTCTTGCCCTTCTTAGCCCTAAGAACCTTCCTTCCCTGGCCAGGAAGCAGCACTGCAGAGGTTGTGCCTTGCTCACCCCAGGGCTGAGACTCAACTAATTTTAGTTAGATGCAGGCAGCTGGCTCATGGTTCTCGGGGATCACCTGGCATATTGGCACAGGGCAATCATGTTGTACTTCTCACTGTCCCTAGGGCTTCAGCATTTGCTATTGTCAAGCAAAGTCATCCTCAAGGTACCACTCTGCTCAGCAGACAAGATAATGCCAAGGTCTCAACCAGGAACCTCAGAGCAGATGCGATTGCCTGAGTCCCCTGGTTCTGAAAGTTCCTTTAAAACTCCCCCTAAAAGGGAAAAGCTAAGCAAAAATGAAAATGAATACAAAAATTTATGCTACTAGACTTCTTTGGCTGTGCAGTGGTTAAGACTCCATGCTTCCACTGCAAAGAGCACAGGTTTAATCCCTGGTCAGGGAACTAAGGTCCCACATGCTATGCAGCCAAAACAAAAAGTTTATGGTATCCCCCAGTGTTCGTAGCAGCCTTAGTTACAATTGCCAAGACATGGAGATAACCTAAGCATCTATCAACACATGAATGACTAAAAGACACACACACACACATACATATACACACAATGAAATACTACTCAGCCATGAAAAGGAGTGAAAATTTGCCATTCACAGCAACATAGATAGACAGTATTACGCTAAATGAAATGTCAGACAAAGACAAATATTATATGATATCACTTATATGTGGAATCTAGAAAATACAACAAACTAGTTAATATAACCAAAAAGAAGTGGAATTACAGAGAACAAAATAGTGGTTACCAGTAGGGAGTGAGGGGAGAAGTATAGGGGTGGTGGAGTGGGAGGTACAAACTGTTGGATATAAGAAAGGCTCAATGATGTATTGTACAACATGGAGAATATAGCCATTATTTTGCAATAACTGTAAATGGAGAGTAACCTTTCCATTATATAAATTATATGAAAATAAAAATTTTTAATGGAGGCCATAAAATATAGCACTCAAAACTAAGAGAGTTTGAAGGGTGGCAATGTTGCCACTGTTACCTCTGATGAGACACAAGGCTTGGACTTGGACTTTCCAGGCAAAATGAGATGTTTGACCACCTTAAGGTTAGAGTTGTGTCTTCCCTGTAGCTCATACGGTAAAAGAAACTGCCTGCAAAGCAGGAGATCTGGGTTTGATCCCTGGCTCAGGGAGATCCTCTGGAGAAGGGAATGGCAACCCACTCCAGTATTCTTGCCTGGAGAATCCCAAGGCAGAGGAGCCTGGTGGGTTACAGTCTGTGGGGTTGCAAAGAGTCAGACAAGACTGAATGACTAACGCTACACTACTACTGTGTGTTGTGATAATAATTATATAAAATATCTTAACGTATATTTAGAATTAAATAATCTAAATGCAACTATATTTCACCCAGTATGTCTATAAATACAATGTAGGAAATACAAGAGTTGAGGACTTAGATATGAACCTCTTACTTAAATAGAAGAAGGTCTCATTAAAAAAAAAATCTTCATGCTATCCTGAGCATAAGGAAACAGGCACATCCTCTCTTCTGGTGTGAGTGTGAACAGTAAAACCTTTCAGAAGGCAATCATATGTTACTCTAACAATTTCACTTCTAGAAATCTATCCCTGAAAAATAGGAAAGAAAAGTGCTGAGATGAATGTCACATGGATATTTAATAACAAATAATTAGAAACAATCCAGATGGGCAAAATTAGGGCTAAGAGAATACCATATAGCAATGAAAACCTACATGAATATGGGAAGTATTCATGATATGTTTAGTAAGTGAGGAAAGTAGTCTGCTTCATATCTGTACAGCATGCTGTAGTTTTGTTTAAAATATGTTAATATATATATACATCTGTGGACACATGCAAAGAAAGGACTGATGCCACACTGTTAGCAATGGCTGTTTCCAGATGGTAGACACAGAGGGAATTTTTCTGTGGTGTTCTGTTTTCCAAATGTCTTATGTTGAATATGCATTACTTCTGTAATCAGAAAGAAGCTATTAAAAGAATATTTAAATGTGGAAGCAAAAAAAGTTATCAGATTGTACAGTATAACAGAGGTTCTAAGTCTAAATTGTAGGGTTTCCATCTTCAGCCTTGTAGCAACCAGCCCTTCTCTCCCTGGGTGTACCTGTTTTCGGATTAAACGTCTCCTCCCTCTTTTTCCTGTTTTCTTCTTATCTGTGGTAGGTTAGGAACCATATCATTAAGCCTATAAACAACTTAAAATAAGAAGCAATTGAGTAAAGACCTGAAAGTTAAATTAGAGAAAATCACTGATTTATGACTCAAATTTTTACACCCGGTTCTGTAACCTTCATATCCACTCAATTTCATGTCATACCTAAAAAAAAAAAAAAAAGGCAAAAACTTTAACCTGGCATTCAGAGATCTTCATATTTTAGCCAAAGACCTCATTTCTAATCTTTCTCACTTCCACCACACTTCACACACCCTACGTAAGCCTAACTGAACTCCATGTGCTTCCTTCTACATCCATAAACCCAAATACTACCTATTCTTCAAGTCCTGGCTCAAATGCTATTTCCTCCATTAAGCCCTCCTGGATTGCTCTCACTCCCTTCCCATAGGTGAATGACTTCTCCCTTCTTTGAGCTCCCAATAACCCTTTATCTTCAGCTCCAAAGTAAGACTTAAGCACTGTCTACCTTGTAGTATGACCATGTACCTGTCATCCTCTGTATGCAGACCACACCTGATTCATTCACTCATTCACTCAGCAAATATTTATGGAGCATCTACTACATGCTCACAACTATTCCAGGCATGGATGATGCAACAGCAAACAATCAGAGAATATTCCTTGACCTTATTGAGTTTGCTTTTTTAGTGAGGGGGTTTCTCTTAGTCAGATCGTGAGTGAAAGTCATTCAGTTGTGTCTGACTCTTTGCGACCTCATGGACTATACAGTCCATGGAATTTTCCAGGCCAGAATACTGGAGTGGGTAGCCTTTCCCTTCTCCAGGGGATCTTCCCAACCCAGGGATCAAACCCAGGTCTCCCGCTGTGCAGGTGGATTCTTTACCAGCTGAGCCACAAGGGAAGCCCAAGAATACTGGAGTGGGTAGCCTATCCCTTTTCCAGTGGATCTTCCCAACCCAGGAATTGAACTGGCGTCTCCTGCATTGCAAGCAGATTCTTTACCAACTGAGCTATCAGGGAAGCCCAGGTTGGTCAGGTCAGGTTGCCATACTATTGATAAGATACCATAGACTGGGTGGCTTAATCAATAGAAATTTATTTCTCACAGTTCTGAAGGTTGGAAAGTGCAAGATCAAGGTGCTGATTGATTCATTTCCCCAGTGAGGAGTTTCTTCCTGGCTTGCAGATATCAACCATCTGACTGTGTCCCCACACGGGAGAACAGGAGAGGAGGTGGGGAGAATCAGACTGTTTGGTGTCTATTCTTGTAAAGAGACTAATCCATCATGAGGACCCCACCCTCATGACCTCAGCTAAACCTAATTACTTCCCAAAGTCCTCATCGCCAAATACTATCACGTGGGGGTTTGGGCTTCAGCATGTAAATTTTCAGGGATACAATTCAGCCCATAGCAGGAAGTCAGTAAATTATATAGTATACGATAAGGTACTAAGTGCTAGGGGGGAAGGTAAAGAAGGGAAAGAGAATAGGGAATATGGTGGGGGTATTAAACTTTAAATAGAATGAACACTTGAGAAAACATCATTCAAGCAAAGACTTTTTTTAAAGATAAGGAAATGAGTTATGTGGATGACTGCTACTAGGTTGATGATGGAAACCCTACAATTTAGACTTAGAACTTGTGCTATGTATAATCTGATAACTTTTTTATGCAAGTGCAAGGATCCTGAGGCAAGAGCTTACCTGAAGTTGTCAAGGAGCAGCAAGGAGCACACAGTATACCAGGAGTGAAGGTGAGAGGAAAGATGAGCTGAGAAAGATAACAGGGCCCAGATCCTGTGGGCCAATCTAGGCTACTATAAGGACTTCGGAGTTCATTCTGAGTGAAAAATGGAACCATCACAGGATTTTGAGCAGAGGAGAAACATAACTAACATTTTCAAAGGCTCACTCTGGACGCTAAGTGGAAAGTAGAGTGTAAGTGGTAAGGGAGGAAATAGGGAGACCAGGGGGAGGCTATTGCAGTTATCCCGGTGAGAAACAAACAAAGGTAGTTTTGAACCATGTAGTAGAACTGGAAGTAATGTGAAATGGAAAGACTCCAGGTATATTTTGAAGATATAAAATAAATGAGTATAGGACATGACGGAAAGAGAGGAATAAGGAATTAAGTTTCTTGGGGTAAGCAACTGGAATTTACTGCAATGGGGGAGATTGTGGAGAAGTAGATTTGAGAAGGAAGATCAGATTCGGATGTGTTAACTTTGAGATGCCTTTCTCTCTTAAGGTAGAAATCTCAAGAAGGCAGCTGGACAAAGGAACCTGAAGGTCAGAAGAAGTCCAAGATGAGGATATACAATCGAAATTGTCACTAGCTTTTAGATGGCATTTAAAGTCTTGAAATTAAATGAGATCGCCAATGGAATGACAGAGCCCAAGAGAACGCTAAGGTTAAAAGCTCAGGAATATAAAAAAAAAAAAAAAAAAGTGAGCAAGTGATACTGAAAAGGAGCACTGAAAACCAAGAGAGTGTAGCACCTTAGAAGCCAAGTGAAGAAAGCATATGAAAGAAGAAAGAGTAAATGCTTCAAAACACTGCTGAGGAGTCAAGTAATATGAGAACTAACCACTGGATCTAGCAATGTGAAGGGCACCGGTGACCTTGCAGTTTCAGTAGGCATGGGTACAAAAGCCTGACTGAAGGGGGTTTAGGAAAGAATGAAAAGATGGGGCCGAAGCTGAAGGGGAAAATCAAGTCAAGAGAGGATTTTTAAAGATAGAAAAATGACAATATTATTGCCTGCTTCTGCTGAGAATAATCAAGAAAATAGGGGAAATGGTCAACAAATGAGCTTGCAAAAGGTACAAAGTGAACTAGAGAGAAGGAAGGAAGAAATAAAAAGAGAGGGAGAAGGGAGGCAGCAAAAGTGAGAGCCAGAGAGACTTAAACTTTTAAAGTTGGTTGTAGAAAAAGGTAATCATGTCCATCAGCCTCTTTATCTTGCTTGGGGGTGACTGTAGGGCACTTGAACTGGCTTAGGCAAAGGAGATTTAGAGAAATGCTACAAGGATTTATGTTATAATATCAAGAGCATGGAATCTGACTTCAAGGGTACAAGTCCTAACTTTGTGACCTTGGGCAAGCTATTGAATCTCCTAAAAACAAATATCATATATTAACACGTATATGTGGAATCTAGAAAAACGGTATAGATGATTTTATTTGCAAAGCAGAAATAGACATAGAGAACAAACGTATGGACACCAAGGGAGGGAAGGGAGGATGGGATGAATTGGGAGACTGAGACGGACATATATACATTATTGATAATATATGCAAAATAGATAACTAGTGAAAAACTACTATGTAGCTCAGGGAACTCTACTTAATGCTCTGTGGTGATGTGAATGGGAAGGAAATCTGAAAACGATATGCATAGTTATACGTATAGCTGATTCACTGCTGTACAGCAGAAACTAACACAGCATTGCAAAGCAACCATACTCCAATAAAAAAGTTTAAAAAGCTATCCAATCTCCCCATGCCTTAATTTCTTCATCTGTAAAATGGGGATGGTAACATCATCTTCCTCATAGGGTTTTTATAAGGCTCAAATAAATTACTTCTAGTGCTTGGAGCATGATGTACATGTGAGCTATCATCATCACTCTCTCAGGGAATAAAGGCCAGGAATCCCCCTGGGCCTAAGAAACAACTGAACTTGAGCCATAGGATTAGCCTTTCATCTGCATGCCCCCTGTCTCTACTCCTATCTGCAGCATGACTTCATTCTTTCCTCTCACTACTATCACCAGTGACTCCAGAGCATCACATTTTAACAAAGCCAGCTACCCAGAAGAGGGATAACCGAACTAACTCTCTGATCTTAAATACAGAAACTCTGTAGAAAGGACTCAATGGTCAACTTGATTCAAGTGCCCAGACCAGGCAGCCATGGGACTAGTGTCATGTAATAAAATGGACACTCCTCAGGGAACCATGAAAATGGATTAGAATCTTGCTTGGTGCCAAAGAGAATTGAAGGTGGCTGGAGAGCTGGTAAAGGGACAGAAACTGGAGAATATGGAAAAGGAAAGTGCTAGTCAGTTAGAACAATAATTGCCATACCCTTCTCTCCCCAAATTTCTTCGTAGTGCTACCATCAAAGAAAGGTGAGCACAGGGAACATATGAGGATTCCCTATGGAGATTCTGCTAATTAGCAGAGGGTTCTCTGATAAAAACTGCAACCTGGGTGTTAGGAGCAATGAACCTCCCATTATAGGGAGTTTCTAGGAGGCCTGCATGCTAGTTATATCCTTGATAAGTTACAGCCTGGGTACTGGACCCCCACTCCTACCCTAAGCCACTGCATTTCAGCCAGACAATCCACCTGAGGACTGATGGCTATTTCCACCCAACTGAAGCTGATGTGTGTTCTGCACTCCTTTCCTGACCTCCCTAACTTAGGCAGTCTCTGTTACTTGCTTGAGCCCCCAAAATTCTAAAATCACAGTCTTGCCAAGATGCAAGATCATTACAATGCCAATGCATCACAGAATCACAGAGAAAGACCAGCTGGGAGCCATGGAGTCAAGCAGAAGGCTATTAAAGTTTGCCAGGCATAAGGAGATCAGGGCTTGGAATAGAGTTATAGAAACAAGACTGAGAAAAGGAGAAAGATTTGAGAGATATTCCACAAAAAAAGTAAATGAAAAACTGGTCTTAGAAGTATAACTTAGTTATGCTTTTCAGTATAACTTAGTGTACTAAAAGAAAAGTGCAAGAGAATGTTTCAAAAATGAGAAGGTGATTACTAATCTAAAGTTCATGAGAGCTGAAAGAAAGGAGAAATACTAGATAATATAGATTTAAACAAAGTTTAACATTGGTTGTTGTGTCATTAGTCTCAAGTAAACAAGAATGAAAATATATACTTTGAAAATTACCAAGAATTGCATACCTAGCCTCTCACACTTGATAATTTCTTCCATATCTTGTCCCATTGGTTATGAAAGAATGTTGAGAAAGGTAGGGAGAATGAGGGATTGCACAGTCATTATAAGAATACATACAAAATATTATTCAGGGGTCTCCAGAGAAGCAGAACCAAGAGAAGATATATATATATAGAGAGAGAGATTTATTATTAGGAATTCATGGCACCCCACTCCAGTACTCTTGCCTGGAAAATCCCATGGATGGGGGAGCCTAGTGGGCTGCAGTCCATGGGGTCGCTAGGAGTCGGACACGACTGAGTGACTTCACTTTCACTTTTCACTTTCATGCATTGGAGAAGGAAACGGCAATCCACTCCAGTGTTCTTGCCTGGAGAATCCCAGGGACGGGGGAGCCTGGTGGGCTGCTGTCTGTCTATGGGGTCGCACAGAGTCAGACACAACTGAAGCGACTTAGCAGCAGCAGCAGCAACCATGGAGGCTGAGAAGTCCCACAGTCTGTGGTCAGCAATCTGGAGAGCCAAGGGAGCCAGTAGTGTAGTTCCAGTCTGAAAACTAACAGGCTTGAGACCCAGAAAGAGCTAATGTTTCCATTTGAATCCAAAGACAGGAGGAAAAATCCAATGTCCCAGTTCAAAGGCAGTCAGGCAGGATGAATTGTCTCTTACTTGCAGGAGAGTCAGCCTTTTTTTCTATTCAAACCTTTAACTGATTATATGGGCCCCACTCATGTTAGGGAGGGTAATCTGCTTTACTCAGTCTGCTAATTCAAATGTTAATCTCATTCAGAAACACTCTCACAGACACACCCAGAATTAATGTTTAACCAAATATCTGGGCACTCTGTGGCCCAATAAAATGGACACATAAATAACCCCCAAAATAAATAATTTAAAAACAAACAAAAAAAAAAGACAGAGACAGGTATTCAAGTCCTGCAAGCCACAAGCCAAGGATACCACACAGCATCCACAGTCACTGGAAGCAAGGAATGGATTCTACCTTGGAGCCTCCAAAAGGGATCACCCCTGTTGATACCTCCATTTCAGCCTTCTGGCTTACAGCCTCGTGACCATAAGTTAGTGCTGCTGTAAGCCACTGTTTGTGCTGATTCATGACAGGGCCCCTAGGACACAAATGCACCAAGTGATAGAACTGCTTTCATGCACATGCAAATATATTCACTAGCTACATGGACGTTACTGGAATACTCGAGGTCATTGGGCAATTTTGCCAAATTAAACCCAAAAGCCATCATTTGGAGCATCCCGTTGAGGGGCATCAACTCCCTCTTTCCCCCCAAAGTTCTGAGAATAAAGTCCCTGGTTCTTATTGGATTCATACCTAGATTCCTTTTCACCAGATTCTGTGCCCAAGTCTAGCCTTGGAAAATCAGCTCACTCTGAAATACTTAGGGAGTTTCTTAATGAGCTTGATTTTCAGCTGTTAAACTTGATGGAACTCACAGAAATGTAAAAAAAATCAACCGTGACAGCCCTGACAGGAGACGGGAACACTATTAGCAGCCCCTATTAGCAGTGAATGAGTGTGGAACATACCTGATCTCCCCAAGCAGCAAAACCAGTGATTTCACTGAAAACACAATCACAAAGACAGGTTGGGGCAAAGATCAAAGGAGGGGGCTTTATTTTCCTTTGCTCATTACATTGCCACTTTTCTTAGCACTAAGATCCACTCATTATACAGTCACATCTGGATAAGAACACACAAAGAAAGAGCAAAAAGATCTCCAAACATTATTTGCTTCTCCAGATATCTACAGATAAGAATATTAAGTCTAATACTATTCCTGTGATGGTTCTGTCATTATGGCTGCAATCCATGGGAAATTCTAATTTTGAAATCCCACCTCTGAGGCTTATTATTGAGGAAAAAAAAAAAAGATAAAAAAACCTGCTAGTGCCATTGCTAGAAATTTGGTTTTGAGTCTAAAAAAAAAAAATCCATGAAAATACCATATTTGATTGGAATTGCAACATATCAAAGCGGGAGGGACCCTTAAAGACTATCTCGTCCAAGTCCCTCTTTTGACAAATGAGGAAACTGAGGCGCACAGAGGGAAAACGGCCTGACCGTGATCTCAATGTGAGAGAATCCAGAACTGGAATAATCTCCGTCTCCCACTCACAGCTCAGTACTCTTTCTTTTCACTACATTTGAGCGTATACTAATGGAAAACAAATTAAAGCAGAAGATTGCAAAAAGGTTAGAAAACCGAAAATTGCTCATAAAGGATTGTTATTTTCTCAACTGGTTTTCTACAGTACCAGAAATTCTAGCTGAAGTAATCCAGGCAGCAAAACAAAGTGGATGACAGTCAAATACTAATCACTACTTTCGCTTGAAAGCATTGTATTTACAGCCTTTTTTTTTTCTTCACAGGGAGAGACTCCACCTATGTAAAAACTGTATTTAATGCATTGAAAGTTTGGTGTAATGAGTGTGGAAAATCACAGGTGATTTGTGGTCCCTCCAGCACACCTGTTATGCCAGTAAACAACTAAAATACCTCACCAGCAAGGCTGGAACCCAAGGGTCAGTCCTCTGAGATGAACTAAGCAAATTAATCACTGATGACATCAGATAGGAATTTGTATGAACAAGGACAGGGAAAGACAGGGCTAAGAATATTGATTCTGCGTGCGTGTGTATGGGGGCCAAGTGTGTGGAACTAAATACCACTTTTTCACCAGTTCCACAGGGAGGTGTGGGGCCCCTGAAGTGTGCGATTGCTAATAGCTCCAATGGGAGCTGAGGGAGCACTGACAGCCTCTTGCGTTGACGATGGAGATAGAAAAAGTGAAGCAGTAGTGCGCGTCCTTGCATACCTTTTCCCTCATGTATTCTCTACATGTACTTTAAGAATAATAATTTTAAAAACTGTTTTCCCAAGTAAGTTTCTCTCCTCACTTTGTTAAAGTTAGGAAACAGCAGCCACTGAAACCAGGAGAAAATCATTTGAAGAAAGCGGTCTTTGTCTTTGTCAGGATAACCCAGGATTAGCGGGCTCGTTTCTTGCCTTTCCCTGACTCTTACTTTTTGGATCACTTTTGGCCTGGAATTAGAGAATACTGGCTTCCTATTAGCCTCCAGTCTGGAGAGAATCAAAAATTTGGGTAGAGTTGCCATAGCAGTCTTTCCATAGAAGTCCTTCCTCTGCCCAGGAGAACAAATGCAACAGAAAAAAGGCAATTCTACAAGTAAAAATTATCTTTGTAACTTTAAATTGACACTCTAATGAGTGAAAAATGGTAAAATAAGGGAAGGAATCATCTGTGTGCTTTGCATGGTGAGGGCAGAAGGAGATAGTATTCATACTCACACAGCCACTATTCCAGCCAAGGAGACAAGACACACATTCAGTAATAGAAACAATATAAGAAAATACAGAGGCTGAGTGGAGTGTGTCATGATAGGAATTCACAATATAAAGAAGTGATTGGGGTAGAGACATCAATGAAGTCTTTGTAGAAGAGGTAGCACATGAGGAAAGATAAAGAGAACTGCGGGAACAAAAAGTCAAGTAGGGGGTTAATAGAGGCTGTCCACGCAAAGGCAAGGACACCAGTTTATTAGGAAGAAAGTTATGCAGAAGAGGTTGGGCCTTGAGAGACAGACAGAAGAGTCTGGGCCTGATGAAGCTAAGAGAACAGGGCACTGTGAAGGTCTGACTTTAGGAACCATTTAGGGAAAGCAGCACTACAAAAAAAAAGGTAGTCAGGTAGGATGGACTCAGTAGAGAAACAGCCAGAAAGGAGGTGGTTATAGAGTACCCAGCAGAAGATAATGAGGACTTAGGTTACAGAACTGGAAAGAGATCTGGAGTTAGCAGGGTCAAATGGGCCAGAGCTAAAAGAAGAAGGTTGTGCATGCTAAGTCGCTTCAGTCATGTCTGACTCTTTGTGACCCCATGGACTGTAGCCCACCAGGCTCCTCTTTCCATGGGATTCTCCAGACAAGAATACTGGAGTGGGTTGCCATTCCCTTCTCCAGAGAATCTTCCCCACCCAGGGATCAAACCCACATCACGTGTGTCTCCTGCATTGGCAGGCAGTTTCCTTATAATTAGCACCACCTGGGAAGCCAAAAGAAGAAGGGAGAACTAAACAATTTCAATTTGAGCTAATTTTGTCACTGATGTTGTGTAACTATGATGATGCTGTATGTCATTGTTCTGCGGTAAACAGGAAGGCCTCTCTCTCTCTCTCTTCTGTGTGTGTATGTTACACACTTAGGTAATCTCCCCTATGCCTTCTGCTATTCCGAGTGTAAATGTTAGAGGAAAAACAGGAGGTGGTCAAAGGAATTAATACATAGATACTTTTTTTGGCTTAAATTAATGATGTTGATTATTTATTACTTCACATAATAGGAAGTCCAGAAGTAGAGCAGATTCCAAGCACAGTCCAATCAAGTTCTGGAACAACTGGCTATCAATGATATAAAGTGAACCTCAACCCATACTTCATGCCATACACAAAAAAAGTAACTCAAAATGATATCTACAACCCAAGTACCCGACATAGGACTTCTATACAGAAATAAAGAACTCTTGAAATGCAATAATAAGAAAGCAAAAAATATAATTTATAAATGGACAGTGGATTTAAACAAATATTTCACACAAATAATCTGTAAGAATGGTCGATAGGCATGTAAAAGATGCTCAATAACTTTACTCATCAGCAAAATGCAAACTAGACCTCAATGAGATACCACTACTCACCCATTTGAATGGCTAAATTTTAAAAGATCCATAATACCAAGTGTTCGTGAGGATGTAAATCAACTGAAACTCTCATACGTTGCTGCTGGGAATAAAATCATCTCTAGCTTAAAAAAATGGTACAGGCACTTTGAAAAACAGTTTGTTAGCATCTTGTAAAGTTAAACATACACTTACCATATGTCTCAGAAGTCCCACTCACGGCTATTTACCCAAGATAAATGGAAACCTATGTTCACAAAGAGATTTACACATGAATGTTCATAGTAGCTTTATTTATAATGGCCAGAAGCAGGAAACAGTTTAAATGTTGATCAGAAGAACAAATCAACAGTGTGTATTCATACAATAAAATACTAGTCAGCAATATAAAGGGACATACTATTGATACTGTTAATACATGTATGAATCTCAAAATCCTCATGCCAAACCGAAGAAGCCACAAAAGCAAACCTAGTATATGATTTCACTTATATCAATTGCTATAAAAGGTAAAACTAATCCATAGATCATAAAGCAGATCAGTAGTTGCCTGGGGCCAGAGATGGTGGGATTGACCTCAAAGGTACATGACAGATCTTTTGAACTGACAGACATGTTCTACATTTTGTTTGTGGTGATGGTGTCATAGGTGTGTGTATGTGCATGCTTGTGTGAAAATTGTACAGTTTGAAAGGGTGCATTTTATTCTTTGTAAAAACGTTTAAATCTGTATTGTTGATAATGCTCCCCCGTGTGGATGTAGTATGGCATAGTGATAATGAACACATATCTAATGCTTTCCTCCCTTCTTTTTAAAAAATTATAAAATATGAACAAATTCAAGCCTACAAATTACAGAAAATAATGTAACAGACACCTTTATGCCTGCCACTAAGATAAAAAAAAAGATGTAAATAGTTTGTCTTATGGAGTTCTAAAAAAGAAAGAACAAGAGAACAAACATAACTATCACAGATAAAGACCCACTTTCAACATTTCCCCCTCCCTCACCCTTCCCCAGAGTGAGCCACTTTCCTAAAGTTAATGTTTACTAATCAGCTGCTTGGTTTTGCACATTTAGTATCAAATATATGTCCATAAATAATGCATAGTATTGTTTTATATATTTTTGAATATATATATATATATATATAAATGGAATCTACTCCATGTATCTTCTTGTAAATAACTGTTATCATTTAACATTATTTTTTTATTTTATTAATTTTTAATATAAATTTATTTATCTTAATTGGAGGCTAATTACTTTACAATATTGTAGTGGTTTTGCCATATATTGACATGAATCCTCTACTGCTGTACATGTGTTCCCCATCGTGAACCCACCTCCCACCTCCCTCCCTTTGCCATCCTTCTGGGTCATCCCAGTGCACCAGCCCCAAGCACCCTGTATCATGCAATGAACCTGGACTGGTGATTCATTTCACATATGATGATATACATGTTTTAATGCTTTCTCCCAAATCATCCCACCCTCGCCCTCTCCCATAGAGTCCAAAAGACTGTTCTATACATCTGTGTCTCTTTGGCTGTTTCGCATACAGGGTTATCATTACCATCTTTCTAAATTCCATATATATGTGTTAGTATACTGTATTGGTATTTTTCTTTCTGGCTTACTTCACTCTGTATAATAGGCTCCAGTTTCATCCACCTCATTAGAACTGATTCAAATGTATTCTTTTTAATGGCTGAGTAATATTCCATTGTGTATATGTACCACAGCTTTCTTATCCATTCATCTGCTGATGCACATCTAGGTTGCTTCCATGTCCTGGCTATTATAAACAGTGCTGCGATGAACACTGGGGTACACGTGTCTCTTTCAATTCTGGTTTCCTCAGTGTGTATGCCCAGCAGTGGGATTGCTGGGTCATATGGCAGTTCTATTTCCAGTTTTTTAAGGAATTTCCACACTGTTCTCCATAGTGGCTGGACTACTAGTTTGCATTCCCACCAACAGTGAAAGAGGGTTCCCTTTTCTCCACACCCTCTCCAGCATTTATTGTTTGTAGACTTTTGGATAGCAGCTGTTCTGACTGGCGTGAAATGGTATCTCATTGTGGTTTTGATTTGCATTTCTCTGATAATGAGTGATGTTGAGCATTTTTTCATGTGTTTGTTAGCCATCTGTATGTCTTCTTTGGAGAAATGTCTGTTTAGTTCTTTGGCCCATTTTTTGATTGGGTCGTTTATTTTTCTGGAATTGAGCTGCAGGAGTTGTTTGTATATTTTTGAGATTAATTCTTTGTCAGTTGCTTCGTTTGCTATTATTTTCTCCCATTCGGAAGGCTGACTTCTCACCTTGCTTATAGTTTCCTTTGCTGTGCAGAAGCTTTTAAGTTTAATCAGGTCCTATTTATTTTTGCTTTTATTTCCAATACTCTGGGAGGTGGGTCATAGAGGATCCTGCTGTGATTTATGTCAGAGAGTGTTTTGGTTATGTTTTCCTCTAGGAGTTTCATAGTTTCTGGTCTTACTTTTAGATCTGTAATCCATTTTGAGTTTATTTTTCTGTATGGTGTTAGAAAGTGTTCCAGTTTCATTCGTTTACAAGTGGTTGACCAGTTTTCTCAGCACCACTTGTTAAAGAGATTGTCTTTTCTCTATTGTATATTCTTGCTTCCTTTGTCAAAGATAAGGTGTCCATAGGTGCATGGATTTATCTTTGGGCTTTCTATTTTGTTCCATGGATCTATATTTCTGTCTTTGTGCCAGTACCATACTGTCTTGGTGACTGTGGCTTTGTAGTAGAGCCTGAAGTCAAACAGGTTGATTCTTCCAGGTCCATTCTTCTTTCTCAAGATTGCTTTGACTATTTGAGGTTTTTTGTACTTCCATACAAACTGTGAAGTTATTTGTTCTAGTTCTGTGGAAAATACCGTTGGTAGCTTGATAGGGATTGCATTGAATCTATAGATTGCTTTGGGTAATATATTCATTTTCATTATATTAATTCTTCTGATCCATGAACATGGTATATTTCTCCATCTATTTGTGTCCTCTTTGATTTCTTTCACCAATGTTTTATAGTTTTCTATATATAGGTCTTTTGTTTCTTTAGGTAGATATATTCCTAAGTATTTTATTCTTTTTGTTGCAGTGGTGAATGGAATTGTTTCCTTAATTTCTCTTTCCGTTTTCTCATTGTTAGTATATAGGAATGCAAGGGATTTATGTGTGTTAATTTTACATCCTGAAACTTTACTATATTCATTGATTGGCTCTAGTAATTTTCTGGTGGAGTCTTTAGGGTTTTCTATGTAGAGGATCATGTCATCTGCAAACAGTGAGAGTTTTACTGCTTCTTTCCAATCTTGATTCCTTTATTTCTTTTTCTGCTCTTATTGCTGTGGCCAAAACCTCCAAAACTATGTTGAATAGTAGTGGTGAGAGTGGGTACCCTTGTCTTGTTCCTGACTTTAAGGGAAATGCTTTCAATTTTTCACCATTGAGGATAATGTTTGCTGTGGGTTGCCGTTGAGGTATGTTCCTTCTATTCCTGCTTTCTGGAGGGTTTTATCATAAATGGATGTTGAATTTTGCCAAAGGCTTTCTCTGTATCTATTGAGATAATCATATGGTTTTTATCTTTCAATTTGTTAATGTGGTGTATTACATTGATTGATTTGTGGATATTGAAGAATCCATGCATCCCTGGAAGAAAGCCCACTTGGTCATGATGTATGATCTTTTGAATATGTTGTTGGATTCTGTTTGCTAGAATTCTGTTAAGGATATTTGCATCTATGTTCATCAGTGATATTAGCCTGTAGTTTTCTTTTTTGTGTGTGTGGCATCTTTGTCTGGTTTTGGTATTAGGGTGATGGTGCCCTCATAAATGAGTTTGGAAGTTTACCTTCCTTTGCAATTTTCTGGAAGAGTTTGAGTAGGATAGATGTTAGCACCAGAGAAAGCAATGGCTCCCCACTCCAGTGTTCTTGCCTGGAGAGTCCCAGGGATGGGGGAGCCTGGTGGGCTGCCGTCTATGGGGTCGCACAGAGTCAGACACGACTGAAATGACTTAGCAGCAGCAGCAGCTGTTCACTCTTCTCTAAATTTTTGGTAGAAGTCAGCTGTGAAGCCGTCTGGTCCTGGGTTTTCATTTGCTGGAAGATTTCTGATTAGTTTCAATTTCTGTGCTTGCGATGGGTCTGTTAAGATTTTCTATTTCTTCCTGGTTCAGTTTTGGAAAGTTGTACTTTTCTAAGAATTTGTCCGTTTCTTCCAAGTTGTCCATTTTATTGGCATATAGTTGCTGATAGTAGTCTCTTATGATCCTTTGTATTTCTGTGTTGTCTGTTGTGATCTCTCCATTTTCATTTCTAATTTTGTTGATTTGATTCTTCTCCCTTTGTTTCTTGATGAGTCTGGCTAATGGTTTGTCAATTTTATTTATCTTCTCAAAGAACCAGCTTTTGGCTTTGTTGATTTTTGCTATGGTCTCTTTTGTTTCTTTTGCATTTATTTCTGCTGTCATTTTTAAGATTTCTTTCCTTCTACTAACCCTGGGGTTCTTCAGTTCTTCCTTTTCTAGTTGCTTTAGGTGTAGAGTTAGGTTATTTATTTGACTTTTTTCTTATTTCTTGAGGTATGCCTGTATTGCTATGAACCTTCCCCTTAGCACTGCTTTTACAGTGTCTCATAGGTTTTGTGTCGTTGTGTTTTCATTTTCATTCGTTTCTATGCATATTTTGATTTATTTTTTGATTTCTTCTGTGATTTGTTGGTTATTCAGCAGCATGTTGTTCAGCCTCCATATGTTTGGATTTTTAATACTTTTTCTCCTGTAATTGACATCTAATGTTACTGCATTGTGGTCAGAAAAGATGCTTGGAATGATTTCAATTTTTTTGAATTTACCAAGGCTAGATTTATGGCCCAGGATGTGCTCTATCCTAGAGAAGGTTCCATGTGCACTTGAGAAAAAGGTGGAATTCATTGTTTTGGGGTGAAATGTCCTCTAGATATCAAGTAGGTCTAACTGGTCTAGTGTGTCATTTAAAGTTTGTGTTTCCTTGTTAATTTTCTGTTTAGTTGATCTATCCATAGGTGTGAGTGGGGTATTAAAGTCTCCCACTATTGTTGTGTTATTGTTAATTTCCCCTTTCATAGTTGTTAGCATTTGTCTTACATGTTGTGGTGCTCCTATGTTGGGTGCATGCTGCTGCTAAGTCACCTCAGTCATGTCTGACTTTGTGAGACCCCATGGACGGCAGCCCACCAGGCTCCCCCGTCCCTGGGATTCTCCAGGCAAGAACACTGGAGTGGGTTGCCATTTCCTTCTCCAATGCATGAAAGTGAAAAGTGAAAGTGAAGTCACTCAGTCGTGTCTGACCCTCAGCGACCCCATGGACTGCAGCATACCAGGCTCCTCCGTCCATAGGATTTTCCAGGCAAGAGTACTGGAGTGGGGTGCCATTGCCTTCTCCTGTTGGGTGCATATATATTTATAATTATTATATCTTCTTCTTGGATTGATCCTTTGATCATTAGGTAGCATCCTTCTTTGTCTCTTTACACAGCCTTTATTTTAAAGTCTATTTTATCTGATATGAGTATTGCTACTCCTGATTTCTTTTGGTCTCTATTTGCGTGGAATATCTTTTTCCAGCCCTTCACTTTCAGTCTGTATGTGTCCTTTGTTTTTGAGGTGGGTCTCTTGTAGACAACATATATGGGGTCTTGTTTTTGTATCCATTCAGCCAATCTTTGTCTTTTGGTTGGGGCATTCAACCCATTTACATTTAATGTAATTATTGAAAAGTATGGTTCCGTTGCCATTTACTTTGTTGTTTTGGGTTCAACTTTATACACCCTTTTTGTGTTTCCTGTCTAGAGAAGATCCTTTAGCATTTGTTGGAGAGCTGGTTTGGTGGTGCTGAATTCTCTCAGCTTTTGCTTGTCTGTAAAGCTTTTGATTTCTCCTTCATATTTGAATGAGATCCTTGCTGGGTACAGTAATCTGGGCTGTAGGTTTTTCTCTTTCATCACTTTAAGTATGTCCTGCCATTCCCTTCTGGCCTGAAGAGTTTCTATTGAGAGATCAGCTATTATCCTTATGGGAATCCCCTTGTGTATTATTTGTTGTTTTTCCCTTGCTGCTTTTAATATGTGTTCTTTGTGTTTGATCTTTGTTAACTTGATTAATATGTGTCTTGGGGTGTTTCCCCAGGTTTATCTTGTTTGGGGCTTTCTTGGTTTCTTAGACTTGGAAGACTATTTCCTTCCCCATTTTAGGGAAGTTTTCAACTATTATCTCCTCAAGTATTTTCTCATGGTCTTCCTTTTTGTCTTCTTCTTCTGGGACTCCTATAATTCGAATGTTGGGGCATTTAACATTGTCCCAGAGGTCTCTGCGGTTGTCCTCATTTCTTTTAATTCTTTTTTCCTCTCTGCTTAATTTATTGCTACCATTCTATCTTCTACCTCACTTATCCTATCTTCTGCCTCAATCATTCTACTGTTGGTTCCCTCCAGAGTGTTTTTTTATCTCATTTATTGCATTATTCATTATATATTGACTCTTTTTATTTCTTCTAGGTCCTTGTTAAACCTTTCTTGCATCTTCTCAAGCCTTGTCTCCAGGCTATTTATCTGTAACTCCATTTTGTTTACAAGATTTTGGATCATTTTCACTATCATTATTTGGAATTCTTTATCAGGTAGATTCCCTATCTCTTCCTCTTTTGTTTGGTTTGGTGGGCATTTATCCCGTTCCTTTATCTGCTGAGTATTTCCCTGCCTTTTCATCTTGTTTATATTGCTGTGTTTGGGGTGGCCTTTCGGTATCCTGGCAGTTTGTGGTTCCTCTTTATTGTGGAGGTTCCTCACTGTGGGTGGGGTCGGACGGGTGGCTTGTCAAGGTTTCCTGGTAAGCGAAGCTTGTGTCAGTGTTCTGGTGGGTGGAGCTGGATTTCTTCTCTCTGGAGTGCAATGAAATGTCCTGTAGTGAGTTTTGAGATGTCAATGGGTTTGGTGTGACTTTGGGCAACCTGTATGTTGAAGCTCAGGGCTATGTTCCTGTGTTGCTGGAGAATTAGCGCAGTATGTCTTGCTTTTGAACTTGTTGGCCCTTGGATGGTCCTTGGTTTCAGTGTAGGTATGGAGGCTTTTGATGAGCTCCTATCAATTAATGTTCCCTGGAGTCAGAAGTTCTCTGGTGTTCTCAGAATTTGGACTTAAGCCTCCTGCCTCTGGTTTTCAGTCTTATTCTTACAGTAATCTCAAGACTTCTCCATCTATACAGCACCAATGATAAAACATCTAGGTTAATGAAAAGTTTCTCCACAGTGAGGGATACCTGGAGAGGTAAACAGAGTTACATGGAGAAGTGAAGAGGGAGGAGGGAGATAGAGGTGATCAGGAGAAGAGGGGGAATCAAAAGGGGAGACAGCAAGCTAGCCATTAATCACTTCCCTTTGTGCTTTCCACAGTCTGGATCCCTCAGAGATGTTCAGGGAGTTACACAGAGAAGAGAAGAGGGAGGAAGGAGACAGAGGTGGCCAGCAGGATAAAAGGGGGAATCAAATGGAGAGAGACAGATCCAGCCAGTAATCTGTTCCCAAAGTGTTCTCCACAGCCTGGAACACACAGAGAGATTCACAGAGTTGGGTAGAGAAGAGAAGGGAGAGGGAGGATAGAGGCGACCTGGTGGAGAAAAGGGAGAGTCAAAAGGGGGAGAGAGCAATCAAGCCAGTAATCTCACTCCCGAGTAAAACTGGGTACTGAAGATTGGGTTCTTCAGATCAGATCAGATCAGTCGCTCAGTCGTGTCCAACTCTTTGCGACCCCATGAATCGCAGCACGCCAGGCCTCCCTGTCCATCACCAACTCCTGGAGTTCACTGAGACTCACGTCCATCGAGTCAGTGATGCCATCCAGCCATCTCATCCTCTGTTGTTCCCTTCTCCTCTTGCCCCCAATCCCTCCCAGCATCAGAGTCTTTTCCAATGAGTCAACTCTTCACATGAGGTGGCCAAAGTACTGGAGTTTCAGCTTTAGCATCATTCCTTCCAAAGAAATCCCAGGGCTGATCTCCTTCAAAATTGATGGTTGGATCTCCTTGCAGTCCAAGGGACTCTCAAGAGTCTTCTCCAACACCGCAGTTCAAAAGCATCAATTCTTCAGCGCTCAGCCTTCTTCACAGTCTAACTCTCACATCCATACATGACCACAGGAAAAACCATAGCCTTGACTAGACGGACCTTTGTTGGCAAAGTAATGTCTCTGCCTTTGAATATGCTATCTAGGTTGGTCATAACTTTACTTCCAAGGAGTAAGCGTCTTTTAATTTCATGGCTGCAGCCACCTTCTGTAGTGATTTTGGAGCCCAGAAAAATTAAGTCTGACACTGTTTCCCCATCAATTTCCCATGAAGTGGTGGGACCAGATGCCATGAACTTAGTTTTCTGAATGTTGAGCTTTAAGCCAACTTTTTCACTCTCCTCTTTCACTTTCATCAAGAGGCTTTTTAGGTCCTCTTCATTTTCTGCCACAATGGTGGTGTCATCTGCATATCTGAGGTTATTGATATTTCTCCCGGCAATCTTGATTCCAGCTTATGCTTCATCCAGTCCAGCATTTCTCATAATGTACTCTGCATATAAGTTAAATAAACAGGGTGACAATATACAGCCTTGACGTACTCCTTTTCCTATTTGGAACCAGTCTGTTGTTCCATGTCCAGTTCTAACTGTTGCTTCCTGACCTGCATATAGGTTTCTCAAGAGGCAGGTCAAGTGGTCTGGTATTCCCATCTCTTTCAGAATTTTCCACACTTCATTGTGATCCACACAGTCAAAGGCTTTGGCATAATCAATAAAGCAGAAATAGATGTTTTTCTGGAACTCTCTTGCTTTTTCCATGATCCAGAGGATGTTGGCAATTTGATCTCTGGTTCCTCTGCCTTTTCTAAAACCAGCTTGAACATCAGGAAGTTCACGGTTCACATATTGCTGAAGCCTGCTTGGAGAATTTTGAGCATTACTTTACTAGCGTGTGAGATGAGTGCAAATGTGTGGTAGTTTGAACATTCTTTGGCATTGCCTTTCTTTGGGATTGGAATGAAAACTGACCTTTTCCAGTCCTGAGGCCACTGCTGAGTTTTCCAAATTTGCTGGCATATTGAGTGCAGCACTTTCACAGCATCATCTTTCAGGATTTGGAATAGCTCAACTGGAATTCTATCACCTCCACTAGTTTTGTTCGTAGTGATGCTTTCTAAGGCCCACTTGACTTCACATTCCAGGATGTCTGGCTCTAGGTCAGTGATCACACCATCGTGATGATCTGGGTCGTCAAGATCTTTTTTGTACAATTCTTCTGTGTATTCTTGCCATCTCTTCTTAATATCTTCTGCTTCTGTTAGGTCCACACAATTTCTGTCCTTTATCAAGCCCATCTTTGCATGAAATGTTCCCTTGGTGTCTCTAATTTTCTTGAAGAGATCTCTAGTCTTTCCCATTCTGTTGTTTTCCTCTATTTCTTTGCATTGATCGCTGAGGAAGGCTTTCTTATCTCTTCTTGCTATTCTTTGGAACTCTGCATTCAGATGTTTATATCTTTCCTTTTCTCCTTTGCTTTTCACTCCTCTTCTTTTCACAGCTATTGTAAGGCCTCCTCAGACAGCCATTTTGCTTTTTTGCATTTCTTTTCCATGGGGATGGTCTTGATCCCTGTCTCCTGTACAATGTCATGAACCTCATTCCATAGTTCATCAGGCACTCTATCTATCAGATCTAGGCCCTTAAATCTATTTCTCACTTCCACTGTATAATCATAAGGGATTTGATTTAGGTCATACCTGAATGGTCTAGTGGTTTTCCCTACTTTCTTCAATTTCAGTCTGAATTTGGCAATAAGGAGTTCATGATCTCAGCCACAGTCAGCTCCCGGTCTTGTTTTTGCTGACTGTATAGAGCTTCTCCATCTTTGGCTGCAAAGAATATAATCAATCTGATTTTGGTGTTGACCATCTGGTGATGTCCATGTATAGAGTCTTCTCTTGTGTTGTTGGAAGAGGGTGTTTGTTATGACCAGTGCATTCTCTTGGCAAAACTCTATTAGTATTTGCCCTGCTTCATTCCATATTCCAAGGCCAAATTTGCCTGTTACTCCAGGTGTTTCTTGACTTCCTACATTTGCATTCCAGTCCCCTATAATGAAAAGGACATCTTTTTTGGGTGTTAGTTCTCAAAGGTCTTGTAGGTCTTCATAGAACCGTTCAACATCAGCTTCTTCAGCATTACTGGTTGGGGCATAGACTTGGATTACTGTGATATTGAATGGTTTGCCTTGGAAAAGAACAGAGATCATTCTGTCGTTTTTGAGATTGCATCCAAGTACTGCATTTTGGACTCTTTTGTTGACCATGATGGCCACTGCATTTCTTCTGAGGGATTCCTGCCCACAGTAGTAGATATAATGGTCATCTGAGTTAAATTCACCCATTCCAGTTAATTTCAGTTCGCTGATTCCTAGAATGTCGACATTCACTCTTGCCATCTCTTTGTTTGACCACTTCCAATTTGCCTTGATTCATGGACCTGACATTCCAGGTTCCTATGCAATATTGCTCTTTACAGCATCGGACCTTGCTTCTATCACCAGTCACATCCACAGCTGGGTATTGTTTTTGCTTTGGCTCCATCCCTTCATTCTTTCTGGAGTTATTTCTCCTCTGATCTCCAGTAGCATATTGGGCACCTACTGACCTGGAGAGTTTCTCTTTCAGTATTCTATCATTTTGCCTTTTCATACTGTTCATGGGGTTCTCAAGGCAAGCATACTGAAGTGGTTTGCCATTCCCTTCTCCAGTGGACCACATTCTGTCAGATCTCTCCACCATGACCCGCCCATCTTGGGTTGCCCCATGGGCATGGCTCAGTACAAAATTGATAACAAATACCAAAAAGCAAAGATTAAAAATCTAGAGTAGAGGTTAGATTCTCAAAAACACAGTATTAAAAAAACAAAACAAAGTCACAAACATTATAAAAAATATATATATATAAAGTTTGCTTTTAAAAATACAGTCTTTTTTTTTTGCAAGGTAATAGTAGGTTATAAAAATGAAAATTAAAGGAGTAATAAAGGACTTAAAAATTAAAAAATTTTAATTTAAAAAATGATAATAGTAAAAATATATCTAGGACTTTCTCTGAAGCTGTTTTGGGCAGTGTGGGGTCAATTCATTTTCAGATAGTTCCTTGATCCAGCTTATACTTCTCAAGATCTACAGGCCCCTTCCTATGTGCTGCTGTTGCTGCTAAGTCACTTCAGTTGTGTCCGACTCTGTGCGACCCCATAGACGGCAGCCCACCAGGCTTCCCCCATCCCTTGGATTCTCCAGGCAAGAGTACTGGAGTGGGGGGCCATTGCCTTCTCTGCCCTTTCTATGTAGTCGGTGCTAACTTCAGGGTTTTAATCTGTTGCACCTGTCACTTCCAAAGCAGTTCCCTCTGTTTATTTTAGCTTCTTCTGTTTGCTGGTCTCTTCAGTGTTTAATTTCCGCCCTGACACAAGGGGGCAAAGGTGGTCACTTATTTAGGCTCCCTTGTTCAGTCGTTCTGTGGGGAGGGAGGAACACTGCAAACAAATATCACTGGCATGTGTGGGGAGTGCTCACAGTGTCTCAGCCACATTGGGTTTGTCCCCACTCATGGCATGTGTGATTTCCCAGTCTACACTGTTCAGGCTCTAGGTTGCTCTGCTGGGAACTGTCTGAGGCAGACCCTGGGTTGCGTGCACTTCCCAGGTCTAAGCCGCTCAGGTTCAGGTTCTTGGGTACTCCATAAAGGCACAGACTTGGTTGGGCCTGCGTTTTGTGCCCTTCCCAGGTCCAAGCACCTCAGGTGACCAGGTGCTTGGTGAGCACAGTCACCCCAGTTGGAGGTTGCATCTTATCACCTCCCCTGTCCCAGCTGCTAGGTTTTCTGGGTGTACAATGGGACACACCTTCTCAGGGGTGCCTTGTGTCTCTTCTGGGGAACTGATCTCTGGCTGCAACCCTCCAGGCAGATGTCTACCATCCAGAATCCCAAAAAGTCTTGGTTAGCAATGAACCCTGCTTGCAGTTTGGTAGAGGGTGCTTCTCTGGGGCCACAATTGCCCCCTTCTGGCTCTGGCTGCCCTCGCCTGCCTGTCTCTGGCGGGGGATATGCCGGTCCGCAGCCGGCTAGCTCTGCTTTGTCCTTTGTTCTGTGAGCGGGCCTGGTGATGTCTTAGGTTAGGGCTTTTTGTGGGATAGCTATCCCACAGTCTGGTTTGCTATCTCAAGTTAGCTCCCCCAGATTGCCCTCAGGGCATTCAGGCCTGGTCCTTACCCTAAGCAATGCAGCCCGTGCCTCCCTGTCCAGCCCCTGCTTGCTAGTGGCGGATGCGAGGGTCTGGGATGCTTCTCCACTGGGAGTTGCCTTTAGGCAGGTAATCTGTGGGTTTTAATTAATTAATTAATTTTCTTCCTGGTTATGTTGCCCTCTGAGATTCCAAGGCTCACTACAGACCCGCTGGTGAGAGTGTTTCCTGGTGTTTGGAAAATTCTTTTTTAAGACTCCCTTCCCTGGACGGATCTCCATCCCTACCTGTTTTCTCTCTTTCTATCTTTTATATTTTGTCCTACCTCCTTTCAAAGACAATGGGCTGCCTTTCTGGGTGCCTGATGTCCTCTGCCAGCATTCAGAAGTTGTTTTGTGGAATTTGCTCAGCATTCAAATGTTCTTTTAATAAATTTGTGGGGGAGAAAGTGGTCTCCCCGCCCTTGTCCTCTGCCATCTTCAACATTATTTTTTAGATTATGCACATGGATACAGATAGATTTAGTTCATTTATTTTAACCAATGTGTGAAAAAAGGCATAGTTTGTTTAGTGGTTCTCCAACTGAGAAATGGTACATTATTTCAACTTTTCCACTTTTATGTAGAGTAACTCAATAAACATCCTAATATGTGTTTTTTACTCACATGTACAAGAGTTTATGTACATGGGCCTCCCTGGTGGCTCAGACAGTAAAGAATCTGCCTGCAATGCAAGATACCTGGGTTCAATCCCTGGGTGGAGAAGATCACCTGGAGAAGGAAATGGCAACTCACTCCACTGTTCTTGCTTGGAGAATTTCATGGACAGAGAAGCCTGGTGGGCTACAGTCCACAAGATCTCAAAGAGTTGGGCATGACTGAGTGACTAACACACACAAGAGTTTATCAGTGTAGACACAGAGATGTGGAATTGCTGAAGAATGTTTGGTTATTTATGCTACATAACAAATCACCTTAAAAGTTAGTGGTTTAAAACAGTAACTCTCGTGTACTTTTGCTTTGTGAATCTGCAATTTGGGTGGGAATGGCTCATCTATACTCCACACAGTATCACCTGAATGGCTCTACTGAACCTGGAGCATCCACTTGCAAAATAGATCCTTCTCATTCTTGGCAAATTGGTGTTGGGTTGTCAGGTGGGCACTCAGACAGCACTGTTGGCTGGGGACCTCAGTTCTTCTCTACATGTTACTCTCCATGTGGCTGCTCAGATTTTCTCACAGCATGGTAGATGAATTTCAAAAAGTCTCAGGCAGATCAAGGTTTCTTCTGATCTTGTTAGTAGACTCTTAGAATGTCACATTGTATTCCATCAGTCAAGCAAGTCCCTAAAGACTGCTCAGATTGAATGGGAGAGGTGACAGTTAATTTGCAGCCATTTGAAACCTGCCACATTTCTCCCTCTAACCATAAATTATTTAAATTTCTCATTCATACAAAATATATCCACTGCTTCCCAAGGCCTCCAGAAATCTCAGTCCATTTTGACATCAAGTTCAGGTTTGAAGACCAAGATCTTGTTAGCTAAATCAAGTCTGTGTGTGCTAAGTCGCTTCAGCTGTGTCCAACTCTTTGCAACCCTACGGACTATAGCCTGTCAGACTCCTCTGTCCATGTGGAGTGGGTTGCTGTGCCCTCCTCCAAGGGTCTTGTTTATGTTCATATTAACATAAAGTATTAACAATAATCATTGTCTGCATGGAGAGATTATAACTGATTTTTCTATATGCTTTTCTAAATTTTCTGCAATAAATATATTGCTTCTGTAATCAAGGATAGAAACAATAAATATTGCCTTTAAATAAAAAGTCCTGTTCCAGGGATTCCTATCCTGGGCTCTATATGAACCCCTACAAGGTTCATAGCAGGTTTCCGAAAGACTTTGCACTCCCCAAAATTGTATACTAAATTTGTGTATGTGGGTGTGGAAGATTAGAGCTCATGCACATTGTTTTGAGAGGAAGGCCCATGGCTTTCATCAGCCCATGGCCCAACATATTTAGAACTCTTAGCAAAATGGTTGGCCTGGTAAATCAAGAAAAATGATTAAGCCTCTGCCTGTTTTACAAAGGCCTTGGGTTTGATTTTCTGTGATTCGAGAGGCTTTCCAAATGGCTGGATTTTATGAATAAACAGTGGTTGTAAATAGGCTCAGACCTGCCAAATGCTATCCAATATGGCATGCATAGATCATAGGTCCCACAGTCATCAAAAGTTATTTTGATGTCCTACAAAACATGTTGAATGTAGGCACTGATGAGCTGGGGCCGATGAATCTCAGTTAGGCCCCTTCCTCTCCAAGCTCATCAAAATCTGCAGAGCCCTAACAGAACAAGGTAGATACTATATTCTACAACTCAATACCCTGCCATTCAGCTAGTCGTTGTCTTCTACTTAGAACATCAAATTTCAAAAGGAGAAATAATTTCTAAAAAACAGCAGCTAGTATTTACCAGGGATTTGCTCTATGTTAAGCACTGTATGCAGTGGGTTTTTAAATTTTATATGTCATTTAGTCCTCATGACAACACTGTGAAATTGGTATTATTTTAGCTCCATTTTATTGATGAGAAAATAGAGGCTCAAAACTGAGGTTGTGACTACCCAAAATCACACAGCTAGTAAGAGATGAAGGTATCAAAACTAATGGTATTTACCTCTCGACTGTAGTCCCCTTCCCTATCCACCAAATTACCCCCTTCTTCTTCTTCTAAGTCGTTTCAGTCGTGTCCGACTCTGTGCGACCCCACAGACGGCAGCCCACCAGGCTCCGCCATCCCTGGGATTCTCCAGGCAAGAACACTGGAGTGGATTGCCATTTCCTTCTCCAATGCATGAAAGTGAAAGTGAAGTTGCACAGTCGTGTCCGACTCTAGCGATCCCATGGACTGCAGCCTACCAGGCTCCTCCATCCATGGGATTTTCCAGGCAAAAGTACTGGAGTGGGGTGCCATTGCCTTCTCCGAAATTACCCCCTAACACAGTCCATATACTCTCTCAAGGTATTGGTATCCACAGGAACAACAACCAAAGCTTTTTAAAAAATACTTAGAATGTGCCAAGCACTTTGCTGTTTTTCATACATTTTAAATTTAATGCTAACCACAAAATCCAATACTATATTGTCAATATTTAGTGTAGGTTTAGGAGTCAGACTAACATTTTACAGAAGAAACCAATGCTCAGAGAGGTTAAGTAACTTGCCCAAGGTCACACAGGTGGTAAGTGGCAGAGCTGAAACATGAATTTAAGATTATCTGACTCCAGAGGCTTATACACAAGAAAAGTCTTTTTTAAATGTTTTAATGGAAGACAATTTTTCATCAAGGTTTATACTATTTCATGAGGTGGGAAAAAGGTGTAGACACTTAGCTTCATTTTCCCTTCCCTGTGACATATTCTCTTTACTTTGTCCCTCTCTGTGAGACAGAACTTCACATGCAGTAATTTGTGCTAACATGAGCATGAACAGAGCCTGGGCCCTGTGCATACATAAGTCAAACAATGCACAAAACTTCCAGTCAACTAAACCAGTCGTGCCAGATTTATGAAGACAAAAGGGCAGAAGACGTGACCAAAATACACTCTCACTGAGAAGGACTTTTTTGTCTACCCCTACCCCACCCCCACTTTACTGCCTTGTTAAACAAGAATTATGGCAGAAGGCACAAGGCTTATATCACAAGCAGGTCACATGTGGTGCTGGTGATGTGCAGCTCTTATCTACCCCTAGCAGATTCACTTACAGCTCTCTTCTGTCTCTACACATTTTCCTGAATATAAACGTGCTTGCTAAGCATTTTGTACCTTGCTTCTACTCTTTCCCTGCACTTGCCTTGGGTGGGGAACACACAGCATCCTGGGATCAAACATGAGGCTCCAGAGTGAGACAGTAATCTTCTTTTTAATAGAAAGGGGGAGGTCTACTGCATTTTTGTTGCAGATGGCATTAGGGGAGGGGGAGAAGTAATCAAAATACTAAATCACCTTTTTTTGTGCACATAGTCACATTTTCTATTCGAAATTCAACAAGCTATGAAAACATGTCGCTGAGCACAGCATCCAGGCTTGGCAGCTCCTCTTTTTCTGTTGGGATGAGTGCCCAGCCTCAGGGATTAGTTCCTTTAGATGTCAGCTACACACCTTGCCCAGAGAAATCTTCCAACAGCTTGACTTATTCCAAAGAACCCCATAGCAACTGAAAGGCTATGAGCATGGTTAGATGTCAGGTAGGCTGAGCTGCACTTGGGGAAAGGTAGGGAAGTGGAGATGAGAGGGATATTGTTGATAGAAGTTTTACAAGTGGGGGAAAAGCCACCAATAACTTGTAGAAGAATCTTAAGCTCTTTTCATCAAGGTAGCATAACAGTCAACATTGAGGTTAACTTCTCTAGAACTCTTCAACTCCAGAATTTATTGTTCCAAGAAAAGTGTACTCTTTAAGAAAGATTAAAATCTTTCCATATGGTACTTGGAAATAGCGTTATGAGACTGTCGACGTGAGGATGTCAGCATTCCCACCTTCATGTTCACTCATTCGCACAACCCTTAAGCAAAGGTTACAAAAATATCACACACTGGGGATTTTTCAAGAATTCCCACAGGGAATGTTTTATTCGAAAAAGCAGGATTTACCCATATATATAGGCTAATGACTCAGAAATATTTATTGTGAGCTTTAATGGTTAAAAGAACATGTTAAGGACTTAGACTTAGCTTTGAGTTCCCTCTCTGCCAGTCACTGACTGTATGATCTTTAACAGATGACTCAGCCTCTCTCTGACTCAATTTCTTCATCTATAGAATGGAGATCTTAACAATCCCATAAGTTGTTGTATTGAGCAGATAATACATGTAAAGTGCTTGGCACAGCACAGAGCACATATCAAGCATTTAATAAATGGTAGATCTAAGTAGTAGTGGCATTTTAACCTCTAGTCATAGTGCAGGGGAAACAGTAGGTATGAGACACAGCCCCTTCCATCAGAGTTCCCTGTCTAGTTAAGCAAATAAATTATTCCCCCCTCCAAAAATTACTACTAACACTTGACAGTAAATGTTAACTGCCACATGAGTGAAGAATAAGAAATTTCTGGGTGGTCCTGTGGTTAAGACTCTGCCTGCCAATGCAAGGGACACAGATTCAATCCCTGGTCTGTGAATATCCCACATGCTGCAGAACAACTAAGCCTGTGTGCTGCTGAGCCTGTCCTCTAGATCCAGGAACTGCAACTAGTGAGTCCAAGCACTGCAACTACTGAAGTCTGAGCACCAAGAGCCTGTCTCCCCAACAAGACAAGCCACCACAATGAGAAGTCTGCACACTGCAACGAAGAGTAGCCCCTGCTCGGCACAACTAGAGAAAGTCCACACGCAGCAATGAAGACCCACCACAGCCAATAAAAAAATCTTTTCCCCAAAAAAGAAGAAATTGCTACTCAATAACTAAAAAGACAAATAACTGAATTTTTAAAGGATTTGAACAGAGATTTCTCCAAAGAAGATATACAAATGGCCAATAAACCCATGAAAAATCCTCAACATCATTAGTCATCAGAAAAATGCTGATGAAACACCACTTCACATCCACTACGATGGCTAGAATCAAAAAGACAAATAATAACAAGTATTGATGAGCCTTCATACACTGCTTATAGGAATATAACATGGTATAGGCACTTTGGAAAACAGTCTGGTAGTTTCTTTAAAAGTGGAACAGAGCTACCATCAGTTCAGTCGCTCAGTCATGTCCGACTCTTTGCGACCCCATGAAGCGCAGCATGCCAGGCCTCCCTGTCCATCACCAACTCCCGGAGTTTACCCAAACTCATGTCCATCGAGTTGGTGATGCCATCCAGCCATCTCATCCTCTGTCGTCCCATTCTCCTCCTGCCCCCAATCCCTCCCAGCATCAGGGTCTTTTCCAATGAGTCAACTCTTCCCATGAGGTGGCCAAAGAATTGGAGTTTCAGCTTTAGCATCAGTCCTTCCAAAGAAATCCCAGGACTGATCTCCTTTAGAATGGACTGGTTGGATCTCCTTGCAGTCCATGGGACTCTCAAGAGTCTTCTCCAACACCACAGTTAAAAAGCATCAATTCTTCAGTGCTCAGCCTTCTTCACAGTCCAACTCTCACATCCATACATGACCACAGGAAAAGCCATAGCCTTGACTAGACAAACCTTTGTTGGCAAAGTAATGTCTCTGCCTTTGAATATGCTATCTAGGTTGGTCATAACTTTCCTTCCAAGGAGTAAGCGTCTTTTAATTTCATGGCTGCAGTCACCATCTGTAGTGATTTTGGAGCCCAGAAAAATAAAGTCTGACACTGTTTCCACTGTTTCCCCATCTATTTGCCATGAAGTGATGGGACCAGATGCCATGATCTTAGTCTTCTGAATGTTGAGCTTTAAGCCAACTTTTTCACTCTCCTCTTTCACTTTCATCAAGAGGCTTTTTAGTTCCTCTTCACTTTCTACCATAAGGGTGGTATCACCTGCATATCTGAGGTTATTGATATTTCTCCTGGCAATCTTGATTCTAGTTTGTGCTTCTTTCAGCCCAGCGTTTCTCATGATGTACTCTGCATAGAAGTTAAATAAGCAGGGTGACAATATACAGCCTTGACGTACTCCTTTTCCTATTTGGAACCAGTCTGTTGTTCCATGTCCAGTTCTAACTGTTGCTTCCTGACCTGCATATAGGTTTCTCAAGAGGCAGGTCACGTGGTCTGGTATTCCCATCTCTTTCAGAATTTTCCACAGTTTATTGTGGTCCACACAGTCAAAGGCTTTGGCATAATCAATAAAGCAGAAATAGATGTTTTTCTGGAACTCTCTTGCTTTTTCCATGATCCAGAGGATGTTGGCAATTTGATCTCTGGTTCCTCTGCCTTTTCTAAAACCAGCTTGAACATCTGGAAGTTCACGGTTCCCATATTGCTGAAGCCTGGCTTGGAGAATTTTGAGCATTACTTTACTAGCGTGTGAGATGAGTGCAAATGTGTGGTAGTTTGAGCATTCTTTGGCATTGCCTTTCTTAGGGATTGGAATGAAAACTGACCTTTTCCAGTCCTGAGGCCACTGCTGAGTTTTCCAAATTTGCTGGCATATTGAGTGCAGCACTTTCACAGCATCATCTTTCAGGATTTGGAATAGTTCAACTGGAATTCCATCACCTCCACTAGTTTTGTTCGTAGTGATGCTTCCTAAGGCCCACTTGACTTCACATTCCAGGATGTCTGGCTCTAGGTGAGTGATCACACCATTGTGATTATCTGGGTCATGAAGATCTTTTTTATACAGTTCTGTGTATTCTTGCCACCTCTTCGGATCGCGCAGAAGCACGCCGGCTGCGATGGACTATGCAGAAGCATGGTGGATAGGAGCTACCCCTCGCCCAAGGTCAGGGGCGGCAACTGAGAGTGCCAGGCTGCGATGGTGCAAGAGCAGCGGAGAGGAGCTACCCCACATCTGAGGCCAGGGTCAGTGTTCGGGAGGAGCTACCCCATACCCGAGGTCAGGGGCGGCGGCCGAGAGGAACTACCCCACGCCAGAGATCAGGGGCGGCCGCTGAGAGGAGCAACCCCACGTCCAAGGTGCAGCAGCTTCACGGGTGCAGGAGGGCTGAGAGGAGCTACTCCATGTTCAAGGTCAGGAGGGGCGGCCCTGGGGAGATACCCCTCCTCCAAGTTGAGAAGCAGCGACTGCTCTTTGCTGGAGCAGCCGTGAAGAGATACCCCACGACCAAGGTAAGAGAAACCCAAGTAAGAGGGTAGGTATTGCAATAGGGCATCAGAGGGCAGACACATTGAAACCATAATTACAGAAAACTAGCCAATCTGATCACACAGACCACAGCCTTGTCTAACTCAATGAAACTAATCCATGCCCTGTGGGGCCACCCAAGACGGACGGGTTATGGTGGAGAGGTCTGACAGAATGTGGTCCACTGGAGAAGGGAATGGCAAACCACTTCAGTATTCTTGCCTTGAGAACCCCATGAACAGTATGAAAAGAGCTACCATAGGACTCAGCAATTCCATTCCTAGGTGTATACCCAAGACAGTTGAAAGCATATGTTCACACAAACATTCATATCAGCATTATTTGTAATAATAAAAGGTGAAAACAACCCACATGTCCATAAAATGATGAATGGGTAAATAAATCTGTCATATGCATACATTGGAGTATTATTTAACAATAAAAAAACAAAGTATTGATATATGGTACAACATGGATGGAGCTGGTGAAAGAAGACAGATACAAAAAGTCACATCCCATTCATATGATTTCACTCATATGGGATGTCCAGAGTAGACAAATCCCCAGACAGATTTGTGGTTGCCTAGATGGTGGTGATATAGTCAAAGCTGCGTTTTTTCCAGTAGTCATGTATGGATGTGAGAGTTGGACAATAAAAAAGACTGCCGAAGAATTGATGCCTTCGACCTGTGGTGCTGGAGAAGACTCTTGAGAGTCCCTTTGACTGCAAGGAGATCAAACAAGTTAATCCTAAAGGAAATCAGTCCTCAATATTCATTGGAAGGACTGATGTTGAAGCTGAAACTCCAATACTTCGGCCACCTGATGTGAAGAGCCGACTCATTAGAAAAAACCCTGATGCTGAGAAACGTTGAAGGCAAGAGGCAAAGGGGACGACAGAAGATGAGATGGTTGGATGTCATCACTGACTCAATGGACATGAGTTTGAGAAAGCTCCGGGAGATGGTGAAGGACAGGGAAGACTGGCGTGCTGCAGTCCATGGAGTCACAAGAGTCAGACACTACTGAGCAACTGAACAACATCAAGTGGTGGTAATAGTGATGGCTGGGGAGTATTGGCTAAGATGTTTCCGTTTGTGAATAGGTAATGAAAATGTTCTAAAATCATAGTGGTAAATATTGTAAACATTTACAGAGTTGTGGCGGGCTACAGTCCGTAGGGTCACAAAGAGTCAGACATGACTGAAGCGACAGATCCCGCACACACGCATGACCTTAACTCAGAGGAGTGAGGGTCAGGAAAGAAGAAGCTTGGTGATTGTGGATTAAAGAGGAAGTGGGAAGTAAGAAAATGAATATGGTGAATGTAGGCAGTACTCTGGAGAAGCTTGGATGAAAAGTAAAGAATATCTATGGAGGTAATAAAGAGTTAGAGACATCCAATGCTAAAAAAGGTTTGTTTCATTCTGTCTCTGTAAACTTGCCTTATCTGGACATTTCATATAAATGGACCCAATATACAGTTTTTTTGTGTGTCTGTCTCCTTTCATTTAGTATAAAATGTTGAGATTCATTCATGGCATAACATGTATCTACAATTTGTCCCCTTTAATGGCTTAATGGTATTTCATTGTATGGAAGAACTTTTTATCTCCATTTTCTGGTTAATATGCATTTGGATTCTGTTTTTCACTATTGTGATTAACGTTATGGGCATTCATATATGTAAGTGCCTGTTTACATATATGAACAAATGTTTGCATTTCTTTTGGGTAAATACCTAGACATGGGACTGCTGAGTCATTTAGTATTTGTATTCAACTTTTTAAGAAATTCTCAGTAGCTATACTATTTTATATTCCCACCAGCTCCAGTTTCTCTATGTAGCAGTGTCTGCCTTTTTTATTATAGCCAATCTAGTGGGTGTTGCAGTGGCATCTCACCGAAGTTTTAATTTGCATTTCCCTAATGATTAATGATGTTCAGTATATTTTTATGTGCTTATTATCCATTCATATATCTTCTTTAGAGCAATGTGTCTTAAGAAACTTGACAATTTTAAAAATTTGAGTTACTTGTCTCTTATTGAGTTGTAAGAGTTCTTTAAATTTTTTAATATGAACTCTTTATCAAATATATTATTTGCAAAAATCTCCCAGTCTATGGCTTATATTTTTCACTTACTTATTGGTATCTTTTTAAATTAAACTTTTAATTTTGAGATAAATGTACACTCACATGACGTTGTAAGGAAGAATACAGAGATACTATGTACCCTTTAACCACTTTCTTCCACTGGTAGCACCTTGCAAAACTATACAGTATCATAACTGGGGTATTGACCTTGATATGGTCAAGATACAGAACAGTTCTATCTCCACAGGGATCCCTCATGTTGCCCTTTTGTAACTACACCCAACTCCCTCCCAATCCCCTCCCGCATCCTTAACTCTGGCAAATGCTAATCTGTTCTCCATTTCAAGTTCTTCCCTTTAAGAATGTTATATAAGTTGAGTGATACAGTATAGTCTCTTGGGGCAGATTGTTTTCTTTTTCTCAACTTTATTGGGGGTATATTAGTAGTTAACAAATTAAAATTGTAATATATTTAAAGGGCACAATGTGATGATTTGTTCTACATATACATTGTGAAAGGATTACTATCATCAAGTTAATTAACACATCACTCGCATATTTACCTCTTTTTTTGTTTTTTGTTTTTTGGGTTTTTTTTTTTTGGTGAGAACACTTAAGTTCTATTCTCTTGGCAAATGTCCATTATCCAATACAAATTTTCAAGTGTGTGTGTGTGTTAAAGTCGCTCAGTCGTGTCCATCTCTTTGTGACCCCATGGACTATACAGTCATGGAATTCTCTACTCCAGAATACTGGAGTGGGTAGCATTTCCCTTCTCCAGGGGATCTACTATAGTCACCATGTTATACATTAGATCCTCAGGTCTTTTTCATCTTATAACTGAAGGTTTGTACCCTATTACTCTATTTCCCTACACCCCAGTTCTGGCCAATACCATTCTGTATTCAATGTACAATACCATTTCTATGAGTTTAATTCTTTTTAAAGTTCCACATATAAGTGATACCATGCTGTATTTGTTTTCCTCTGTTGGTTTACTTTATTTAGTATAATACTCTCCAGATTCATACATGTTGAAAATAGCAGTATTTCCTTCCTTTTAAAGGCTAAATAATATTCCTTTGTGTGTATATAGCACATTATTCTTATCCATTCATCTGTCAGCGGATACTTAGGTTGTTTTCATACCTTGGCTGTTGTGAATAACGCTACATGAAAATATAGCAGTATAGCTATCTCTGCTGCTGCTGCTAAGTTGCTTCAGTCATGTCCAACTCCATGCCACCCCATAGATGGCAGCCCACAAGGCTCCCCCGTCCCTGGGGTTCTCCAGGCAAAAACACTGGAGTGGGTTGCCATTTCCTTCTCCAATGCATGAAAGTGAAAAGTGAAAGTGAAGTCGCTCAGTCGTGTCTGACTCTTAGCAACCCCATGGACCACAGCCCACCAGGCTCCTCTATCCATGGGATTTTCCAGGCAAGAGTACTGAAGTGGGCTGCCATTTCCTTCTCCAACAGCTGTCTCTTCAAGATAGTTATTTTGTATCACACTATGGTATTTCTATTTTCAAATTATTTTGGAATCTTCATACTGTTTTTCATAGTGGCTACACCAGATTACATTCTTGCCAACAGTGTACAAGGATTCTCTGTTCTCTGCAACCTCACCAGCATTTATTTCTTTTTTTTTTTTTTTTTGATAATAGACATCTTACCAGGTGTTAGGTGACATCTCCCTGTGGTTTTGATTTGCATTTCTCTGATGATTAGCAATGTTGAACACCTTTTCATGTACCCATTGGCAATTTGTGTATCTTCTTACAAGATGTCTGTTCATGTCCTTTGTCCATCTTTGAATTGCCCATTTTTTACTTTGGAGATGTGTGGTTCTTTGTGTATGTTAGATATTAACCTCTTGTCAGATACGTGGTTTGCAAATATTTTCTCCCATTCCATATGTTGTCTCTTCTTCATTTTGTTTATGGTTTCCTTTACTGTGCATAATCTTTTTAATTTGAAATAGTCTCATTTGTTTATATTTTGTTTTGTTGCATTTGGTTTTGGTGTAAATTAAAAAAAAAAAAAATTGCCAAGGCCAATGCCAAGGAGCATAACCTGTATGTTTTGTTTTGTTTTTAGCAGATCTCGATTGCAAGTCTTTATTTCATTTTGAGGTTATTTTGTGTTTGTGTAAGATAGAGGTCTAGTTTCACTTTTTTCCATGTGGATATCTAGTTTTCCCAGGACTATTTTTTTGAGAAATTATTCTTTCCTCATTGCATATTCTTAGCTAGTTTGTCAAAAATTAATTGGCCTTTTTATGTATGGGTTTATTTCTGGGCTGTCGATTATGTTTCATTGCTATATGTGTCAGTTTTCATGTCAATACCATATAGCTTGATGACTATATATAGTTTTACAATATAGTTTGAGATGAGGAAGTGTGATGCCTCCAACTTTGTTGTTCTTTCTCAAGATTGCTTACCGATCCAAGGTCTTTCATGGTTACATATGAATTTTAGAATTGTTTTTTCTATTTCTGTGAAAATGCCTTTGAAAGTTTGATAGGGATTACATTAAATCTGCAGAATTCTTTGGATAGTAAGGACATTTTAACAATATTCTTCCAATCCATGAGTGTGGCAAATATTTCTGTTTGCTTGTGTCATCTTCAATTTCTTTTATTGATGTCTTATAGTTTTCAGTGTACAGGTCTTTTACCTCCTTGGTTAAATTTATTCCTAAGTATTTTATTATTTCAAAGTTATTGTACATGGCATTTTTTTTAACTTTCTCTTTCTGATAGTTCATTGTTGGTGTATAGAAACACAACTGATTTTGAAGCATGCAACTTTATTCAATTTACTAGTTCTAAAAGTTATTTGGTAGATTTTTTTAGAGTTTTCTAAATATCAATATAATACAATGTCATCTGAAAATGGACAATTTTACTTCTTCCTTTCCAACTTGGATGCCTTTTATTTCTGTTTTTTGTCTGATTGCTCTGGCTCAACTTAGAGTAGTATCAAATAAAAGTAGTGAGAATGGGCATTCTTATCTTCTTCCTGATTTTAGAAGAAAAGTTTTTTTTTTTCCCCATTATTAAGTATGATGTTAGCTGTGGGCTTCTCATATATGGCTTTTTTATGTAGGTGTACATTCCTTCTATACTTAATTTGTTGACAGATTTTATCATGAATGGATGTTGAAATTTATAAAATGATTTTTTTGCATCTATTGAAATGATATATGATTTTTATTTTTTATTTTGTTAATGTGGACTATCACACTGATTGATTTGCATATACTGAACAGTCCTTGTATCCCAGGAATAAATCCCATTTGATCATGGTGTATGATCCTTTTAATGTATTGCTGAACTCAGTTTGTTGAGAATTTTTGAGTCTGTATTCATCAGGGATATTGGCCTGTAATTTTCTTTCCTTGCACTGTCCTTGACTGGCTTTGGTATCAGAGTAATACAGGCTGTTTAGAACCTGGACCCTCTAGCAGCAGCTGGGAAGTAGTCAAACTCCTACCAGGGAGAAACTGGGAGATGCATGGTTTTTGCCTGCTCCCGCTGCATGAAGAGTGATCCTGTGCTTGTTTAAAGACTGTGTCATTGTTTGCTTTAGTCCTATGGAACTCATGAATGCTAGCTATGTTGGCTTCCAGAGCTAGGTGATTTGGGAGCCTGATTGGCACTAGATATGTGGACAAGCTCCTTCAAGGGAAATACTGGCAAATTGGTTTTATTGTTGGAGAGAATAAAAGGGGGAAATTGAGGAAAGTGCCCACCAGATTTGGAGGCTCCAGGAAGGAACGCAGTAATCAGCTGCATGCTAATTAAAACCTTGGCCCTCAGGCAGCAGTTGTAAAATATGCAGTCAAACTCTTTTATGGGAAAGATTGGGAGATGAGCATTTTTGTGTGTTCCCTCTGCACTGAGCCCCGGAAGCCAGCCACAGTTAAGTGCTTGCATGCCCGTTACTGAGCTGGTTCTTTGTTTGCCATAGTCCTGTGGGACTCGGGAATGCAAGCCCCATTGGCTTTCAGAGCTAGGTGTTTTGGGGGCCCATCTCTCAGGTGAGAGTCTTAAAAATTGGGGCAGTAGATGTGTGGTCCAAATCTTTTCTTCCTCAGGGAGAAGCTAGGAGTTTGAAGTTCATTCCTATTTGTATGGTACTATGCTAGGGGTGGAGTTTATGGCTAGTGTCTCAGTCTTTCCTATCTGTTCCAATGATAGTATTTCCTCAGTCACTTGATGTTTAAGAGTCACTCAGCTAGTTTCTAGATTTCTCTCAGAGGAAATTGCTCCATGTGTAGCTGTACATTGAGTGTGTCCATGAAAGGAGGGAAATTCAGGATCCTCTTATGTTACCATCTTGGTCTGGAATCTTCTTGTACTGAGTTTTTTCACTCAATGTAATTCCTTGCAGACTCATCCATATAGATGCATAAAATAATAGTTCATTACTTTTCATTCCCGAGTAGTATTCCATGATGTGGATGCATGTACGTTTGTTTAACCACCCACCTATTGAATATCTGGGTTGTTACATTTTATGGCAATTAAAAATAAAGCTGCTATGAACATTTGTGTGTAGGTTTTTGTATGAACATAAATTTTTATTTCTTTGGGGAAAATGACCAAGAGTGCAATTTCTTAAGAATGTCCTATGAAATACAAGTGCTTTTAATTTTAAGTCCACTTATCAGCATGGATTGTACTTTTGATGCTGTATGTAAGAACTCAAGGTCATGAGTTCCCAGGGTCATGAAGATTTTCTCTGATATTTTCTTCTATCAGTTTTACAGTTGTAGCTCTTACATTTAGCTTGATTACCTATTTTGAGTGGATTTATATATATATATATATCCCCAAATTCATTCATTTTGCAAGTAGATATCCAATCATCCCGGCATCATTTGTTAAAAAGACTATCTTGTAATTGAATTTCTCTGACACCTTTGTGGAAAATCAGTTGATCATAAGCTTGAAGACTTATTTCTGGACCCCCAATTCTGTTCTATTGATCTATATGTCTATCCTTGTCCCATCACTATACTGGCTTGTTAACTGTGGCTTTATAGTAAATTTTGAAATTTAGTAACATATTGCCTCAAATTTTGTCTTTTTCAAAAATTTTTGGTTCTTCTAGGTTTTTGCATGTCCATATACATTGAGGATCTATTTATCAGTTTCTACCAAGAAAAAGATGCTAAGATTTTAATAGGGATTGCAGTGATTTATAGATCAATTTTGTGAAAATGGCCATCTTTACAATATTGAATACCCCAATCCATGAAAATGAAATGTCTTTCCATTTATTTAGATCTTCTTTAATTTCTCTCAACAATGTTTGTAGTTGTTATTATACAAATCTTTTACATATTTTGGTAAATGTATTCCTAACACTTTATTCTTTTTGATGCTATTATGAATGGAACTGTTTTATTAATATCAATATCTGATGGTTTATTGCTAGTATGAAACAATACAATTGAATTTTGTACATTGATCTTGTATCATGCAACCTTACTAAAGTCATTCATTAGTTCTAGTAAGTGTTTTGTGGATTCTTCTACATCATGCAATCTGCGAATAATAGCAGTTTTAAATCTTTCATTCCAAACTTGATGCATATTATATTTATTCATTTATTCATCATTTATTTATATTTGTTTTTGCCTTATTACGCTAGTTAGATATTTCAGTGCAGTGCTGAAAGAAGTGGTGAAAGCAGAAATCCTTGCCCCATTCCTGAACTTATGGAAAGTATACAGATTTCATCAAAAGTATGATGTTAATTGTGGATTTTTTTGGTAAGCACTGTTTATTAGGTTGAGGAAATTCTCTTTTATTTCTGGTTTGTTGCATCATGACTGCTAGCTTTTGTCACATTCTGTTTGTGTTTCTCTTGAGATGATCATGTTTTTTTCTCCCTTTATTCTATTAATATAATATTGATATATTACATTAATTGATTTTCAGATATTAAACCAATTTAGCATTACTAGACTAAATCTCATTTGTGTCATGGTGTATAATCCTTTTTATATGTTGCTGAATTCAATTTGCTAATTTTATTAGTTTTCTTTATTGTATAACAAATGATCACAAACTCAGCAGCTTAAAAGAATACCCAGTTATTAGCTCACAGTCTTGTAGGTCAGAGGTCTAGCGTGTCATGACTGAGTTATCTGCTCAGTTTCTCACAAGACTGAATTCTATCACACTAATATTTTCTTAAGGGCATTTGCATCTATGTTCATGAGGGATATTGGTTTGTATTTGTCTTTCACTGGGATATTTGGATCTAACTTTGGAATCAGGTAACACTCTGAGCATGGACTTTTAAAATTCTTATTATTTCATTTTCTTTACTTGTTATAGCTCAGTTCAGATTTTCTATTTCTTCCTGGATCAGTTTCATTAATTTGTCTCATCCTAAAAGTTTGTTCATTTGATATAAGTTTTTCAATTCATTGACACAAAAGTTGTTCATAAAACCCTCCATGTACAATAATATTCAGTTCAGTTCAGTTCAGTCGCTCAGTCGCATCCAACTCTTTGCGACCTCATGAATCGCAGCACGCCAGGCCTCCCTGTCCATCACCAACTCCCGGAGTTCACTCAGACTCACGTCCATCGAGTCAATGATGCCATCCAGCCATCTCATCCTCTGTCGTCCCCTTCTCCTCCTGCCCCCAATCCCTCCCAGCATCAGGGTCTTTTCCAATGAATCAACTCTTCGCATGAGGTGGCCAAAGTACTGGAGTTTCAGCTTTAGCATCATTCCTTCCAAAGAAATCCCAGGGCTGATCTCCTCCAGAATGGACTGGTTGGATCTCCTTGCAGTCCAAGGGACTCTCAAGAGTCTTCTCCAACACCACAGTTCAAAAGCATCAATTCTTCGGTGCTCAGCCTTCTTCACATTCCAACTCTCACATGCATACATGACCACAGGAAAAACCATAGCCTTGACTAGATGGACCTTTTTGGCAAAGTAATGTCTCTGCTTTTGAATCTAGGTTGGTCATAACTTTCCTTCCAAGGAGTAAGCGTCTTTTAATTTCATGGCTGCAGTCACCATCTGTAGTGATTTTGGAGCCCAGAAAAATAAAGTCTGACACTGTTTCCACTGTTTCCCCATCGATTTCCCATGAAGTGGTGGGACCGGATGCCATTTTCAACATATTTGTGTTTTTATATATAGCATATTTTTTTTACTCCTGTCGGATTGATCTCTACCGTTTGTTTAGGGTATTTAAACTATTCAGATTTAATTCTTATTATAGTTTAATTTCATTTGCCATTATCAATTTGTTTTCTATATGACTCCTATCTTTGCTATTTCATTTACTTCCTTCTTTTGTGTTAAATATTTTCAGTGTACCATTTAATCTCTCTACTAATTTTTGTTACCACAGTTTTTGATGTTTTATAACTGGGTACTCCAGGGATTACAATATTTTTCACAATCTACTAATTTATCACAATATATTTCAAATTAATACTAAATTCTAATAAAATAAACTTTGCTCCAATATAATTCAATTTATTTCTCCCACCTTTGTGCTATTATTGTCATATGTATTACATCTCTGTATATTTTAAGCCCAGCAGTACAATATCATAATTATTGCCTTATATAATCTCAGGTTGTTTTGAGGATTAAATGAGACAGTGTATAAGGACACAATAAATAGTAATTGCTATTAACTACATGTGTCCCTCTCTTTCTTTTCACTTACTAATATTTTCTAAATTTTCTACATTGAGCATATTTTGTGTGAAAAGACTAAATGGTGGAATTTAGATAGATGAGAGAGTGACTTTTAAAATAGTATTCCTTCAGCCTAGAAGAACCATCTCATCCCATTTTTTTCAGATCTTCACCAAAATCATCTTTTGAAGAGATTCATGTGAATTCCCAGCAATAAAATATTTGTATTGTCTCTCCCAAACTCTTTCTGATACAATTTTAGAGAGAGGAACACCAGGTTGGATTTGAAGCCCCCATTTCTCAAAGATTATAATTTATAAGCCTAAAATGCAGAAGAGAGGAAATTTAAAGGGGGAGCCTTCATTCATCATATTCAGAAATAAAATTTCAACTCATCCCCTTGTTAACAGAAATAGGAAGGATCAGTTCAGCTCAGTTCAGCCGCTCAGTCGTGTCTGACTCTTTGCGACCCCTTTGCACGTCAGGCTTCTCTGTCCATCACCAACTCCCAGAGTTCACTGAAACTCATATCCATAGAGTCGGTGATGCCATCCAGCCATCTCATCCTCTGTCGTCCCCTTCTCCTCCTGCCCCCAATCCCTCCCAGCATCAGGGTCTTTTCCAATGAGTCAACTCTTCGCATGAGGTGGCCAAAGTATTGGTGTTTCAACTTCAGCACCAGTCTTTCCAATGAACACCCAGGGCTGATCTCCTTGCAGTCCAAGAGACTCTCAAGAGTCTTCTCCAACACCACAGTTCAAAAGCATCAATTCTTCGGCACTCAGCTTTCTTCACAGTCCAACTCTCACATTCATACATGACCACAGGAAAAACCATAGCCTTGACTAGACAGACCTTTGTTGGCAAAGTAATATCTCTGCTTTTCAACATGCTATCTAGGTTGGTCATAACTTTCCTTCCAAGGAGTAAGCATATTTTAATTTCATGGCTGCAATCAGTGATTGCAGTGATTTTGGAGCCCAAAAAACTAAGGTCTGACACTGTTTCCACTGTTTCCCCATCTATTTCTCATGAAGTGATGGGACCAGATGCCACGATCTTCATTTTCTGAATGTTGAGCTTTAAGCCAACTTTTTCACTCTCCTCTTTCACTTTCATCAAGAGGCTTTTTAGTTCCTCTTCACTTTCTGCCATAAGGGTGGTGTCATCTGCATATCTGAGGTTATTGATATTTTTCCCGGCAATCTTGATTCCAGCTTGTGCTTCTTCCAGCCCAGCGTTTCTCATAATGTACTCATCACCTTGTTAAAAGAAATAGGAAGGATACAAAGAGAGAATTCTCCACCTGGAGAATTAACTCCCAACCCGCTTGGAATTTCAGGAACTGTTCATGTGAACAAGCTCAATTTCACACTCTGTTCCTCTCATCTTCAATATCCAAGAAAACAAATTCAACAGGAAACAGTTCTTTTAGGCTCCAGTATTCTTGCCCAGAGAATCCTGTGGACAGAGGAGCCTGGTGGGCTGCTGTCTATGGGGTTGCACTGAGTCAGACACGACTGAAGCAACTTAGCAGCAGCAGCAGCACATCAATTTACTTGGTGTTCTTCAAGTGTTGACGCAGCAGGGAGAGGCCCCTATTTTCAATCCAACACTGCAGGAACTTGAGTGGCACTGTGCTTCAATGCCCCTAGTGGCCTAACAGGTTTATAAAACACCAAAGCTGGTTTCTTTCAGTCCCCTTTCTATAGGCTGGATGGTTTCCAGAGTTGAGTGGCCTAGATACTTCCTATGTAATGACTTTTGACCCAGGACCTCCTGGTGGGCCTCAGGAATTCCATGAAACCACTAAAACTGTATGCTCAGTTTTGTGTGTTTGTGCTTTCCCCAGATTTCCAAAAGACACCATGACCCAAAGGCAGACACTTCTCTCAAAGATGTGATTTTACATCTACCATTGATACAGTTTTTAAGTACAAAAAACTGAAACTTTACTGGATTTTTAAAGGCCTAATGAGGAGGACCAGCAACCTGGATTGAATAAATGGTTTAAGTGGTGAGACTGAATGGCCATTTGCCTTAAATACATCCTTTCCATTGGTTTACCAGGATGCCCAAAATTCTTTCCATCAACATAGCCCTGTATGGATCTCCTTTGATGACGTTCAAAAGCTTTTAGAGACTTTAGTTTCCTCTTGCCAAGAACAAGAGAAATGCTGTATAATATACAAAAGCATTCCCTTAAAAATATTTCCATGATTAAAAGATAGTGTGAGAACTGTCAGGTCATGTTTTCAGAAGAAAGCCTGATCCCTGAGAAGTAAACTGGGTATCAGAACACATCAAAACCACTTTACCCTGAGAGAGCATTTGCTGATATAAACACTTTGAGCATCGGTTCCACTGTCTCAAGGGGCTAAGTACAGAGATGGCAGGGCCCAGGGTCGAACTAAGTAAGGTTCAGTTCAGTTCAGTTCAGTCGCTCAGTCATGTCTGACTCTTTGTGACCCCATGGACTGCAGCATGCCAGACCTCCCTGTCCATCACCAACTCCCGGAATTCACTCAAACTCATGTCCATTGAGTCTGTGATGCCATCCAACCATCTCATCCTCTGTCATCCCCTTCTTCTCCCACCTTCAATCTTTCCCAGCATCAGGGTCTTTTCAAATGAGTCAGCTCTTCACATCAGGTGGCCAAAGTATTGGAGTTTCAGCTTCAGCATCAGTCCTTCCAATGAACACCCAGGACTGATCTCTTTTAGGATGGACTGGTTGGATCTCCTTGCACTCCAAGGAACTCTCAAGAGTCTTCTCCAACACCACAGTTCAAAAGCACCAATCCCTTGGCATTCAGCTTTCTTCACAGTCCAACTCTCATATCCATACATGACCACTGGAAAAACCATAGCCTTGACTAGACAGACCTTTGTTGGCAAAGTAATATCTCTGCTTTTTAATATGCTGTCCAGGTTGGTCATAACTTTCCTTCCAGGGAGCAAGCATCTTTTAATTTCATGGCTACAGTCAACATCTGCAGTGATTTTGGAGCCCAAGAAAATAAACTGAGCCCCTGTTTCCACTGTTTCCCCATCTATTTCCCATGAAGTGATTGGACCAGATGCCATGATCTTCGTTTTCTGAATGTTGAGTTTTAAGCCAACATTTTCACTCTCCTCTTTCACTTTCATCAAGAGGCTCTTTAGTTCTTATTCACTTCTGCCATAGGGTGGTGTCATCTGCATATCTGAGGTTATTGATATTTCTCCCGGCAATCTTGATTCCAGCTTATGCTTCTTCCAGTCCAGTGTTTCTCATGATGTACTCTGCATATAAGTTAAATAAGCAGGGTGATAATATACAGCCTTGACATACTCCTTTTCCTATTTGGAACCAGTCTGTTGTTCCTTGTCCAGTTTAACTGTTGCTTCCTGACCTGCATATAGGTTTCTCAAGAGCCAGGTCAAGTGGTCTGGTATTCCCATCTCTTTCAGAATTTTCCACAGTTTATTGTGATCCACACAGTCAAAGGCTTTGGCATAGTCAATAAAGCAGAAATTGATGTTTTTCTGGAACTCTCTTGCTTTTTCCATGATCCAGTGGATGTTGGCAATTTGATCTCTGGTTCCTCTGCCTTTTCTAAAACCAGCTTGACCATCTGGAAGTTCACGGTTCCCGTATTGCTGAAGCCTGGCTTGGAGAATTTTGAGCATTACTTTACTAGCATGTGAGATGAGTGCAATTGTGTGGTAGTTTGAACATTCTTTGGCATTGCCTTTCTTTGGGATTGGAATGAAAACTGACCTTTTCCAGTCCTGAGGCCACTGCTGAGTTTTCCAAATTTGCTGACATGTTGAGTGCAGCACTTTCACAGCATCATCTTTCAGGATTTGAAATAGCTCAACTGGAATTCCATCACCTCCACTAGCTTTGTTCATAGTGATGCTTCCTGAGGCCCACTTGACTTCACATTGCAGGATGTCTGGCTCTAGGTGAGTGATCACACCATCGTGATTATCTGGGTCATGAAGATCATTTTTGTACAGTTCTTCTGTGTATTCTTGCAATCTCTTCTTAATGTCTTCTGCTTCTGTTAGGTCCATACCATTTTTGTCCTTTATTGAGCCCATCTTTGCATGAAATGTTCCCTTAGTATCTCTGATTTTCTTGAAGAGATCTCTAGTCTTTCCCATTCTATTGTTTTCTTCTGTTTCTTTGCACTGATCACTGAGGAAGGCTTTCTTATCTCTCCTCGCTATTCTTTGGAACTCTGCTTTCATATGGGTGCATCTTTCCTTTTCTCCTTTGCTTTTCACTCCTCTTCTTTTCACAGCTATTTGTAAGGCCTCCCCAGACAGCCATTTTGCTTTTCTGCATTTCTTTTTCTTGGGGATGGTCTTGATACCTGTCTCCTGTACAATGTCACGAACCTCCGTCCGTAATTCATTAGGCACTCTGTCTATCAGACCTAAGTAAGATAAGGAGTCTTAAAGGAGAGCCGACACACGTGAAGCTGATACTCTAAAGGGCTCTAAGTCAGGGTACGGACAAACCACAACTAAAACAGCTCCCCTCGGAAGAATACATGTATATGTATGGCTGTGTCTCTTAGCTGTTCACTCAAAACCATCACAGCACTGTTACTCCACTATACTGCAATATAAAATAAAAAGTTTAAAAAATAAAAGAGGGAAAAGATGCTAAGTAAAAATGAATAAGTAAATAAAAATAGCTCCCCTATATCAATCAAGACTCGGTCAGGAAAACAGAAGTCACCCTGTGTACCAAGTACGAGGAGTTTTTTTTTTAAGATTTCTACAGTAGTACTGTTGATTTACAAAGTTGTGTAAGATTTTTAATACAAGGAAACAGAGACTTACATATCTGTTGGAAAGGCTTGGAGAACAAAGGTCAGGGAAGGTGCTGACAGAGTTTTCAGCCTGCAGCACCAATGCAGGTGATAAGAGCTCATCTAGAAATCTCTGTGAATCTCAAGAACCACTGGGTAGCTCCCATCAATGTAACATATTTCTGACTCCTTCACAGTGAAAATCTCAGCTCCTAATAACATTAGCATACTTATTTGCTTTATCTTGTGATACACATTCAATTGTTTCAGAATTCAAGTAGTATTAACAATGAACCTAATGAAGAAAACTAAGATGTCTCAAGTTATTTTTTCTCAGAATATGTCTCACTGAATATTTACAAAATACTATGTTCAAAGGTTACTTGGAAGATGATTTACTCTGCATACATAATTAGGTTCTTTGAATATGTGGTAGAAACCTGGTGGAGCCATCTAATCTAGAAGTTTTTCTGTAGAACAATTTTTCCACAGTTAAAAAGAACTCAAACCAAAAGGTTGACAGAATTGTAAACTGTATAGCTATATACCCTCTATCTATTTTTTAAAGTATTTTGCCTTATTTGATTTATGTAGATAAATAGTAGATGAACACCTTTTATTTTTTGCTGAACCATTTGAAAATTGCAGGGGTCATGAGAGTTCACCCCTAAATTTTTTAGCATGCATCCCCTAAGAATAAAGACATTGTGCAGAACCACAATATTATCATACCCAAGACAGTTAACAATAATTCCCTAGTAACATCTAAAATTTGATTCATACAAAAATTTCCCCGTGTCCCCAAAATATCTATAGTTTTTATAAAAAGAGTACAATCAAAGTCTGTGAAATGAATTTTGTTTTTTGGCCACATGGCATGTGGGATCTTAGTTCTCAGATTAGGGATTGCTCTCATGCCGCTGCATTGGAAGCACAGAGTCTGAACCACTGGAGTGCCAGGGAAATTCCATACATTTGGTTTTGATGTCTCTTTTGTCTCTTTCTTTTTTGTTGAGTATAGTTGAGGTACAATATTAGGTAAGTTTCAGGTGAACAACATAGCAATCACAACTTTAAAAGTTGTATTCCATTTATAGTTATTATAAAATATTGGCTACATTCCCTGCGTTGTGCAATATATCCTTGTAGATTATTTATTTTATACATAGTAGTTTGTACCTCTTTAGTTTCTTTTAATCAAGAACACATCCTTTACCTTTTTCTCCATAACATTTGCGTTTGGTGGAATCCAGGCCCATTTTCTTACAGAATGTCCCACATTCTGGATTTAACTGATTGTTTTCTTCTGGTGGCTTTAACTTATCCCTCTATCCCCTAAATTTCTTATAAACTCACAGTTAGAGATAGAGCTATGCTGTCCAATACGTTAGTAACTAGCCATATGTTTGCAACGTGGTTAGACTAAAATGAAATGCACTATAAGTATATGATATACAATAGAATTTGAAGACATTGTTTAAAAAGAATGTAAACTATCTTATTAATAATTTTATATTGATTCCATGCTGAAATAATACTTTGGCTATATTTGGTTAAGTGAAATATATTATTAATATTAGTATCATCTATTTGTACTTTTAATGTGGTTACTAGAAATTTAATATGACACTTGTGGCTTGCATCATATCTCTTTTGGACAACATTGGTAGAAGCTTGAGTAAATTCAGCTTAAATGTTTTGGGCAAGAAAACTTCACTGGTAGTATTGTGTACTTCATATTAGATCACATAAAGTGACCACTGCCGCTAAGTTGCTTCAGTTGTGTCCAACTCTGTGCGACCCCATAGATGGCAGCCCACCAGGCTCCCCCGTCCCTGGGATTCTCCAGGCAAGAACACTGGAGTGGGTTGCCATTTCCTTCTCCAATGCATGAAAGTGAAAAGTGAAAGTGAAGTCGCTCAGTTGTGTCTGACTCTTCTTGACCCCATGGACTGCAGCCTACCAGGCTCTTCTGTCCATGGGATTTTCCAGGCAAGAGTACTGGAGTGGGGTGCCATTGCCTTCTCCACATAAAGTGACTATATTAGCCCAATCAGACTAATGTAAAAAAAAAATACCATATCTTGGGTGTCTTAGAATACAAATATTTATTTCTCACAGTCAGGACGCTGGAAAGTCCAAGATCAAGGTGCTGGCAGATTTGGTGTCTGGAGAGAACCTGCTTCCTGGTTCATACACTTTTCTTCTCACTGTCTCCTTACACAGTGGAAGGGGATAGAGAGCTCTCTGGGGTCGCTTTTATAAGCACGCTAATCCCATTCATGAGGGCTCCACTCTCATGACCTCATCACCTTCCAAAGGCCCCATCTCCTCATAACATCACATTGGGGTTAAGATTTCAACATATGAATTTGGTAGGGGACACAAACATTCCGTTAATAACATTTTGGCCCCTGAAACTTCATGTCCTTCTCTAATGCAAAATACATTCATTTCATCCCAACAGCTCCAGAAGTCTTAACTGGATCCAGAGTTAACTCTAAAGTCTAAGTTCAAGGTCTCATCTAAGTACAACCTAAATCAGATATGAGTGCTAAACTCTCACCAGAATTGCCTTTAAAATTCTGTTCACAGAATTCTAGGCTTTTCCCTCACATGCATCTCAAATCCTTTCAGCCTCTACCTATTACCTGATTCCAAAACTGCTTCCACATTTTTAGGTATTTATTATAGCAGCACCTCACTTCTCAGTATCAACTTCTGTCTTAGTCCATTCAGGCTGCTATAACAAAAATACTGTAGGCCTCAATAATGAACATCCATTTCTCACAGGTCTGGAGGCTGAGCAGTCTAAGATCAAAGTGCTGGCAAATTCTGTGTCTGGTGAAGATCCACCTCCTGTTCAGATGACTGTCTTCTTTCTGTGTTCCCACATAGCAGGAGTGAGAGAGCTCTCTGCAGTTCCTTTTATAAGGGCACTAATTCCATTCATGACCTAATCACCTCCCAAAGATCCCAACCATAGCTATATGATATTTCATTCTATCATTACACTAGGCATTACCTAAATCTCCTATGGTGTGTCATTTAGCTTCATTCCAATTTTTTTTAATTATAAAGAATATCACTGAGAACAGCACTGACATCACTGAGAACAGTATATTCCTTATTTAAAGTTTTATAGTTTATTTGTTAATCCAATTCTAATTCTTAAGAATTTACTTTTAACATTTCATCTTTGCAATGAGGTTTTCTTTTTAATTTATTTAGCTGGGCCAAGTCTTTGTTGCCGCCTGTGGGATCTTAGTTGCAGCATGCAAGATCTAGTTCCCTGACCAGGGATTGAACCCAGGCCCCATGCGTTGGGAATGTGGAGTCTTAACCACTGGACCACATAGAGGCATTTAATAGGGTATTGTCTTTTTCCCACCACATGACTCTTGAACTTTTAGACATTGATTTATAAACAGCATGTACCAGCAACAGACATTGCAAAATTTTTACTCACCCATTCTACTTCCAAGGCTTCCCTTACCTCATCTTCTCACATCCATTAAGCATGGGGAAATTAAGCATGAGAGAATATTCAGGAGAACCTGAAGACAAAGTCCCATCTGTACAAGTGGGCTCTACTGATGTCCATACACTTTGCCCTCAGTTAAATGCAAAGGCCTCGTGTACCTCTAGACGTCTATGTTTCTATGATATCCTGATTTGGGATTTATACCTACTTTTCGAAGAATTTGAAATGGGTTTTAAGATTAAACATAATGCAAAAAAAAGGGGGGGACTAAAACATGAAAGCAGAACAGAGGCCATTAAGGAAGTAGTGAGACTTGTACTTACTTATCAGAAACCTAAGGAGACAAATATCAAGGTAATGCTTTTCAGAAACTTGGATACATTTGGAAGCCATCATCAATATTCTGCTAAACCAGCACTGGTGCCATTCTCTTTGTTTCTGCAGAAGAGAATTTTGAACCACTGGCTCCAGAACTGCTCTGTCTGTGCTACAATCCTTGCTAGCACAATGGATGGCCCCCCATATCTGCCCCCTATCTGTTCTCCAGATTCATGCCTTCCAGCATCCCTTTCTTGCACTAGACTCCAGATATACAGAAGCATTTGTACTTACCAAAATGTGCTGAGTTACTTCAAACCTTTGTGCCTTTTCTCCCATTGTCCCTCTTCCTGAAATAGCCTTGTCCCCACCCCAATGTACCCATCTAATGAAAACCTATTCATCTCTAATTTATGAAGCCTTCCCTGCATTTCTCTGGTATAACTGATCATTTCTTCATCTATGGCCCCACCATGCATTGCAACAGTTTAGAACATATTTCCTGCTACAACACTATGAGCTCCTGAAGGGGAAAGAACGTGTCTTTTCATCTTTGTCTCCCCAGTGCCCAGCACATAGTAAATGACTAAATTAATCAATTTTGAGGCTGAGTTGTAAAAGTAATTTCATAACTGTTTTTAACATCATTTAAGTTATTATATAATCCCACAGTGACTACTTTGAAGGCAAGAACATTAATTTGGAGGACTGTAAATTCTGGCAAGTTGTTAAAAATCAGTCACATTAACTTTATCTTCACTTTTCACACTGTGTCCTCAAAGACACTACTAGGTATTAAATTAAGGGACACTTTGATTTTACTTTCTGGGGCATATAAATCAAGGTAAGTCATGTTATGCTGCAATAGTAAACGATTTAACATCTCAGTAGGTTAAAACAGCATGAGTTTCCTTCTCTCCTAAACAGTTCACTGCTGGTCTGGGTGACTTTTTAGGGTAGCTGTCCTCTACTTGATGGCTCAGTATTGCATTTCTGTTATCAATGGGTGCTTCGCTGTTTGACAGTGCAGAGGAATAGAGCACTGGAGAGTTGAGAACCAACAATTAAATGCTTCTACTTACAAGTGACATAGCTCATATGGCCACATCTAACTTCAAGAGAGGAGAATAGTATAATTCTCCTCTGTGTGCAGAAGGAAAAACACCAGCAATATTAGTGAGCAAATCATTTACCTCCTCTGAGACTCAATCTCCTTACATGTGGAAGGAAGATAATGATAATAAAGCCCATCTCATCACTACAACCTTAGTAGTAGAACTTACAAAGTCCTTTATGATCTGACCTGACTTAATTCTCCAGTTTCATCATTTATCTTTCCACGCTTATATTTAACTTTCAATTTAATGAGCTCTTTGCATTTCCCAAAAACTCTTGCCCTATCTCCCCTTTTTGGCCTCTGAATGTTCATACAAACCACTCCTTCTGCCTAGAATGTTCTCTCCTTGTGCACACCCATTTTTTTTGTCTAACTCCTCTCAACCCCAATGTCACTTTTTCCAGGATACCTTCTCTGCCTCTTTCCAACTCCATGAGAAAAGGGATCAAATATATCTTATTTCCACAAATTGTCAGCTTCTAAAAGAAAATCTGAAACATGGTAGGATATGTTTGAAGTTGGGTTTAAGATATGCAGAGTATAGAATGAATATTACCCAAGTTTATCAAGAGTCACATAACATAAGTATTTGACACAGTTTCTTTGGAGTATAGGAGCATAAAGATATAGTGAACAAGGAAACTGTGGACATCTTGGGGTGCTAAGCTGAGGTGTTTTTTACTTAACCAGGTAAACAGAGGTAGTAGTCATGGAGAGTTTTTGCACTAAGGAGTGACATGATATGTAATACATGTACAGCTGTGTATATATATTTGAAACATAGGAACCAATAAATAGGATGATTAGAAAGCACCCACGATTTTACCCTTTGGGAAACAAAAGATGGGCTGCCTAACCAACTGTATTACTCAGGATTCTCCAGAGAAACAGAATCAACAGTGTGTGTGTGTGTGTGTGTGTGTGTGTGTGTGTGTGTGTGTGTAGGGAGAGAAAGAGAGCGATTATAAGGAATTGGCTTAAGTGATTCCAGAAGTTTGGTTTAAGTCCAAAATCTGCAGGGTAAACTAGAAAGCTGGAGATCCAGAAAGAGTTGATGTTGTAGCTCTAGTATAAAGGTAGCTGAAGGCAAACTTTCTTCTTTCTCAGGGGAGCCAAACCTTTGTTTTCATAAGGCCTTCAACTGATCAGATGAGGCCCACCCACATTATGGAGAGTAATCTGCTTTACTCAAAGTCCACCAATTTAAATGCTAACCTCATCCAAAAACACCTTCATAGAAACATCCAGAATGCTTGACCAAGTATCTTGGCATTGTGACCCAATCAAGCTGATGTAGAAACTTATCCATTACCCACATAGAGCCAATGTGTATTTGGTAACTCATATATTTGAGAACTCATTATAGGGACTAACTAATCTGCTCATGTTCAGAAAACTATGCTGCCTATTAGAAATCTAATATTTCCCTGACAGAGTCCAATTAACATTTTTAAAGTAGAAATGCTATCCATAACCTCCCTATGAAAACCCTTTTGCTAATTTTTTGCTTGATATATTAATTAATTCTTCAATAAGAGAATCTCTACCAACCTCTGCCATTTCAGAAGTAATTTTCCTTTCTATATGTCAGAGTCTTTTTGAGTTTTTTAGTATTAATTTCTTTTAGTGTGTGTGTGTGGTGGGACTCTGGAGAGTGGCAGGGTTGGAGAGCAGGGAGGGAAATGTGCTTGGGGAATGATATATATGAGTCTACAATTATATCTGTAAATATAATTATTCTATATATTAAAACTTGGTGATGAGTGCATTAAATTTGCTATTTTATTCTTTTTTACCTTTGGAATGTTTTATGTTTTGAGTTTTTCGTACTTTTTTGAAATCTGAGGCTCAGTAAATTTAGGTCATATTTTCAAAATCACGCAGAATTCAAACCCAAGACTGGGTGATGCCAAAGTCCTTGCTGTTATCATTCTGCCTCAGAGTACTCCATTATTAATGCCCTCTGTACAGTTATAGGAATTCTCATCATTGATTATTTTAGTCAAGTATAGATAACCCCTCTTTCTTCTCCTTGACCTCAATACAGTCTTCACAGAACACTAGTAACCATCTAAGTCTCCACAGCACTACAAACACAGCCTTGGGAAAACACCATCAAGAGTATTAAAAGTTAGAATTATTTATAACAGCCAAGATATGGAAGCAACCTAAGAGTCCATCAACAGATGAATGGTTAAAGAAGTGGTATATCCATACAATGGAATACTACTCAGCCATTAAAAAGGAAAGAAATTTTGGCACTTGCAGCAACACTGATGGATTTGAAAAGGATTATGCTTAGTGAAATGTCAGAGAAAGATAAATACTGTATGTTATCACTTATATGTGGAATTTTAACATATAAAAAACCAGGTAATATAATTTAAAAATAAATGGACTCACAGATATAGAGCACAAACTGCTGATTGCCAGTGAGAAGAGGGAAGCAGGAAGAGGCAAGATAGGAATAGGGGATTAAGAGGCACAGACTACTATGTGTGAAATAAGTAAGCTACAAGAATATATTGTTTGGCACAGGGAATAGAGCCAATATTTTATAACTTTGGAGTATAATCTATAAAAATTTTTAATCACTATGTTGTACATCTGAAAATAATGTAACATTGCAAATCAACTATACCTCAATAAATACATTTTTAAATGATTTCTAAAGATAACCTTTGTATCTGCCCACACAGATGGTGATGCAGAATACAATATAAGGGTTTCCAGAAGAAGGCCTATGCCACACGGTGAGGAAGACACAGAGCATTCTAAGAAGTAAGGGGAAATGAGGTCTATTGCACTTGTTAGGTCAGGTAACAGTGGAAACATTTGACCATTTGATCACATTAGTACAACATGCCCTGACTATGAAGAATCCTTAAATCTTTGGTTTGGGATCCAATGACATTTCTTCTTCCTCTCCATTCTGGATCCTATTTTCCAAAAAAGCAACTGGCAAGGGAGCAGTTAATTGTTTTACAACTACCTAGGCTCTCTGTTCTAAGCTGTTTATACACATTATCTCATTTTTTAAAAACCCTGTGTGGTAAGTATTAAAACAATGTCCAGCATTTATCATGAGCTCATCTGAGCATACTTTCATATGCATTATTTATTCCTGCAAATAGTACTGCAAAGTACAAAATGCTGTAAGTGCAACAATTCTCTTCTTATAGACAAAGAACTTTAGGTTCAGAGAAGTGAGATGATTTGCTCAGCTTCACACAGTAAATGGCAGAACTGGACTATGTGACATCTAAGCCTAGGCTCCTTGTAACTGTACCATGCTAGTTCCCCATTTACAGATGAGGAGAGATGGGGTGAGAGGGAGAGAGAAAGAGAGAGAGAAACATCACAGACCCGATTCTGTTAATTCTTCTCTCTAGAAGAGACAATGTACTCTCTAGAAGAGACAGAGATGCTATGTACTAACGCAGGAAAACAAACCCATCTTCTACTGAAGTGATTCACAGATCATTTTTATCAATCCTATTCTAAGTGACCACGAGGATTAGAGGGATTATAGGAGGAATGAGTGGGCCTAAGAAGGAGAACTAGCCATGAGAAGCTGCCAATTAACAACAGATGCATCAAATGAGATTGTGTATGTGTGTGTATGAGAGAGAGAGAGAGAGAGAGAGAGAGTGAGATGGGAAAATCAAGACAAAATCAGCAGCAGATGCTGAAGTCATGCTCTCCCTTTGTGGGAAGGGAAGTTGAAATAGGACATGCAGCTATAAGGCAAAAGCAAAAACATCCCAAGGAGACTGTTATTGTGAGCACTTATTATCCTATGGAAATGACCTTCGATCAGGATGCATAATCACCATATTGCATCCAATTACAAGTTGAAGATGAAACATGATTGCTAGTGTCATGTTTATACCTAATCAGAAGTCGGGAGACGATTATGGTAATGATGTGGGGTGGAGGAGGGAGCTCATATCAGGAGAAGAGGGCAAACCTCGCTCAAGGACTCAAGTCTACTCTACAGGAGACCAGAGTGGTGAACTGGGATTCTAAAGTCATGCCAATTAAAGAATACAAAAGGATCTCAGATGGCAGCATGGAATGGCCAGGGGTGCCATGGGAGGTAGGGAAAGAAGAGAACCCACTTGCCCATGGTTTCCAAAGTCTGACTTCTGGACCCTGGCATCTCAACCACCTGTGGTGCTTCTGATTCCTGGGCCCCATTCCAATCCTTCTGAGCCTCAACCTCTAAGGATGGAGGCCCAAGAGACTGAATTTGGACAGGATGTGCAAGTGCCAATTCTTCTCATGTGCCCACTAAAAAAATGATGGGTCAAAGAGCAATGAGATGTTGCATAGCTCAGCTAATACAAAATATGGACCCCTAGGTCCCATCACTTGATATATTTTAAAAACATATATATTGTTACCAATAGTTATAGTGATATTATAAGTTATGGGTGACAAAACACAGAAGTGTTTTGCAGACGTCTCTTGAGTTTTGCAAATTCTAGCAAGGGCAAATTCCCTGGTGGCTTCCCTGGCACCTTCCCTGGTGGCTCAGATGGTAAAGAGTCTGCCTGCAATACAGGGGACCTGGTTTCAATCCCTGGGTGGGGAAGATCCCCTGGAGGGGGGCATGGCAATCCACTCCAGTATTCTTGCCTGGAGAATCCCATGGATAGAAGAGCGTGGTGGGCTACAGTCTATGGGGTCGCAAAGAGTCGGACACAACTGATTAACTTTCACTTTCTCACTTAACTTAGTTTAAAATCTTAATTATGAAAACCTCAGATACAAAGAAAACAGACACATGAGTATATATTACTTATTCATCTGTCTTCACAATTTTTTGTCCTTTTCAAAACACCTTTAATCTGATCAAATGACATGAATCATCCCCCAAAGCACACACACATCCAATTCATTGCATATTTGCTTTAAATGACTGTTACTGCTTTTATTAGACTATAACCTACTTAGTGCGTACTGTGTGTTAGGCACTGTGTCAACGACTCCAAATGCATGACCTCACTGAACACTCTCAACAGTTCTCAGAAGTCCCATGATCATCTCCATCTTACACAGGAGACACTTAGGGTTCAGAGGAATAATTCAACCAAGGTCACACAGCCAGTCAGTGGGGGAGCCACGATAGTAACAAGCTCCTGTATGCCTGGCCCTGCAAGAAAGAAGGAAAGCAGTATTACAAATGATGCAAAACAACAAAAACTCTCCAAGCCCTTTAGGTTTGGCTTTGGAAGGCAGTTAATGGTTTTTGGCAGCAGAACAGCCTCCCTAATTAAGTTTGTTTAGGTCGGCATTAAAACGACTCTGCTGGTGCTGAACTCATGTCTGCTGGGGCCACTACAGAAGAAGACCTGACCTTGTTTTAAAAGAACCAATGAATACTCCAAACTTAACAGGATCTCAAAGAGTAAAAAAGTGATATGAGATCAGAGCAAGGCTGGGAGTCTGAGCAGTCTGCAGAGTGGTTTGGTGTTCACATCTTGAATAGAAGTACTTGCTTTCATATTGAAAGCTCCTACTTCTAGCCAATTTATCGCTTTCATCTTCATGCTCCGCACAGATTTACTCTTTATAGTCATATCCATGTCATCTAATGACAAGATGTGATAACTAATCTGAGCTTGTGCCTGACCCCTAATATTCCCACACTGAAACTCTATTAGATTCCACATTGACAGCTCCTTCTGGCTCCAATCTACCAGCTTATCACTGAGCCAAAGAGTACAAGGTCCCTCAAGAGCAAAGCAATTTATTTAAATAACACAGTTAAGTAGATGGGAAAGTGTGTTGCATTCAGTAAGTCAACATTCTCCTTCGAAAAGCAAAAAGTCCAGTGTAGCCGCTCCTGATGCAGTAATATAACTGTCACACATCCCTCTGCCCCCACTTCAGTCCTTCCATTGGGTCGTTTCCCCATTCATCTCAATGGAACCAGCTAAACTGGTTTCTGAAAGATGAATTTTCAAGAGGGTGGTAGCCTTTCTATCGGAGAAGGCAATGGCCCCCCTCTCCAGTCCTTTTGCCTAGAAAATCCCATGGACGGAGGAGCCTGGTAGGCTGCAGTCACTAGAGTCAGACACAACTTCACTTTCACTTTCACTTTTCACTTTCATGCATTGGAGAAGGAAATGGCAACCCACTCCAGTGTTCTTGCCTGGAGAATCCCAGGGACGGGGAAGCCTGGTGGGCTGCCGTCTATGGGGTCTCACAGAGACGGACATGACTGAAGCGACTTAGCAGTAGCAGCAGCAGCCTTTCTATGGGGAAAACCCAGACTTTGGCTTACTGAGCTCAACACCCAAGGACCTCACTTAAGAATCCCCAGGATGGCCAGAGGCTGAGAACGGACACACCTGTGTCCACCAGGTGGTGCAGCAGAGCAAACAGCATGAGCTTCCCACAGTGTAAAGAACAGCCTGTCTCTCATATAGGGTTGTCATTACCATCTTTCTAAATTCCATATATATACGTTAGTATACTGTATTGGTGTTTTTCTTTCTGGCTTACTTCACTCTGTAAAATAGGCTCCAGTTTCATCCACCTCATTAGAACTGATTCAAATGTATTCTTTTTAATGGCTGAGTAATAGTCCATTGTGTATCTGTACCACAGCTTTCTTATTCATTCATCTGCTGATGGACATCTAGGTTGCTTCCATGTCCTGGCTATTATAAACAGTGCTACAATGAACATTGGGGTACACGTGTCTCTTTCAATTCTGGTTTCCTCGGTGTGTATGCCCAGCAGTGGGATTGCTGGGTCGTATGGTAGTTCTATTTCCAGTTTTTTAGGGAATCTCCACAGTGTTCTCCATAGTGGCTATACTAGTTTGCATTCCTACCAACAGTGTAAGAGGGTTCCCTTTTCTCCACATCCTTTCCAGCATTTATTGTTTGTATAATATCATATAAGAAATGAATCGCCAGTCCAGGTTCAAAGCAGGATACAGAAAGCTTGGGGCTGGTGCACTGGGATGACCCAGAGGGATGGTATGGGGAGGGAGGTGGGAGGGGCGTTCAGGATGCAGAACACGTGTACACCTGTGGCGGATGCATGCTGATGTATGGCAAAACCAATACAATATTCTAAAGTAAAAAAAATAATAATAATAAAAAATTTTTTTTTAAAAAAGAACAGCCTGGACTCCTTCCTCTTCAGAAAGATTAAAAGGATCTTGCTTACCAGGTAATGAGTAAGATCTTTCCCCTTAGAGAGAAAGTGAGAGAATCTACTGTTTCTAAGGTCATGTTTACATCTTCCCCTTGCAGTGGTTGGGGGCGCCTCGACTGTAAGATTGCAATAACGTGTGAACGTGGAAATGCAAAGTCTACTCAAGCAGACTTTGAACTGCCATCCATTCCTTTCAAGTGATGGCGGTTTAATTGGCTGTGTGATGAGGCTGCCTAGGCACCCAGTGTAGCCTGCTCTCAGGGGAAAGTGATTTATATTGTCTTTGAAGCCCACCAGAAATGGTATCAACGCACCACAAGAAGGGCTGAGCTGACCGCTGCTGCCAGGTTGTCTCTGACTGAAGCTGAAGAGAATCAGTCAGGCCATAAATCTTTTGAAAGAAGCCTGGGTGATGGACAGGCTTTGAGAAATGTGTTCTGAGGATTCTGCCATGAGAGTAGGCTCTGTATGCAGGCCTGAACAAACTTCTGTTACTCTTTCCTTTTCTCATGGCTCATTCTCTTCCTCAAAATATTTCCTTTCAAGCCCTCTTCCTTTCGTCCCACATCTGAAAAAGAAAATGCTCCTTTCCAAGGAAAACTCTTCCACCAATTCCCATCACAGCCCTCCTCCTCTATGAATTCTTTGTATGAGTTAGCCAATCTTTCCCACATTTCCAGAGTTTCCCTCTCCACAGGCCCCTTCCTCTCTGGCTTCAAAGATGCTGCCTCCATAATCCACCCTTCAGGCCCCTGGGCCCTCTAGTTGCCGAGGCTCATTCATCTCCCCTCCATTGCTACACTCATCCTTGTGTATCTTTGAGATCCACCTTTTGCTCCCACCATTTTACCAAAAGTATTATGTAGGGAGGTATTGAATGCATCGAAATCAACAATATAGTGGACATTTTCTTCATGCTTATTCACTTGACCTTTCTCCAATTGTTGTTTAAAAGAATTGGCCACCCACTGACATATATACACTGCCATGTGTAAAATAGATAGCTAGTGGGAAGCAGCTTTATAGCACAGGGAGCTCAGCTTGGGGCTGATGACTTAGAGGGGTGGAAAGGGGAATGGGAGAAGGGCTCAAGAGGGAGGGAATATATGTATACATATAGCTAATTCATGTTGTCAAACAGCAGAAACTAACACAACATTGTAAAGCAGTTATCCTTAAATTAAAAAATAAATTTTAAAAAAGAGAGTGGAGGAGACAAAAAAAAATTGGCTACCAATTTAATCATCAGAGCTATTTAAGGAAATAAATCTATGTCATTATTCTGGTGCATCTCAATCTTCAGTGTCTCCATAATGCCTACTGAATAAAAAGCAAATTCCTTAGTCTGGCATTTCAGCCCATAATCTTCTTTCCCATTCCTCACTCCCCACTCCTCCCTGGCATATATCTTTTACTCTAGCCTAAACCACTTCCTGTTTCCAGGACACATTGTGACCATCCTATTTTATTTTGGTAAGAACACTTAACATGAGATCTACCCTCTTAACAAGTTTTAAGTGTGTATACAGTGTTTTTGGAGGAGGGCATGGCAACCCACTCCAATATCCCGGAGAATCCTATGGACAGAGGAGCCTGGCAGGCTACACTCTGTAGGGTCACAATAGTTGTATTCATGACTGAAGCGACTTAGCACACAGCGTACATAGCGTTTTTGACTCTAGGTGCAATCTTGTACAGATCTCCAGGACTTATTTATCTTCCATAAAAATGTTTGTACCCTTTAACCATCATCTTTCCATTCCCCTTCCCCCCAGCCCTGACAACCACCCTTCCATTCTTTGATTCTCTGACTGACTGCTTTAGACACCTCATCATGCAGTATTTGTCTTCTGTGACTGGCTTATTACACTTAGCGTAATGTCTTTAAGGTTCATCCATGTTGTCACATTGTGAAATTTTCTTTTCAAAGAATGAATAGTATTTCATTCATGTATGTATCACATTTTCTTCATCTGTTGATAGACATTTAAGTTGTTTCAGTTTCTTGGCTATGGTAACTAATGCTGCAATGAACATGTGGGTGCAAATATCTCTTTGAGGTCTTGATTTCCATTCTTTTAGATCAACACACAGAGGTGAGCTTGCTGGATCATATGGCAGTTCTATTTTTAACTTTCTGAGGAATCTCCATACTGTTTTCCACAATGGCTGTCCCATTTCGCATTCCCACCAACAGGGTACGAGTGGTCCGTTTTCTGCACATTCTCACCAACACTGGTTGTGCCTTTTGGTGTTTTTTTTTTTTTTTTTTTCTATAATAGTCATCCTGACACTGACTATTTTTGACTGCACAACATTGCTCATACAATCCTCTCCATTTATAATGCCCTTTTCTCATATAAATGTTTCTTGAGCGCCTGTTTTGTGCCAGAGCTGGATCAGACATCACTTCCTTTGTGAAGTTTTATCTGGTCCTACAGACAGTGAATCCCCACAGAATTTTGTTTTCCTTTTCTGTGTTTTCCTTGTGGAAATTCACACTCTACAAAGACCTGAAAGATTGTTTTAACCCACAGTTAACTCATATGCTCTATAAGGATGGAGACCATGTCTTTGTAATCCTGCAGTATCTCAGCACAATACATCTTCAGAATACACTTTCAATAATTTTCTGTCACATAAATTCAGACCATGCAATTAATAACGATTCCCACTCACAATTCCAATAATTTCTCTGAGACATTAATCCTACTGAATCCTTGCTCTCCCCAGATTCAGCAAGACAAATGTGCTCCTATTCACCCCTCTACGGGGTAAGAATAGTGAGGCATTAGAAACGCTATATACTAGCAATACTAAACAGGACATATGTGAGTGATACCTTAAAAGGGCATGTTATTTAAAAAAAAAAAAAAAAAAGTACCAACACCAAAGCTGCAGAGATGATCAGATGCCAGCAATGCCATATGCCAAACACTGAAGGCAAAGGTGCAAGTGCAACATGGTTTAGGGGATGAGGAAAGCATGTAGATCTTCTGAAAATGTACCTAGAATCCCCTATGTAGAAGCCCGGCACTAACATCATCCTCACAAATATACTGAAGATCTAGAAAAATCCTTAGATCTGAGGCCCTTGTATTTGGGGCAGCAGTAATCTACCTGAAAAATAAAAACCTGCCAGTAAGTGGCTGTTTAGCAGGAGATGAGAAGGCTGAAACATCAGAAACACCTTTGTTTCATGGAAATAACACTAATTTAATGAAAAGGGGAAGCAGGATTTAGAGAAGAAAAAAAAAATTGCTCCACCAAAACATAGATAACAAACAGCTCCTTTTCCCTAGAGTTGAAAGGGAGCGAAATGAGTAGCCAGGGTACATCAAGGGCAAAGGAGCATGTTTGGGCTTTGTTACTGTTATTATTTAAAGGTGATAGCTGACCCTGTGCCTCTCATTTCTGGAATGGGAACAATGTTTCTGGGAAACATCATGGAGTGGTAGCAAGCTCACAGGCTTTGGGGCAGATCAATCTCAGTTCAAATTCTAGCCTTGTGCTTATTAACTGTACCTTGGACAAGCTATTTAAGTCCTGTGAGTCTCAGTCTTCTCAATTGTGAAACAGGGGTCATCATACCTAATTAGCAGGGTGGTGTGGCTCAGAGGGTAAAGCGTCTGCCTGCAATGTGGGAGACCTGGGTTCAATCCCTGGGTCGGGAAGATTCTCCTGGAGAAGGAAATGGCAACCTACTCCAGTATTCTTGCCTGGAGAATCCTATGGACAGAGGAGCCTGGTGGGCTACAGTCCACGGAGTCACAAAGAGTCAGACACGACTGAGCGACTTCACTTCACTTCACTCACTTTGAAGGCAAATGATAATAAAACAGCATTTACTAGGAGGCAGGCACTATAAGCTTACTTCACATTCATTATTATCTCACCCGTGTTATCACACAACCCTCTCAACTAAGTGCTACTAGCTCCCCCAATTTGCAGATGAGGAAAGTGGGGCTCTGAATGGTTAACTGATTTATCCAAGATCATACCGCTAATGGATGACACAGCTAGGACTGAAACTCAAATCAGGATGTTATCTTACTCACTACAACAGTCAGCCTTGCTAGAAACCATCTCCAAAAGTTGGCACACCCATCCCCAGGGATGGGAATTGGGGCAGTTCTCAGCCTATCCTTTGCTTCCAGACCATTTTTCCTCTGCCATATCTCTCAAGAAAACTATTCTATTCCCAGCTGTTTTGATGAATCTAGCAAGAATTTTGGTTAGTAGACCCTGAACTTTGCTTTTTCAAGGCCACTGGTTGTGTCTTATCCTAGTAACTCTATAGTAGTAGTAGTAGTAGTAGTGACAATAACAGTAATAATAGCTCACTTTTATTGATGGCTTGCTATGCACCAGGCATTGCACTAAACACTTCATATGCATGCGCTTATTTCATCTTTATAATGACTCTGTGCTGTGGGTACTATTATTCAATAAGATAATGAATGTTAAGTCCCTGGCACAGAGTAAGCTCAATAACTGCTGGTTCTTACTCTGAATATTACTTCTCAGTAGGTCTGCAGAATGCAAAGCACTCACAGAAGGGATGGGCAATCTTGTTTATATTAAGAGTAACTGTCCCAATGCATGCATGCATGCTCAGTCCCTTCAGTCGTGTCCAACTCTGTGTGACCTCATGGACTGTAGCCCACGAGGCTCCTCTGTTGATGGTGATTCTCCAGGCAAGAATATTGGAGTGGATTGCCATTCCCTTCTCCATGGGATCTTCCTGACCCAGGGATAGAACTGGCATCTCTTATGTCTCAGCATTGCAGGTGGATTCTTTACTACTGAGCCACCAAGGAAGCCCCACTAAATAGGTGAGGTTTTATGGGAAAGAAATAAAAGAAATCCAATTGACTTGCTTTTACAATAAAAGGTAAAACTCTGTTCAACAAATAAAAGTGAATAAACAAAACTTTGCTAGCATTTTGTGTCAGCACAAATGATAGAAGAACTAAGGGAAAGTAGACTCAAGGAAATAGGAACTTTCAAGAAGAGGGTTCTACAGATGCAGAGCCCTGTAGAGCCCTATCCATCCTTTCCTTCAGCAAAATTTCTTTGAGCTCATAGCCTCTCCGAAGCCCATCCTTGGCACTCTTACCTTGGGAAGAAGAGGGAGAAAGAACAAAATCAAGCCAGAGAGAGGAGAGAAACTGAGAAGAAAGAGAAACAAATGAAAAGAATAGCCACCATGCTCTGCCTGACCATTTCTCAGCTGCTGTTTTCAGAAGCCTTTACCACTATACCCTTTCCAGCTTTGCCACCTTCCCGTCATCTCCAGTTAGCACTCAGCAAGCCAGACATATGAAGATCAGCTACTTGCTTCACTAACTTCCTCTCAAACTTAATCTCAATCAATTCAAAGGTGGTATAGACGCCATCCCTTCTCCCATTGCTCTCATCCCCCCAACTCCTCCTCCTGGAGATTAGGTGTCTGCACAAAGCATCTCTCCCTCTCAAAGGCTATCTCACGGCCCTGAGGCCGGCCTTTCAACTCCCCCGAGGTCTCTTTTGAATTCATGCAACATTCATGTTGAACTCGACTTGAAGAAGTTGTCTGTATGTGTGTATGGGTCAGTGTAGGAGGAGAAAGGTAAGAACTCAGAAAATTACTTCAGGTTGTGTTAAAAAATAAAGCCCAGGGTCACACCCACGTGATGGGTCAGTGGTTTCTTATATTTGCACTATGGTGTAAACACAGTTTCTCTTTGTTCTTAACTCTTCTCTGTGACAGCAGAAATAGAATTATTTTTCCCAGACAATCTCTATTTTCAATTCAAGTCTTTGATGCACTAACCTACCTTACTTCTCTCTGAGAAAGTGATAACTATCATACATGATAAGCCTTCCAGAGATTCTAAGCACTAGGATTCAAGAGCACTGATAGAGCATGGAAACAAGTGGATATTTCTAATCAGTATGTGAACAAAGCATATTAGTCATCAGAATACCAAGGTCATGAACTGCTACATGAAAAACCTGCCGTCATACATTGTGCCTGTGGAATATTCACAATAAATGGTGAAACTTTTCTTAAAATGAAATTTCTTTTTCAGTCAGAAGGAACATCTGTTGGACAAGTAATTTTCTGGAAGGAATGGAATTTTACACCTGTCACAGAGACCATTCCCTGTTAGGCTTTTTAAAGTAGAAAAGGTTAATTAGTTCATGTCTGGTTATAATGACTTCATTGAGGCTTCTTGTGAAATCTGATTAGAAGGCAAATATCTGATGGTTGGCATGACAGAGACCACCTCTGTGTCTTCTGCAGCTGGGTCAGTATGCCTAAACTGAAAGAAGAGCACATGTGGTGTTTGGCAAAGAAGAGTAGTGAGTTAACAGTAAATGATTTAGAGAGCTGGCTGGTATTAATCAAACATACATTACTGAGGCTTCTTCTTTACATCTAAGGAGTTTAAAAGCTGAAAATCTTAAAGAATTTTTCAATTTTAGGCATGATACATATTAGTCTTATTCAGACCGTATCAGGGTATTTTTTGTTTGTTTTGCAAAACACTCACTCATTTAACAATCGAGGTTAAAAGACCATGAGACTCTAAGTACTGCTTCCATTTCCAAAATTATAGGAATTATGGGACACTGACCAGATGATGTGGCTCCCATGGCCCATCAAATTGCAACCAATGTTGGCATGTTATTCATTTTTCTACCCCCTTGCCAGCTGCTCAGTTGGCTACTACATTCAACTTTGGCCTATGTCTACAACATACACGAATGGGCTTCCCTTCACGGGCTTCATTAATAGCTTTCAGCATCTGCTCAAATTCCAAGCATCAAGTACTAAATCCAGAGACGGACTGGCATACGGCTGCATTGTTCTACTTGTAGAAAATGAAAACACAGGAATGCACTCTCAACTAGTGAACTTTAAGAACCACTGCTGGCTTAAAATAAAAAACTTAAAGGGTCCTTCTTATTTGCATGTGTGTGTTTGTGTGCACATACACATATGTATACACACATTTGTTTCTAAGTGCATAGAAAAAGATCTGAAATTATTCACACCAAATGTACATTAATATGTTAATGGTTACCCACTAAGACTGGAAAAAAGGTGACAATTGAGGAGCTTTCACTCTTTATATCATACTAACTTCCATTTTGTTTTCCCATCATCATCGAAGGATCTGGGGATATAAATAAATCATAATTATAGGTCTCGGTTTGATTGGAGAAAATTGAGAAGGGAAGCATAAACTTTCTGTACATTTTGTAAAATATAACCATCACAAGGTCAAAGACCTTGTCTGATTTGTTCACCACCACATCCCCAACAGCTATCACTTTTGCCTGGCCTATAATAGGTATTCAATGAATATTTGTTGAATGACTAGATGAATAAATGTTTGAATCAAAAGACACAGGGAGCCCTTCAGAGATCTATATGGTGAAAGAGCAGGGGATATGCCATGTAGATGGTAAAAGAAGAAAAGACGAACATGGTTTAAAAGGGAAAAAAATTGAACTGGGGAGTTAAGAGAGCTGGATCTAATTGACAATTAGATCTAATTGACTTTGGACCGGTCTTTTCCTCTCTCTAGGACTCAAAGTCCTCATTTGTAAAGCAAGAGGATTAGGGTCAATTTATAGTATTCAAATTGTTTATAACAATGGGCCCACATTATTTAAAAGAAATCCAAGAAGATGTAAAATAATTACAAATGTAATAATTCATACAGTTGTCTGAGATGATATACACCTAGTGTTAATGATGGTTACTTATGGAGAATTTTTTGCTTCACTTTCCTCAATTACTTGAACATTTTATAATAATCATGTATAGTTTATATAAAAACAAGCATCACTGTGCTATTTTAAAGTGATGAGCAGCCTATGAAAACAAAATAAATAAATAAATAAATGAAGCATTGCAATTAGCCAACAGGATAAAAAGGGAGACCCCGACGGTTACAATCCCTCATGGTAAGAACAAGCCTCCTCCAGACTTGGCACCTGTCTGGAAAAGATCAAAGGGCCCAGTGTTCTACATGCTCCTGGTGAGACCACCACTCCACCTCCCCCTATCCTCTCCATTATCAACCACTATGCACTACATAAGACCATTCTCAAGAAGAGGCTACATTTAATAACTGCCCATTTGTTCCCAGACAAGAGCTCAGAGGGACTCATCATGCTCTAAATGCCTATTCACACCAATCATCACAAAAAGTTCCAACCACCTAGATCATCCATTATTACTCAGATTCTTTTTAAAATATTTTAAAATTTGCTTTATTGAAGTATAGTTGATTTACAAGATTGTGATAGTTTCTGCTGTACAGCAAAGTGTGTGTATATATAATATAATGTAATATGAAAAAGAATGTGGGTGTATATGTGTATGTATATATATATATATATATATTCTTCTCTGTTATGGCTTAGCACACAATATTGAATGTAGTGCCCTGTGTTATACAATAGGACCTTGTGGTTTATCCATCCTATATATAATACTTTGCATCTGCTAATCCCAACTCCCAATCCATCCCTCCCCCACCCCCTTCCCCCTTGGCAACCACAAGTCTGTTCACTATACCTGATAGCTAACATTCTTTCTCACATGGAAATGAATCCCTACACTTCCTAATCTGGCTCCATCTACCACCCCTCCCCACATTCCCAAACCCTTTTCTCCTGCTCTTTGAAAAATCCCCAAAACCTTCAACTTCTCCAAAACCTCACTTGAACTTTTTGCTGTATCAAAAACTTGGCTCCCCTCTGTGGATCTTGCTTCCTGTAAAGGCTTCTCAAGTGGTGGCCATTTTTTCTCATGTCCAACAGACTACTGAACACAGAGGTGGGGTATGTATCCTTGCTCTACCTTGGAACTTTCTGTCTGTGGGTTCCCCCCTAAACCCCCTGGCATAGCTCCTTTCAAGCACTTTGCTATCAGACTATATCGCCTACCACACCTCCTTATTGCAGTTATCTGCCAGAAAATTTGGAAAACTCAGCAGTGGCCTCAGGACTGGAAAAGGTCAGTTTTCACTCCAATCCCAAAGAAAGGCAATGCCAAAGAATACTCAAACTACCGCACAATTGCATTCATCTCACATGCTAGCAAAGGAATGCTCAAAATTCTCCAAGTCAGGCTTCACCCGCAAACTTCCAGATGATTAAGCTGGTTTTAGAAAAGGCAGAGGAACCAGAGATCAAATTGCCAACATCTGCTGGATCATCGAAAAAGTGAGAGAGTTCCAGAAAAACATCTACTTCTGCTTTATTGACTATGCCAAAGCCTTTGACTGTGTGGATCACAACAAACTGTGGAACATTCTTAAAGAGATGGGAATCCCAGACCACCTGACCTGCCTCCTGAGAAACCTATATGAAGGTCAGGAAGCAGCAGTTAGAACTGGACATGGAACAACAGACTGGTTCCAAATCGGGAAAGGAATACATCAAGGATGTATATTGTCACCCTGCTTATTTAACTTATATGCAGAGTACATCATGTGAAATGCCGGGCTGGAAGAAGCAGAAGCTGGAATCAAGATTGCTGGGGGAAATATCAATAACCTCAGATATGCAGATGGCAACACCCTTATGGCAGAAAATGAAAAAGAGCTAAAGAGCCTCTTGATGAAAATGAAAGAGGAGAGTGAAAAAGTTGGCTTAAAACTCCACATTCAGAAAACTAAGATCATGGCATCCAGTCCCATCACTTCATGGCAAATAGATGGGGAAGCAATGGAAACAGTGACAGGCTTTATTTTGGGGGGCTCTAAAATCACTGCAGATGGTGACTGCAGCCATGAAATTAAAAGACACTTGCTCCTTGGAAGAAAAACTATGACCAACCCAGAGAGCATATTAAAAAGAAGAGACGTTACTTTGTCAACAGAGGTCCATCTAGTCAAAGCTATGGTTTTTCCCATAGTCATGTATGGATGTGAGAGTTGGACTATAAAGAAAGCTGAGTGCTGAAAAACTGATGCTTTTGAACCGTGGTGTTGGAGAAGACTCTTGAGAGTCTTGGACTCTCCTTGGATTGCAAGGAGATCCAACCAGTCCATCCAAGATGAGATCAGTCCTGAATATTCATTGGAAAGACTGATGCTGAAGCTGAAACACCTGATGTGAAAAGCTGACTCATTTGAAAAGATCCTGATGCTGGGAAAGATTTAAGGCAGGAGGAGAGGGGAACGACAGAGGAAGAGATGGGTGGATGGCATCACCAACTCTATGGACATGAGTATGAGTAAGCTCCGGGAGTTGGTGATGGACAGGGAAGCCTGGTGTGCTGCAGTCCGTGGAGTCACAAAGAGTCAGATACGACTGAGCAACAGAACTGAACTCAACTGACCCTCCTCCCATTCAAGTCGCCTTATTTTTTATTGATTTTAGCTCATGATTCACTGTCTTTCTGACAACCACTCATGTCATCATTCTTGGAGATTTCAATATCTATGTGGAGTCTATATGCATATATTTTCTACATTATAAATAATCCATGTAATACTCTGGCCCCTTACTTGCTTGACTTCTGCTCAAAGATCTTGTCCTCTTGCCAGTCCCAGCCACCGACGTGTGCTAAGTTGCTTCAGTCATATCCAACTCTTTGTAATGCTATGGACTGTAGCCTACCAGGCTCCTCTGTCCACGGGATTTCCCAGGCAAGAATATGGAGTGGGTTGCCATTTCCTTCTCCAGGGGATCTTCCTGACCCAGGGATTGAACCTGCATCTCTTATGTCTCCTATATTGGCAGGTCAGCCAGCCACCCATGCCCACTCTCCTCTTTTAGTTAAGAGATCACTTAACTTAGGTCCGTCAGACTCTAATAAGTTTTATACACTTAACGATAAATTGCATGGCCTTCCCATATAGGTAGTATGCAACACTATGCTTCCCTCCCCTTCTTTTGTTTTATATAAACAACCTGTATGCATCTGTTTGTATAAAGTGGTATAAACAAGTAAGCCAAAAAGCACATATGGGGGGGGGGCGCTCCTAAGATGGCAGAGGAATAGGACAGGGAGACCACTTTCTCCCCCACAAATTCATTGAAAGAACATTTGAATGCTGAGCAAATTCCACAAAACAACTTCTGAATGCTGGCAGAGGACACAGACACCCAGAAAGACAGCCCATTGTCTTCAAAAGGAGGTAGGAAAAAATATAAAAGATAAAAAGAGAGACAAAAGAGGTAGGGATGGAGATCCGTTCTGGGAATGGAGTCTTAAAAAAGAGAGAATTTCCAAACACCAGGAAACACTCTCCCCGGCGGGTCTGTGGCAAGTCTTGGGATCTCAGCGGGCAACAGAACCGGGAGGAAAAATAAATAAATAAATAATTAAAACCCACAGATTACCTGCCTAAGGGCAACTCCCAGCGGAGAAGCAGCCCAAACCCTTGCATTCACCACTAGCAAGCAAGGGCTGGACAGGCAGGCATGGGCTGCATTGCTTAGGGTAAGGACCAGGCCTGAATGCCCTGAGGGCAATCTGAGGGAACTAACTTGAGATAGCAACCCAGACTGTGGGATAGCCAGGGAGAGAGAGAGAGAGAACTATCCCATGAAAAGCCCTAACCTAAGACACCACCAGGCCCGCTCACAGAACAAAGTACTGAGCAGAGCTAGCTGGCTGCGGACCAGCACATCCCCCACTGGAGACAGGCAGGCAGGGGCAGCCAAAACCAGAAGGGGGCAATCATGGCCCCAGAGAGGCATCCTCTACCAAACTGCAAGCAAGCTTCATTGCTAACCAAGACTTCTTGAGATTCTGGACAGTTGACATCTGCCAGATGTTGCAGCCAGAGATCAGTTCCTCAGAAGAGACACATGGCACACCTGAGAAGGCGCGCCCATTGTATACCCAGAAAACCGAGTGACTGGGATGGGGGAGGCAATAAGACGCAGCCTCCAACTAGGCATGACTGCGCTCAACAAGTACCTGGTCACCTGAGCTGCTTGGACCTGGAAAGGGCACAAAGCGCAGGCCCAACCGAGTCTGCACCTTTGTGGAGTACCTGAGAACCTGAACTTGAGTGGCTTAGACCTGGGAAGTGCACGCAACCAAGGGCCCACATCAGACAGTTCCCAGCAGAGCAACCTAGAGCCTGAGCAGTGTAGACAGGGAAAGCACACACACTGTGAGCGGGGGCAAACTCAGTGCGGCTGAAACACTGAGAGCACTCCCCACACACACCAGTGATATTTGTTTGCAGTGTTCCTCCCTCCCCACAGCACGAGTGAACAAGTGAGCCTAAAAAAGTGACCACCATCGCCCCCTTGTGTCAGGGTGGAAATTAGACACTGAAGAGACCAGCAAACAGAAAAAGCTAAACAGAGGGAACCACTTTGGGAGTGACAGGTGCAACAGATTAAAACCCTGTGGTTAGCACCCACCACATAGGAAAGGGCCTATAGATCTTGAGAAGTATAAGCCTAATCAAGGAATTACCTGAAAATGAACTGACCCCACACTGTCTGCATCAGCTTCAGAGAAAGCCCTAGATATATTTTTACTATTATAATTTTTTTATTTTTTAAATTTAAAAAAAATTTTTAAGTCATTTATCACTCCTTTAATTTTCATTTTTATAACCTACTATTACCTTGCCAAAAAAAGACCATACTTTTAAAGCAAACTTCATATATTTTATAATTTTTGTGACTTTGTTTTGTTTGTTTAATATTGTGTTTTTGAGAATCTAGCCTCTACTCTAGATTTTTAATCTTTGCTTTTTGGTATTTGTTATCAATGTTGTACCTTAAAGAACCCAGTCTTCAGTACCAAGTTTTACTTGGGAGTGAGATAACTGGCTTGATTGCCCTCTCCCCCTTTTGACTCTCTTTTTTCCCCACCAGGTCACCTCTATCTCCTCCCTCCCCCTTCTCTTCTCTACCCAACTCTGTGATTTTTTTTTTTTTTACACTTGGCAGAGATTTTATTTAACTTCTTAATTAATGAGGGAACCAGTAAGATGCTACATTTCTTACAATGGAGGCTTTAACTTACAGGTTTATATACCCCATCTAACAGAATCTATTCATTTTTGCCACATTCAGAAGTCATTTGCATATTTACAGACTGGAAACATTTGCACTATTATTATTTTTTAGAGGTTTTTTAAAAATTGAATTTATTACAACATTGCTTCTGTTTTATGTTTTTGGGTTTGGGGACACAAAGTATGTGGGATCTTAACTCTCTGACCAGGGATCGAACCTGCACCCCCTGCATTAGAAGGCAAAGTCTTAACCAGTCTTAATCAGGGAAGTTCTTGCATTTTTATTAGTTCTAACTTCTATCCCTGAAGTGTTGGAAAATAGCCTCTTTGTGTGTTCTGGGCTGTGGAGTACACTTAGGGAACTGATTGCTGGCTGGATCTGTCTCTCTCCTTTTGATTCCCCCTTTTATCCTCCTGGCCACCTCTGTCTCCTTCCTCCCTCTTCTCTTCTCTGTGTAACTCTGTGAACATCTCTGAGGGGTACAGACCGTGGAAAGCACATAGGGAAGTGATTGGTGGCTAGCTTGCTCTCTCCCCTTTCGATTCCCCCTCTTCTCCTCCTGATCACCTCTATCTCCCTCCTCCCTCTTCTCTTCACCATGTAACTCTGTGAACCTCTCCAGGAGTCCCTCACTGTGGAGAAACTTTTCATCATTAACCTAGATGTTTTATCATTGGTGCTGTATAGATGGAGAAGTCTTGAGGCTACTGTAAGAATAAGACTGAAAACCAGAGGCAGGAGGCTTAAGTCTAAAACCTGAGAACACCAGAGAACTCCTGACTCCAGGGAACATTAATTGATAGGAGCTCATCAAACGCCTCCATACTTACACTGAAACCAAGCACCACCCAAGGGCCAACAAGTTCCAGAGCAAGACATACCACACAGATTCTCTAGCAACACAGGAACATAGCCCTGAGCTTCAACATACAGACTGCCCAAAGTCATACCAAACCCACTGACATCTCAAAACTCACTACTGGACACTTTATTGCACTCCAGAGAGAAGAAATCCAGCTCCACCCACCAGAACATGGACACAAGCTTCCCTAACCAGGAAACCTTGACAAGCCCCCCATACAACCCCACCCACAGTGAGGAACCTCCACAATAAAGAGGAACCACAAACTGCCAGGATACGGAAAGGCCACCCCAAACACAGCAATATAAACAAGATCAAAAGGCAGAGAAATACTCAGCAGGTAAAGGAACAGGATAAATGCCCACCAAACCAAACAAAAGAGGAAGAGATAGGGAATCTACCTGATAAAGAATTCTGAATAATGATAGTGAAAATGATCCAAAATCTTGAAAACAAAATGGAGTTACAGATAAATAGCCTGGAGACAAGGATTGAGAAGATGCAAGAAGGTTTAACAAGGACCTAGAAGAAATAAAAATGAGTCAATATATAATGAATAATGCAATAAATGAGATAAAAAAACACTCTGGAGGGAACCAACAGTAGAATAATGGAGGCCATAAATCTAGCCTTGGTAAATTCAAAAAACTGAAATCATTCCATGCATCTTTTCTGACCACAATGCAGTAAGATTAGATGTCAATCACAGGAGAAAAAGTGTTAAAAATCCCAACATATGGAGGCTGAACAACACGCTGCTGAATAACCAACAAATCACAGAAGAAATCAAAAAATAAATCAAAATATGCATAGAAATGAATGAAAATGAAAACACAACAACCCAAAACCTGTGGGACACTGTAAAAGCAGTGCTAAGGGGAAGGTTCATAGCAATACAGGCATACCTCAAGAAATAAGAAAAAGGTCAAATAAATAACCTAACTCTACACCTAAAACAACTAGAAAAAGAAGAACTGAAGAACCCCAGGGTTAGTAGAAGGAAAGAAATCTTAAAAATGACGGCAGAAATAAATGCAAAAGAAACAAAAGAGACCATAGCAAAAATCAACAAAGCCAAAAGCTGGTTCTTTGAGAAGATAAATAAAATTGACAAACCATTAGCCAGACTCATCAAGAAACAAAGGGAGAAGAATCAAATCAACAAAATTAGAAATGAAAATAGAAAGCTCACAAGAGACAACACAGAAATACAAAGGATCATAAGAGACTACTATCAGCAATTATATGCCAATAAAATGGACAACTTGGAAGAAATGGACAAATTCTTAGAAAAGTACAACTTTCCAAAACTGAACCAGGAAGAAATAGAAAATCTTAACAGACCCATCACAAACACAGAAATTGAAACTGTAGTCAGAAATCTTCCAGCAAACAAAAACCCAGGACCAGACAGCTTCACAGCTGAATTCTACCAAAAATGTAGAGAAGAGCCAACACCTATCCTACTCAAAATCTTCCAGAAAATTGCAGAGGAAGGTAAACTTCCAAACTCATTCTATGAGGCCACCATCACCCTAATACCAAAACCTGAAAAAGATGCCACAAAAAAAGAAAACTACAGGCCAATGTCACTGATGAACATAGATGCAAATATCCTTAACAAAATTCTAGCAAACAGAATCCAACAACACATTCAAAAGATCATACATCATGACCAAGTGGGGTTTATCCCAGGGATGCAAGGATTCTTCAATATCCACAAATCAATCAATGTAATACACCACATTAACAAATTGAAAGATTAAAAACCATATGATTATCTCAATAGATACAAAGAAAGCCTTCGGCAAAATTCAACATCCATTTATTATAAAAATCCTCCAGAAAGCAGGAATAGAAGGAACATACCTCAACGTAATAAAAGCCATATATGACAAACCCATAGCAAGCATTATCCTGAATGGTGAAAAATTGAAAGAATTTCCTCTTAAGTTAGGAACAAGACAAGGGTGCCCACTCTCACCACTACTATTCAACATAGTTTTGGAAGTTTTAGCCACAGCAGTCAGAGCAGAAAAAGAAATAAAAGGAATCCAGATTGGAAAAGAAGAAGTAAAACTCTCACTGTTTGCAGATGACATGATCCTCTACATAGAAAACCCTAAAGACTCCACCAGAAAATTACTAGAGCTAATCAATGAATATAGTCAAGTTGCTGGATATAAAATTAACACACAGAAATACCTTGCATTCCTATACACTAACAATGAGAAAACAGAAAATTACTAGAGCTAATCACTGAATATAGTAAAGTTGCAGGATATAAAATTAACACATAGAAATCTCTTGCATTCCTATACACTAACAATGAGAAAACAGAAAGAGAAGTTAAGGAAACAATTCCATTCACCATAGCAATGAAAAGAATAAAATACTTAGGAATATATCTACCTAAAGAAACAAAAGGCCTTAACTGTAAAACACTGGTGAAAGAAATCAAAGAGGACACTAATAGATGGAGAAATATACCATGTTCATGGATTAAAAGAATCAATATGGTGAAAATGAGTATACTACCCAAAGCAACCTATAGATTCAAGGCAATCCCTATCAAGCTACCAACAGTATTTTTCACAGAACTAGAACAAATAACTTCACAATTTCTGTGGAAATACAAAAAAACTCAAATAGCCAAAACAATCTTGAGAAAGAAAAATGGACCTGGAAGAATCAACCTGCCTGACTTCAGGCTCTACTACAAAGCCACAGTCATCAAGACAGTATGATACTGGCACAAAGACAGAAATATAGATCCATGGAACAAAATAGAAATCCCAAAGATAAATCCACGCACCTATGGACACCTTATCTTTGACAAAGGAAGCAAGAATATACAATGGAGAAAAGACAATCTCTTTAACAAGTGGTTCTGGGAAAACTGGTCAACCACATGTAAACGAATGAAACTAGAACACTTTCTAACACTGTACACAAAAATAAACTCAAAATAGATTAAAGATCTAAATGTAAGACCAGAAACTATAAAACTCCTAGAGGAAAACATAGGCAAAACACTCTCTGACATAAATCACAGCAGGATCCTCTATGACCCACCTCTCAGAGTAATAGAAATAAAAGCAAAAATAAACAAATGGGACCTAATGAAACTTAAAAGCTTTTGCACAATGAAGGAAACTATAAGCAAGGTGAAAAGACAGCCTTCAGAATGGGAGAAAATAATAGCAAAAGAGGCAACTGACAAAGAACTAATCTCAAAAATACACAAGCAACTCCTACAGCTCAATTCCAGAAAAATAAATGACCCAATCAAAAAATGGGCCAAAGAACTCAACAGACATTTCTCCAAAGAAGACATACAGATGGCTAACAAACACATGAAAAGATGCTCAACATCACTCATTATCAGAGAAATGCAAATCAAGACCACTATGAGGTACCATTTCATGCCAGTCAGAATGGCTGCGATCCAAAAGTCTACAAATAATAAATGTTGGAGAGGGTGTGGAGAAAAGGGAACCCTCTTACACTGTTGGTGGGAATGCAAACTAGTACAGCCACTATGGAGAACAGTGTGGAGATTCCTTAAAAAACTGGAAATAGAACTGCCTTATGATCCAGCAATCCCACTGCTGGGCATACACACTGAGGAAACCAGAAGGGAAAGAGACATGTGTACCCCAATGTTCATCACAGCACTGTTTATAATAGCCAGGACATGGAAGCAACCTAGATGTCCTTCAGCAGATGAATGGATAAGAAAGCAGTGGTACATATACACAATGGAGTATTACTCAGCCATTAAAAAGAATACATTTGAATCAGTTCTAATGAGGTGGATGAAACTGGAGCCTATTATACAGAGTGAAGTAAGCCAGAAGGAAAAACACCAATACAGTATACTAACGCATATATATGGAATTTAGAAAGATGATAACAATAACCCTGTGTACGAGACAGCAAAAGAGACATTGATGTATGGAACAATCTTATGGACTCTATGGGAGAGGGAGAGGGTGGGAAGATTTGGGAGAATGGCATTGAAACATGTAAAATATCATGTATGAAACGAGATGCCAGTCCAGGTTCAATGCACGATACTGGATGCTTGGGGCTAGTGCACGGGGACGACCCAGAGGGATGGTATGGGGAGGGAGAAGGGAGGAGGGTTCAGGATCGGGAACACATGTATACCTGTGATGGATTCATTTTGATATTTGGCAAAACTAATACAATTATGTAAAGTTTAAAAATAAAATAAAATTAAAACAAACAACAACAACAACAACAACAAAAAAAAAAAAAACAAATGGGACCTAATGAAACATAAAAGCTTTTGCACAATGAAGGAAACTATAAGCAAGGTGAAAAGACAGCCTTCAGAATGGGAGAAAATAATAGCAAAAGAGGCAACTGACAAAGAACTAATCTCAAAAATACACAAGCAACTCCTACAGCTCAATTCCAGAAAAATAAATGACCCAATCAAAAAATGGGCCAAAGAACTCAACAGACATTTCTCCAAAGAAGACATACAGATGGCTAACAAACACATGAAAAGATGCTCAACATCACTCATTATCAGAGAAATGCAAACCAAAACCACAATGAGATACCATTTCATGCCAGTCAGAAGGGCTGTGATCCAAAAGTCTACAAATAATAAATGCTGGAGAGGGTGTGGAGAAAAGGGAACCCTCTTACACTGTTGGTGGGAATGCAAACTAGTACAGCCACTATGGAGAACAGTGTGGAGATTCCTTGAAAAACTGGAAATAGAACTTCCTTATGACCCAGTAATCCCACTGCTGGGCATACACACTGAGGAAACCAGAATTGAAAGAGACACATGTACCCCAGCGTTCATCGCAACACTGTTTATAATAGCCAGGACATGGAAGCAACCTAGATGTCCATCAGCAGGCAAATGGATAAGAAAGCTGTGGTACATATACACAATGGAATATTACTCAGCCATTAAAAAGAATACATTTGAATCAGTTCTAATGAGGTGGATGAGACTGGAGCCTATTATACAGAGTGAAGTAAGCCAGGAAAAAAAAAAAACACCAATGAAGTATATTAACACATATATATGGAATTTAGAAAGATGGTAATAATGACCCTATATGCAAGACAGCAAAAGAGACACAGATGTATAGAACAGTCTTTTGGACTCTGTAGGAGAGGGTGAGGGTGGGATGATTTGAAAGAATGGCATTGAAACATGTATATTATCATATGTGAAATGAATCGCCAGTCCAGGTTTGATGCATGAGACAAGGTGCTCAGGGCTGGTGTACTGGGATGACCCTGAGGGATGGGATGGGGAGAGAGGTGGGAGCGGGGTTCACGATGGGGAACACAAGGACGCCCGTGGTGGATTCATGTCAATGTATGACAAAACCACTACAATATTGTAAAGTAATTAGCCTCCAATTAAAATAAATAAATTTATATTAAAAACAGAGGCACACATGTATAATATCATATATGAAACGAGTCACCAGTCCAGGTTCGATGCACAATACTGGATGCTTGGGGCTGGTGCACTGGGATGATCCAGAGGGATGGTATGGGGAGGGAGGAGGGAGGAGGGAGGAGGGTTCAGGATGGAGAACACATGTATACCTGTGGTGGATTCATTTTGATATATGGCAAAACCAATAAAATAAAATAAAATCTCTGCAAAAAAAAAAAAAAAAACAGAGACACATATGGGCCACACTTAGCATAAAGCTAGCAGCTGTCCAGTTTCAACCTGGCAGCAATAACAGTCTTGCTAAACCTGGGAGTCAGATTATGTCTCTCATGTTTTCAGAACTCTGCAATGGCTGCACTTTTAATTCAGGGTAAAAGCCCGTAAGTAAAAGGTCTGCAAGTTCCTTTAAAATCTGGCCCCCTTCTACTAATCTGGTCCCTTCCATTACTCTCCCTCTCATACACTCACTTAAGCCACATGGGCCCTACTTTGCTGCCACTCAAACTTCCATACAGGCCTCCATCAGGTCTCTTCACTCAGTGTTCTCTGTTGCATTGAGAGCTCACACCCAGTGCAAGTTCCCAAAAGCTTCCATGGCTTTACGCTGAGGGTGGCTCATATGTGCCTTTTGGTTTACTTGTTTATACCACTTTATACAAACAGATGCATACAAACTGTTTATATAGAAAAAAGAGGGGGAGGGAAGCATAGTGTCACATACTACCTATATGGGAAGGCCATATAATTTATGGTTAAGTGAATAAGACTTATTAGAGTTCGACAGACCTAAGTTAAGTGATCGAATCACTTAAAGGTAAAGAAAGAAAAATGACCAATCTGATTTTAAAAAATCACTCTTCATCCCCTGCCCAGGCTGAAAATAACCATATCAACCACATTACTAAATCATATGATGCATGCAAGGTGCTTGCTACATAGCAAGCATTTAGTAAATATCAGACATTATTATTATTAATCAATGAAATGTAAAAGAAGTTTAAGTACTGAGATTCCAAGAGTAATTATTTTGAGGTATAACCCAGAAGAAGGTAGCCTGGTATTTGAGTGGACAAACTTTCCTTTAGTACAAATTTGGGCTTTAAAACTTCTTAACAAACTTCACATCAAACATTTCTACAGCCCTAGGATTTCACCAAATACAGTCAGGAAATGACGCTGTTTGTTTAGGTCTCTCTCACACTGACACTCTCTGCGTCTCAGTGTTGTATGCCTCACAGCAACAGTGAACTGACACAGTCTTGAGTTTGGCAATGGGCTTGCTTCATGAGAAAAGTTCCCCTAGCAAGTACTGCCACCTCCAAACGCCTCCTCAAATAAACCCAGTTCCTGCTCCCCAAACACTCCAATATCAGGATTTATTTGGCCTTCAAACAAGGAAAAAAAAAATCCTTTGCTTTTCTCTCAAAGCCATCAAACTCACAAAATTTTTAATCTATAAAAACAAAAACTGGTCTCAAAACTCCAAAGAGAGCATGGCAGGACCACTGACAAGGTAGCTGTGACAATCTCACCTCGGTGGAAGTGTGAGAAAACTGTAGTGAGAAACAACAGACCCTCAGAGGGTTCACACTACTACCTAGGGCAAAGAGGCAGAATTAGTCTTAAATAGAAAAGCCATTATCTTGACAGTCATGACAGAGACATCTTCTAATTCTAAAAGTAAAGTAAGCAGACATAAGATAAATGAAAAGGATACCAGGATATCATGCTTGTGTTTAAAAATGGATGAAAATATATTTGACTTTTTTTTAAGATTTCAGAAAATGTGACAATATTGTTTTCAGAACTTTGTGTGGTCTTTGGTAGGAGTGCGCCCTCTAGTGACTATAGCAATGACTTGCAAGTGAATAGGCACCTAGTTCACCTCAGTTCAGTTCAGTCGCTCAGTTGTGTCCCACTCTTTGCGACCCCATGAATCGCAGCACGCCAGGCCTCCCTGTCCATCACCAACTCCCGGAGTTCACTCAGACTCACGTCCATCGAGTCGGTGATGCCATCCAACCATCTCATCCTCTGTCGTCCCCTTCTCCAATTGGATGCTGCCAATCCCCTCCCAGCATCAGTCTTTTCCAATGAGTCAACTCTTCGCATGAGGTGGCCAAAGTACTGGAGTTTCAGCTTTAGCATCATTCCTTCCAAAGAAATCCCAGGGCTGATCTCCTTCTGAATGGACTGGTTGGATCTCCTTGCAGTCCAAGGGACTCTCAAGAGTCTTCTCCAACACCACAGTTCAAAAGCATCAATTCTTCAGCACTCAGCTTTCTTTACAGTCCAACTCTCACATACATACATGACCACAGGAAAAACCATAGCCTTGACTAGACAGACCTTTGTTGGCAAAGTAATGTCTCTGCTTTTCAATATGCTATCTAGGTTGGTCGTAACTTTACTTCCAATGAGTAAGTGTCTTTTAATTTCAAGGCTGCAATCACCATCTGCAGTGATTTTGGAGCCCCAAAAAATAAAGTCTGACACTGTCTCCACTGTTTCCCTATCTATTTCCCATGAAGTGTTGGGACCAGATGCCATGATCTTAGTTTTCTGAATGTTGAGCTTTAAGCCAACTTTTTCACTCTCCTCTTTCACTTTCATCAAGAGGCTTTTTAGTTCCTCTTCACTTTCTGCCATAAGGGTGGTGTCATCTGCGTATCTGAGGTTATTGATATTTCTCCCAGCAATCTTGATTCCAACTTGTGCTTCTTCCAGCCTAGAGTTTCTCATGATGTACTCTGCATATAAGTTAATAAGCAGGGTGACAATATACAGCCTTGACGTACTCCTTTTCCTATTTGGAACCAGTCTGTTGTTCCATGTCCAGTTCTAACTGTTGCTTCCTGACCTGCATATAGGTTTCTCAAGAGGCAGGTCAGGTGGTCTGGTATTCCCATCTCTTTCAGAATTTTCCACAGTTTATTGTGATCCACACAGTCAAAGGCTTTGGCATAGTCAATAAAGCAGAAATAGATGTTTTTCTGGAACTCTCTTGCTTTTTTGATGATCCAGCAGATGTTGGCAATTTGATCTCTGGTTCCTCTGCCTTTTCTAAAACCAGCTTGACCATCTGGAAGTTCACAGTTCACGTATTGCTGAAGCCTGTCTTGGAGAATTTTGAGCATTACTTTACTAGCATGTGAGATGAGTGCAATTGTGCGGTAGTTCGAGCATTCTTTGGCATTGCCTTTCTTTGGGATTAGAATGAAAACTGACCTTTTCCAGTCCTGAGGCCACTGCTGAGTTTTCCAAATTTGCTGGCATATTGAGTGCAGCACTTTCACAGCATCATCTTTCAGGATTTGAAATAGCTCAACTGGAATTCCATCACCTTCACTAGCTTTGTTCGTAGTGATGCTTTCTAAGGCCCACTTGACTTCACATTCCAGGATGCCTGGCTCTAGGTGAGTGATCACACCATCGTGATTATCTTGGTCATGAAGATCTTTTTTGTACAGTTCTTCTGTGTATTCTTGCCATCTCTCTTAATATCTTCCGCTTCTGTTAGGTCCATACAATTTCTGTCCTTTATTGTGCCTATCTTTGCATGAAATGTTCCCTTGGTATCCCTAATTTTCTTGAAGAGATCTCTAGTCTTTCCCATTCTGTTGTTTTCCTCTATTTCTTTGCATTGATCACTGAGGAAGGCTTTCTTATCTCTCCTTGCTATTCTTTGGAACTCTGCATTCAGATGCTTATATCTTTCCTTTTCTCCTTTGCTTTTTGCTTCTCTTTTTTTCACAGCTATTTGTAAGGCCTCCTCAGACAGCCATTTTGCTTTTTTGCATTTCTTTTCCATGGGGATGGTCTTGATCACTGTCTCCTGTACAGTGTCACGAACCTCCATCCATAGTTCTTCAGGCACTCTATCTATCAGATCTAGTCCCTTGAATCTATTTCTCACTTCCACTGTATAATCATAAGGGATTTGATTTAGGTCATACCTGAATGGTCTAGTGGTTTTCCCTACTTTCTTCAATTTAAGTCTGAATTCAGCAATAAGGAGTTCATGATCTGAGCCACAGTCAGCTCCTGGTCTTGTTTTTGCTGACTGTATAGAGCTTCTCCATCTTTGGCTGCAAAGAATATAATCAATCTGATTTCAGTGTTGACCATGTGGTGATGTCCATGTGTAGAGTCTTCTCTTGTGTTGTTGGAAGAGGGTGTTTGCTATGACCAGTGCATTCTCTTGGCAAAACTCTATTAGCCTTTGCCCTGCTTCATTCCGTACTCCAAGGCCAAATTTGCCTGTTGCTCCAGGTGTTTCTTGACTTCCTACTTTTGCATTCCAGTCCCCTAGAATGAAAAGGGCATCTTTTTTGGGTGTTAGTTCTAAAAGGTCTTGTAGGTCTTCATAGAACCATTCAACTTCAGCTTCTTCAGCATTACTGGTTGGAGCATAGACTTGGATTACTGTGATATTGAATGGTTTGCCTTGGAAACAAACAGAGATCATTCTGTCGTTTTTGAGATTGCTACCAAGTACTGCATTTCAGACTCTTGTTGCCCATGATGGCTACTCCATTTCTTCTAAGGGATTCCTGCCCGCAGTAGTAGATATAATGGTCATCTGAGTTAAATTCACCCATTCCAGTCCATTTTAGTTTGCTGATTCCTAAGGCTTCCATATTATCGAGAAGGAAATGGCAACCCACTCCAGTATTCTTGCCTGGAGGATCCCATGGTCAGAAGGGCCCTGGAGGACACCATGGGGTCGCAAAGAGTCAGACGAGACTGAGAGACTAGCACACATTCCCACATTAAGTTGAGGAATTTCCAATTTTCCTCTAAAAGTGAGAAAAAAAATTGATCTGATTTTAACCTTAAAAAATCACCTGACCTTCAAACACTTATATCACCAAGTTCAGGTTACTTTTATGATTGTCTTTTTTCAACATAAAGGAAATATACACAGTGTTAACACTGTCTTTGGGCAATGAGCTCATGAATGATTTCCTTTCTTGTTTTCTGTACTAAGCATGTATCACCTTTCATTTTTGAATATTTTTACTTTGAAGTATTATTATCAGCTAGAAAACTAGAGATATCATAGTAATATACCATAACATATATGATATACACCACCGAGATGTCTAGAATTATAACATGCTGCCATATGTACTTCAGAGTTTTAAATTATTTTCTATTTTAAAACTTACAGAAAAGTTACAAGCATAGTTAGAAGAGCTTTTTTTCTGGCCTCATGGCTTGTGGAATCTTAGTTCCTGGACCAGGGATTGAACCTAGGGCCCTGGCAGTGAGACCACTGAGTCCTAACCACTGGACTAACAGGGAATTCCCAAAGAGATTTTTTTTAGTTGCTGACTTGATGCCCCCAATTCTTTACTATTTAATATAAGCAAACATATTTCCCTACATAAGCAGAATGTGCTGTGCTGTGCTGAGTCGCTCAGTCATATCCGACACCTTCCTCACCTTGCTTGGGCTCCAGCACTCCAAGCTAGTTCATCCCTCCTGCATGGATGACTTTCCTGCATGATGACTCCATCATGTTCTGACAATCCCTATTAGACTCCTCCCCACACACCCCCACCTAGAGTACAGCCTTGTTTACCCCGTTCAGGCTCAGAAACCCAACACACCTCTCATAGACTTTTCATGACGTAGATGCCCCACTCACACTGCTCAAAATCCAACACCCACACCATGCCACCTACATGTGTGGACACTTCCTCACCTTGCTCCAGCTCTGACTCTCTGTGGCAGGCCACCCACACACAAGGAGACCTTCCTCACCTTGTTTAGGCTCTGTTATGGCTTAAGTTGTGTCCCCCTCCAAAAAAAGATACAATTAAGTCCTAGCCCGTAGTTCCTCAGAGCACTGCAGATGTGATTAGCTAAGATGAAGCCATATTGGAGTAGTGGAAATGTTAGTCACTTTGTCGTGTCCAGCTCTTTGTGACCCCAGGGACTATAGTCTGCCAGGCTCCTCTGTCCATGGGATTCTCCAGGCAAGAATACTGGAGTGGGTTGCCATTTCCTTCTCCAGGGGATCTTCCCAATCCAGGGATTGAACCCATGTCTCTTATGTCTCCTGCATTGGTTGGTGGGTTCTTTACCACTAGTGCTACCTGGGTTGGTGGGTTTCTAATCCAACATAACAGATGCCCTTAGAAGAAGACACCCAATACAATGGAGAAAAGACAATATCTTTAACAAGTGATTCTGGGAAAACTGGTCAACCACATGTAAAACAATGAAACTAGAACACTTTCTAACACTGTACACAAAAATAAACTCAAAATGGATTAAAGATCTAAATGTAAGGCCAGAAACTATTAAACTTCTAGAGGAAGACATAGGTAAAACACTCTCTGACATAAATCAGAGCAGGATCCTCTATGACATACCTCCCAGAGTAATAGAAATAAAAGCAAAAATAAACAAATGGGACCTAATGAAACTTAAAAGCTTTTGCACAACAAAGGAAACTATAAGCACGGTGAAAAGACAGCCTTCAGAATGGGAGAAAATAATAGCAAAAGAGGCAACTGACAAAGAACTAATCTCAAAAATATACAAGCAACTCCTGCAGCTCAATTCCAGAAAAATAAATGACTCAATCAAAAAATGGGCCAAAGAACTCAACAGACATTTCTCCAAAGAAGACATACAGATGGCTAACAAACACATGAAAAGATGCTCAACATCACTCATTATCAGAGAAACGCAAATCAAAACCACAATGAGGTACCATCTCATGCCAATCAGAATGGCTGCTATCAAAAAGTCTACAAGCAATAAATGCTGGAGAAGGTGTGGAGAAAAAGAAACCCTCTTACACTGTTGGTGGGAATGCAAACTAGTATAGCCACTATGGAGAACAGTGCGGAGATTCCCTAAAAAACTGGAAATAGAACTGCCATACGACCCAGCAATCCCACTGCTGGGCATACACACCGAGGAAACCAGAATTGAAAGAGACACGTGTACCCCAATGTTCATTGTAGCACTGTTTATAATAGCCAGGACATGGAAGCAACCTAGATGTCCATCAGCAGATGAATGGATAAGAAAGCTGTGGTACATATACACAATGGAATATTACTCAGCCATTAAAAATAATGCATTTGAATCAGTTCTAATGAGATGGATGAAACTGGAGCCTATTATACAGAGTGAAGTAAGTCAGAAAGAAAAACACCAATACAGTATACTAACGCATATATATGGAATTTAGAAAGATGGTGCTGATGACCCTATATGTGAGACAGCAAAAGAGAAGAACAGTCTTTTGGGCTCTGTGGGAGAAGGCGAAGGTGGGATGATTTGAGAAGGTATATTATAATATACCTTCTCAATATAATATAAACGTGTATACTATCATATGTGAAGTAGATCGCCGGTCCAGGTTCGATGCATAAGACAGGGTGCTCGGGTCTGGTGCAGTGGGATGACCCTGAGGGATGGGATGGGGAGGGAGGTGGGAGGTGGGTTTTGGATGGGGAACACATGTGCGCCTGTGGCTGGTTCATGTTGATGTTTGGGGAAAACCACTACAATATTGTAAAGTTATTAGCCTCCAATTAAAATAAATAAATTATTTTAAATAAAAAAAGAAGACATCCAATAAGGTTGAATCACTGTGTTGTACACCTCAAACTAACATAACATTGCAAATCAGCTATACTACAATAGTTTGTGTGAAGAGACACATGTACAGGGAGAATGTCAGGCGGTGATGAAGGCAGAGATTAGAGTTATGCACTTGAAAGCCAAGGGATACCAAAGACTGCTGGAAAATCCCCAGAAGCCAAGAAAAGGCAGAGAAGGAGCCTGCTGCAGACCCAGAGGGGGCATGGCCCTACTGATGCCTTAATTTCAGACTTCCAGTCTCCAGGACTGAGACAATACATTTCTGTTGCTTTAAGCCACCCGCTTTTCAGTACTCTGTTAAGGAAGTTCTAGAACACTAACACCAACTTTGGTATCGGCAAGTGGGATACTGTATGGCTATAACAAATACCTTAAAATGTGGAATTTCACCCTAAATTTTAAATGTCTTAAAAACTGAAACCGAGTAGTGGGTAGATTTGAGGACTTCCCTGGTGGCTCAGATGGTAAAGGGTCTACCTACAATGTGGGAAACTTGGGTTTGATCCCTGAGTTGAGAAGATCCCCTGGAGAAGGAAATGGCAAGCCACTCCAGTACTCTTGCCTGGAAAATCCCATGGGCGGAAAAGCCTGGTAGGCTGCAGTCCGTGGTGTCGTGAAGAGTCGGACACGACTTCACATTCACTTTCAGTGGGTGGATGAGGGCTTCCCAGGTAGCTCAGTGGCAAAGAATCCACCTGCCAATGCATGGGTAGGAAGATCCCATGGAAGTTCAGTTCAGTTCAGTTGAGTCACTCAGTCATGTCCAACTCTTTGTGACCCCATGGACTGCAGCACACCAGGCTTCCCTGTCCATCACCAACTCTCAGAGCTTACTCAAACTCATGTCCATCGAGTCAGTGATGCCATCCAACCATCCCATCCTTAGTCAACCCCTTCTTCTCCCACCTTCAATCATTCTCAGCATCAGAGTCTTTTCAAATGAGTCAGTTCTCTGCATCAGGTGGCCAAAATATTGGAGTTTCAGCTTCAACATCAGTCTTTTCAATGAATATTCAGGGCTTATTTCCTTTAGCATAGACTGGTTAGATCTCCTTGCTGTTCAAGTGACTCTCAAGAGTCTTCTCCAACATCACAGTTCAAAAGCATCAATTCTTCAGTGCTCAGCCTTCTTTATAGTTCAACTCTCACATCCATACATGACAACTGGAAAGACCAAAGCTTTGACTAGATGGACCTTTGCTGGCAAAGTAATGTCTCTGTTTTTTAATATGCTATCTAGGTTGGTCATAACTTTCCTTCCAAGGAGTAAGCGTCTTTTAATTTCATGGCTGCAATCACCATCTGCAGTGATTTTGGAGCCCCCAAAAAATAAAGTCTGACACTGTTTCCACTGTTTCCCCATCTATTTCTCATGAAGTGATGGGACCAGATGCCATGATCTTAGTTTTCTGAATGTTAACTTTTAAGCCAACTTTTTCACTCTTTTCTTTCACTTTCATCAAGAGGCTCTTTAGTTCTTCTTCACTTTCTGCAATAAGGGTGATGTCATCTGCATATCTGAGGTTATTGATATGTCTCCTGGCAATCTTGATTCTAGCTTGTGCTTCATCCAGCCCAACGTTTCTCATGATGTACTCTGCAATTAAGTTAAAAAAGTAGGGTGACAATATACACCCTTGACATATTCCTTTCCCGATTTGGAACCAGTCTGTTGTTCCATGTTCAGTTCTAATTGTTGCTTCTTGACCTGCATACAGATTTCTCAGGAGGCAGGTCAGGTGGTCTGGTATTCCCATCTCTTTCAGAATTTTCCACAGTTTGTTGTGATCCACACAGTCAACAGCTTTGGCATAGTCAATAAAGCAGAAGTAGAAGTTTTTCTGGAACTCTCTTGCTTTTTCAATGATCCAACAGATGTTGACACTTTGATCTCTGGTTCCTCTGCCTTTTTAAAATCAGGCTTGAACATCTGGAAGTTCATGGTTCATGTACTGCTGAAACCCGGCTTGGAGAATTTTGAACATTACTTTGCTAGCGTGTGAGATGAGTTTCAATTGTGTGGTAGTTTGAGAATTCTTTGTCATTGCCTTTCTTTGGGATTGGAATGAAAACTGATCTTTTCCAGTCCTGTGGGCACTGCTGAGTTTTCCAAATTTGCTGACATATTGAGTGCAGCACTTTCACAGCATCATCTTTCAGGATTTGAAATAGCTCAACTGGAATTCCATCACCTCCACTAGCTTTGCTCATAGTGAGCTTTCTAAGGCCGACTTGACTTCACATTCCAGGATGTCTGGCTCTAGGGGACTGATCACATACCATCACGGTTATCTGGGTCATAAGATTTTTTTGTATACTTCTTCCATGTATTCTTGCCATGTCTTCTTAGTATCTTCTGCTTCTATTAGGTCCATACCATATCTGTCCTTTATTGTGCCCATCTTTTCATGAAATGTCCCCTTGGTATCTCTAATTTTCTTGAGAGATCTCTAGACTTTCCCATTCTGTTGTTTTCCTCTATTTCTTTGCATTGATCACTGAAGACTTTCTTATCTCTCCTTGCTATTCTTTAGAACTCCGCATTCAAATGAGTGTATCTTTCCTTTTCTCCTTTGTCTTTCACGTCTCGTCTTTTCACAGCTACTTGTAAGGCCTCCTCAGACAACCATTTTTCCTTTTTGCATTTCTTTTTCTTGGGGATGGTCTTGATCACTGCCTCCTGTACAGTGTCATGAACCTCCATCCATAGTTCTTCAGGCACTATCTATCAGACCTAATCCCTTGAATCTATTTGTCACTTCCACTGTATAATCATAAGGGATTTGATTTAGGTCATACCTGAATGGTCTAGTGGTTTTCCCTACTTTCTTCAATTTAAGTCTGAATTCGGCAACAAGGAGTTCATCATCTGAGCCACAGTCAGTTCCCGGTCTTGTTTTTGCTGACTGTATAGAGCTTCTTCATCTTTGGCCGCAAAGAAAATAATCAGTCTGATTTTGGTGTTGACCATCTGGTGATGCCATGTGTAGAGTCTTCTCTTGTGTTGTTGGAAGAGGGTGTTTGCTATGACCAGTGCGTTCTCTTGACAAAACTCTATTAGCCTTTGCCCTGCTTCATTCCGTACTCCAAGGCCAAATTGGCCTGTTAATCCAGGTATTTCTTGACTTCCTACTTTTGCATTCCAGTCCCCTATAATTAAATGGACATCTTTTTTGGGTGTTAGTTCTGGAAGTTCTTATAGATCTTCATAGAATCATTCAACTTCAACATCTTCAGCATTTCTGGTGGGGTCATAGACTTGGATTACTGTGATACTGAATGGTTTGCCTTGGAAATGAACAGAGATCATTCTGTCGTTTATGAGATTGCATCCAAGTACTGCATTTCAGACTCTTTTGTTGACCATGATGGCTACTCCATTTCTTCTGAGGTATTCTTGCCCACAGTAGTAGATATAAAAGTCATCTGAGTTAAATTCACCCATTCCAGTACATTTTAGTTTGCTGGTCGGCCCCGCTCGGCCCCGCTCGAGATAATCATGATGGTGTGATCACTCACCTAGAGCCAGACATCCTGGAATGTGAAGTCAGGTGGGCCTTAGAAAGCATCACTACGAACAAAGCTAGTGGAGGTGATGGAATTCCAGTTGAGCTATTTCAAATCCTGAAAGATGATGCTGTGAAAGTGCTGCACTCAATATGCCAGCAAATTTGGAAAACTCAGCAGTGGCCTCAGGACTGGAAAAGGTCAGTTTTCATTCCAATCCCTAAGAAAGGCAATGCCAAAGAATGCTCGAACTACCGCACAATTGCACTCATCTCACATGCTAGTAAAGTAATGCTCAAAATTCTCCAAGCCAACCTTCAGCAATATGTGAACTGTGAACTTCCAGATGGTCAAGCTGGTTTTAGAAAAGGCAGAGGAACCAGAGATCAAATTGCCAACATCCGCTGGATCATCAAAAAAGCAAGAGAGTTCCAGAAAAACATCTATTTCTGCTTTATTGACTATGCCAAAGCCTTTAACTGTGTGGATCACAATAAACTGTGGAAAATTCTGAAAGAAACGGGAATACCAGACCACCTGACCTGGCTCTTGAGAAACCTATATGCAGGTCAGGAAGCATCAGTTAGAACTGGACATGGAACAACAGACTGGTTCCAAAGAGGAAAAGGAGTACATCAAGGCTGAATATTGTCACCCTGCTTATTTAACTTATATGCAGAGTACATCATGAGAAACGCTGGACTGGAAGAAACACAAGCTGGAATCAAGATTGCCAGGAGAAATATCAATAACCTCAGATATGCAGATGACACCACTCTTATTGCAGAAAGTGAAGAGGAACTAAAAAGCCTCTTGATGAAAGTGAAAGAGGAGAGCGAAAAAGTTGGCTTAAAGCTCAACATTCAGAAAATGAAGATCATGGCATCTGGTCCCATCAGTTCATGAGAAATAGATGGGGAAACAGTGGAAACAGTGTCAGACTTTATTTTTGGGGGCTCCAAAAATCACTGCAGATGGTGACTGCAGCCATGAAATGAAAAGACGCTTACTCCCTGGAAGGAAAGTTATGACCAACCTAGATAGCATATTCAAAAGCAGAGACACTTTGCCCAAAAAGGTCCATCTAGTCAAGGCTATGGTTTTTCCAGTGGTCATGTATGTATGTGAGAGTTGGACTGTGAAGAAAGCTGAGCACCGAAGAATTGATGCTTTTGAACTGTGGTGTTGGAGAAGACTCTTGAGAGTCCCTTGGACTGCAAGGAGATCCAACTAGTCCATTCAGAAGGAGATCAGCCCTGGGATTTCTTTGGAAGGAATGATGCTAAAGCTGAAACTCCAGTACTTTGGCCACCTCATGCGAAGAGTTGACTCATTGGAAAAGACTCTGATGCTGGGAGGGATTGGGGGCAAGAGGAGAAGGGGACGACAGAGGATGAGATGGCTGGATGGCATCACTGACTCGATGGACGTGAGTCTGAGTGAACTCAGGGAGTTGGTGATGAACAGGGAGGCCTGTAGTGCTGCGATTCATGGGGTCTCGAAGAGTCAGACACGACTGAGCGACTGAACTGAACTGAACTGAACTGAAAATGTCAATGTTCACTCTTGCCATCTCCTATTTGATCACTTCCAATTTTCCTTGGTTCGTGGACCTAACATTCCAGGTTCCTATGCAATATTGCTCTTTACAGCGTCGGACTTTACTTCCATCACCAGTCACATCCACGGCTGGCTGTTGTTTTTGCTTTGGCTCCATCTCTTCATTCTTTCTGGAGTTCTTTCTCCACTGATGTCCTATAACATATTAGGCACCTACCGACCTGGGGAGTTCATCTTTCAGTGTCCTATCTTTTTGCCTTTTCATACTGTTCGTGGGGTTCTCAAGGCAAGAATACTGAAGTGGTTTGACATTCCTTTATCCCCTGGAAGAGGAAATGGCACAAACTTATCCAGTATTATTGCCTGGAAAACTCTACGGACAGAGGAGCCTGGTGGACTGCAATTCGTGGGGTCACAAAGAGTTAGACATGACTTAGCGACTGACCACAAACACAAATGGGTAGATGCTAGAAAATTTTGAGGTTCGTGATAGAAGAAGCCTAGATTGCCTCAAAGAGAATTTTGCTTGAAATATTAATATTAAAGGTGCTTTTCGAGAGGTTCTTCCCTGGTGACTCAGATGGTAAACAATCTGCCTGCAATATAAGATACTCAAGTTCAATCCCTGGATCAGGAAGATCCCCTGCAGAAGGGGATGGCAACCCACTGCAGTATTCTTTCCTGGAGAATCCCATGGACAAAGGAGACTTGTGGGCTACAGTCCACAGTGTCACCAAGAGTTAGACTTGACTAAAGTGACTGCTGCTGCTGCTGCTAAGTCGCTTCAGTCATGTCCGACTCTGTGTGACTCCATAGACGGAAGCCCACCAGGCTCCCCCATCCCTGGGATTCTCCAGGCAAAAACACTGGAATGGGTTGCCATTTCCTTCTCCAACGCATGAAAGTGAAAAGTGAAAGGGAAGTCGCTCAGTCATGTCTGACTCTTAGTGACCCCATGGACTGCAGCCTACCAGGCTCCTCCATCCATGGGATTTTCCAGGCAAGAGTACTGGAATGGGGTGCCATTGCCTTCTCCGACTAAAGTGACTAACAGATGGAAACGAGAAACAAGTTATTGGAACCACAAGAAAGGTGATCCTTATTAAAACATAGCAAAGTACTTGGCTGAATTATCTTATGCTGTTGGTAAGTAGAATTTGTAAGTGATGAAATGTAGTTAGCTAAGAAAATTTCCTCACAAGGTGTAGAAGGTTGTAGTGTAGTTTCTCCTTAATGCTTATAAGAAGAAGAGAGAGGAAAGAGATAAATTAAGGAACAAACTGTTAAGCAGGAAGGAATCAGAATTTGAAGATTTGAAATATTCTCAGCCTAACCACATTGCAAAAAATGAGAAAGGTCACTCTGAAGAGAACAACAAAGGTGTGGCTGGACAATCTTTAATAAGAGCTTATGAGTATGACTTTAGGATCCAATCAACCACACCAGCAGAAGCTAGGAATAGAGATGTAGTTAGCCAGTTGAGCTCTGTGGATAAACCTCTTTACCAATGGCATGGACTTCTGTGAATTGCAGGGAGGCTGACAGAGTTTTTGAGAATTTTACAACTCAATCTGGCCTCGAAGGAATAGAGAGGAACACATGAAGGAAGAATAACTGAAAGAGCCATGGATGCAGACACCAGAGCCAAAGATGTGGTTTTAGTGGGCAGTGCCACTGACCAGGCATGAGCAGGTGGGCTCGAAGTTAGTGAAGGAGGGTATGGGGCTGCTAGTCAGGGCTAGTGGATGGGGCCACTTCCAGAGTCCCTGAGACTGGGGCAGGCACCAGGGATTCAGAACAGGGTTACTTCCCAGGCCTGAGAGCGTGGGATCTCTACCCAGAGATCAGAGGGTGGGGTCACTGCCCAAGCCTGAGAGGGTGGGTTCACTTCCCAGAGATCAGAGGGTGGGGTTACTGCCCAGAGATCAGAGAGTGAGGTCACTCTCCAGGCCTGAGAGGGTGAGGTCAGAGCCCAGATCACAGAATGATGTCACTGTCTGGAGATCAGAGGGTGAGATACCTGCCCAGATATCAGAGGGTGGGGTCATGGTTGAAGCCTGAGAGTTCAGGGTGACTTCCAAAAGACCAGAGTTTGGGAGCATAGTCCAGGCCTGAGAGGATGCGGTCACTGTCCAGAGATCAGAGGGTGGGGATCTTTCCCCAGAGATCAGAGGGTGAGGTCACTGCACAGGCCTGAGGGGGGAGGTCACTTCCAGGACGGAGAGACTGAGGTCAGTGCCCAGAGATCACAGGATGAAGTCATGTCCAGCCTTGAGAGGGTAGGTAACTGCCCAGAGATCAGAGGGTGGGGTCATTGCCAGACCTCAGAGACTGAGGTCACTGACCATATATCAGAGGGTCAAGTCACATCCAGCCATGAGAGGGTGAGGTAACTGCCCAGGGATCTGACAATGAGGTCACTGTCCAGAGATCAGAGGGTGATGTCACTATCATAGATCAGAGGGTGAGGTCACTGCCCAGAAATCATAGGATGAGGTCACTGCCCAGAGATCAGAGGGTGATGTCAGAACCCAGAGATCAGAGCATGGGTTCACTGCCGAAAGATCAGAGGTGGGATCTGTCCAGAGATCAGAAGGTGATGGCACTGTTCACAGATCAGAGGGTAGGATCAGTGCTCAGAGATCAGCGGGTAGGGTCACTGCCCAGAGATAACAGAGTAGGGTCATTGACCAGAGATCAGAGTGTAGGGTCACTGTCCAGAGACCAGAGGGTGGGATTCCTACCCAGAAGTCAGAGGGTGTGGTCACTGCACAGGCCTGAGAGGGTGCAGTCACTGTCCAGAGAAAAGAGCATGGGGTCACTCTGCAGGTCTAGAGGGAGGGGTCACTGCCCAGAGATCAGTCTCTGCCCAGAGATCAAAGGGTGGGGTGACTGTCTAGTCCTGAGATTATGGGAATCACTGCTAAAACATCAGAGGGTGAGGACACTATCCAGGCCTGAGAGGGTGGGGTCACTGTCTAGAGATCAGAGGGTAGGATCACTGACCAGAAATCAGAGGGTAGGGTCACTGCCCAGAGATCAGAAGGTGGGGTCACTGTCCAGTGATCAGAGGGTATGGTCACTCTCCAGTCCTGAGAGGGTGCGGTCACTAATGAGAGATCAGAGATGGGGTCACTGCCCTGGCCTGAGTAGGTGGGGTCATTGTCCAGGCCTGAGATGGTGGAGTCACTACCCGGAGATCAGACGGTGATGTCAATATCCAGAGATCAGAGGGTGGGATCTCTGCCCAGAGATCAGAGAGGAGTCAGTGCACAGAGATCAGAGGGTGAGGTCATTGCCCAGAGATCAGAGAGTGGGGTCACTGCAAAGAGATCAGAGGGTAAGGTCAGTGCCTTGATATTAGAGGGTGTGGTCAGTGTGGGGGGCGTTGCTAACCAAAGTCACAGGGTGAGGTCACTGCACAGACTTGAGAGGGTGGGGTTACTACCCAGAGATCAGAGGGAGGGTCACTATCCAGATATCAGAGTATGAGGTCACTGTCCAGGTCTGAGAGTTTGGGGTCATTGTCCAGAGATCAGAGGGTGGGATCTCTGCCCAGAGATCAGAAGGTGGGGTCAGTGTCCAGATCTGGGATGGCAGGGTCACTGTCCAGAGATCAGAGGGTGGGTTCTCTGCACACAGATCAGAAGGTGAGGTCAACCCACAGGTCTGAGGCAGTGGGGTCACTTCCAGGACTGAGAGACTGAGGTCAGTGCCCAGAGATCACAGGGTGAGGTCATGGCCAGCCTTGAGAGGGTGAGGTAACTTCCCAGAGATCAGAGTATGAGGTCATTGTCCAGAGATTAGAGGGTGAAGTCACTATCCTTAAATCAGAGGGTAGGGTCAGTGCCCAGAGATCAGAGGGTAGGGTCACTGCCCAGAGACCAGAGTGTGGGATTACTGCTCAGAAATCAGAGGGTGAGGTCACTGCACAGGCCTGAGAGGGTGGCGTCAATTCCATGACTGAGAGACTGAGGTCAGTGCCCAGAGATCACAGGGTGAAGTCATGTCCAGCCTTGAGAGGGTGTGGTAATTGCCCAGAGATCAGAGGTTGAGGTCATTGCCCAGAGATCAGACGGTTGGGTCAATATCAAGAGATTAGAGGGTGATATACTATCCAGAGATCACAGGGTGAGGTCACTACCCTTAGATCAGAGGGTGGGGTCAATGCTCAGAGATCAGAGGCTGGGGTCACTGTCCATGTCTGAGAGGGCGTGGTCACTGCACAGAGATCAGAGTGTGATGTCACTATCCAGGGATCAGAGGGTTGGGTCACTGTCTTATCCCGAGAGTATGGATGACTGTTAAAACATCGGAGGTAAAGGCCACTGTCCAGGTCTGAGAGGGCAGGGTCACTGCACAGAGATCAGAGGGTGGGGTCACTACTCAGAGTTCTGAGTATGAGGTCACCTCCAGAGATGAGAGAGTGGGGGTCAGTGCCCAGAGACCAGAGGGTGGGGTCACTGTCTAGAAATTGTAGGGTGAGGTCACTGCCCAGAGATCACAGGGTAATGTCAGTATCCAGAGATCAGAGCATGGGTTCACTCTCCAGAGTACAGAGGTGGGATCTGCCCAGAAATCAGAGGGTAGGGTCAGTGTACAGAGATCAGAAAGTGGGGTCACTGCCCAGAGTTCAGATTGTAGGCTCACTGCCAGAGATCAGAGGGTGGCATCTATGCACATAGATCAGATCGTGAGGTCACTACACAGGCCTGAGGGGGTGGGGTCACTTCCAGGACTGAGAGACTGAGGTCAGTGCCCAGAGATCACAGGGTGAAGTCATGTCCAGCCTTGAGAGGGTGAGGTAACTGCCCAGAGATCAGGGGATGAGGTCACTGTCCAGATATCAGAGGGTGATGTCACTATCCTTATATCAGAGGGAGTGGTCAATGCTCAGAGATCAGAGGCTGAGGTCATTGCCCACAGTTCAGAGGGTGGAGTCACTGCCCAGAGTTCAGAGAGTGATGTCAGTACCCAGAGATCAGAGCATGGGTTCATGCCCAGAGATCAGAGGTGGGATCTCCCCAGAGATCAGAGGGCAGAGTCACTCTCCAGAGATTAGGTGAAGTCACTGTTCACAGATCAGAGGGTAGGGTCACTGTCCAGAGACTAGAGGGTTGGATTACTGCCCAGAAACCAGAGGGTGTGGTCACTGCACAGGCCTGTGGTGGGGTCACGTCCAGAGATCAGAGGGTGGGGTCACAGTCTGGGTCTATAGGGAGGGGTCACTACCCAGAGATCAGTCTCTGCCCAAAGATCAGAGGATGGGGTCACTATCCAGGCTTAGAGGGTAGGGTAACTATCCAGAGAACAGAGGGCAGGATCTATGCCTAGAGATCAGAGGGTGGGGTCATTGCCAGACTTGAGAGACTGAGGTTACTGACCAGAGATCAGGGGTCAAGTTACGTCCAGCCATGAGAGGGTGGGGTTGCTGCCCAGAGATCAGAGGGTGGAGTCACTGCCCAGAGACCACAGGGTAAGGTCAGTGCCTTGATATGAGAGGGTGAGGTCACTTCCCAAAGATCAGAGGGTGTGGCCACTCTCCAAGCCAGAGAGGAGTGGTCACTAACCAGAGACAAAGGGTGAGGTCACTCCTGGGATTATTGTCCAAGCCTGAGATGGTGGGGTCACTGTCCAGGCCTGAGAGGGTGGGGTCACTGTCCAGAGATCAGAGGGTTGGGTCACTGTCTTGTCCGGAGAGTGTGTTACACTCTCTGGATCACTGTTAAAACACCGGAGGGTAAGGCCACTGTCCAGGTCTGAGAGGGCGGGGTCACCGCACAGAGATTAGAGGGTGGGGTCACTACTCAGAGTTCTGAGTACGACATCACTGTCCAGAGATCAGAGGGTGGGGGTCAGTACCCAGAGACCAGACTGGGGTCACTGCCCAGAAATCATAGGGTGAGGTCACTGCCCAGAGATCACAGGGTGATGTCAGTATCCAGAGATGAGAGCATGGGTTCACTCTCCAGAGTACAGAGGTGGGATCTTCCCAGAGATCAGAGGGTAGGGTCAGTGTCCAGAGATCAGAGGCTAGGGTCACTGCCCAGAGATCAGAAAGTGGGGTCACTGCCCAGAGTTCAGATTGTAGGCTCACTGCCAGAGATCAGAGGGTGACATCTATGAACACAGATCAGATGGTGAGGTCACTACACAGGCCTGAGGGGGTGGGATCACTTCCAGGACTGAGAGACTGAGGTCAGTGCCCAGAGATCACAGGGTGAAGTCGTGTCCAGCCTTGAGAGGGTGAGGTAACTGCCCAGAGATCAGAGGGTGAGTTCATTGCCTGGAGATCAGACGATTGGGTCAATATCAAGAGATCAGAGGGTTATGTCACTATCCAGAGATCAGAGGGTGGGGTCAATGCTCAGATCAGAGGCTGAGGTCATTGCCCAGAGATCAGAGGGTGGGGTCACTGCCCAGAGACCACAGGGTAAGGTCAGTGCCTTGATATGAGAGGGTGAGGTCACTTCCCAAAGATCAGAGGGTATGGTCACTCTCCAAGCAGAGGGGAGGGGTCACTAACCAGAAAAAAGGGTGAGGTCACTGCTGGGGTCACTGTCTAGGCCTGGGATTGTGGGGTCACTGTCCAGGCCTGAGAGGGTGGGGTCACTGCCCAGAGATCAGAGTCTTCAGTCACTGTCCATGTCTGAGAGGATGGGGTCACTGCAGAGTTCAGAGCATGATGTCACTATCCAGGGATCAGAGGGTTGCATCACTGTCTTGTCCCAAGAGTGTGGAATCACTGTTAAAACAGTGGAGGGTAAGGCCACTGTCCATGTCTGAGAGGGTGAGGTCACTGGCCAGAGACCAGAGGGTGGGGTCACTACTCAGAGTTCTGAGTATGAGGTCACTATCCAGAGATCAGAGTGTGGGGTCACTGTCCAGAGATGAGAGGGTGAGGTGTCTGCCCAAAGATCAGAGGGTGGGGTCACGGTCTAGGCCTGAGAGTATGGGTCACTACTAAAACATTAGAGGGTGAGGACACTGTCCAAGCCTGAGGGGATGAGGTCGCTGCCCAGAGATCAGATGGTGAGGTCACAGATCAGGCCCAAGAGTGTGAGGTCACTCCACAGAGAACAGAGAGTGAGGTCACTGCCCAGGCATGAGAGGGTGGAGTTACTGCCCAGACATCAGAGATAGATGAGTAGGTGAGGTCACTGCACAGAGATCAGAGGATGAGCTGTCGGTCCAGAGATCAAAGGGTGGGGTCACTGTCTAGTCCTGAGAGTATGGGAATCACTGCGAAAACATCAGAGGGTGAGGACACTGTCCAGGCCTGAGAGGGTGGGGTTACTGTCTAGAGATCAGAGATTGGGATCTCTGCCCAGAGACCAGAGGGTCATCACTGTCCAGAGATTAGAGGGTGGGATCACTGACCAGAGATCAGAGGGTAGGGTCACTGCCCAGAGATCAGAAGGTGGGGTCACTGTCCAGTGATCAGAGGGTATGGTCACTCTCCAGTCCTGAGAGGGTGTCACTAATGAGAGATCAGAGATGAGGTCACTGCCCTGGCCTGAGTAGGTGGGGTCATTGTCCAGGCCTGAGATGGTGGAGTCACTACCTGGAGATCAGACAGTGATGTCAATATCCAGAGATCAGAGGGTGGGATCTCTGCCCAGAGATCAGAGTGGGGGGTCAGTGCACAGAGATCAGAGGGTGAGGTCATTGCCCAGAGATCAGAGGGTGGGGTCACTGTGATCAGAGGGTAAGGTCAGTGCCTTGATATTAGGGGGTGTGGTCACTCTCCAGGCATGCAGGCAGGGGTTGCTAACCAAAGTCAGAGGCTGAGGTCACTGCACAGACCTGAGAGGGTTGGGTTACTGCCCTGAGATCAGAGGGTGGGATCTCACCCTAGAGATCAGAGGGAGGGTCACTGTCCAGAGATCATAGTATGAGGTCACTGTCCAGGTCTGAGAGGGAGGGTCACTGTCCAGAGATCACAGGGTGGGATCTCTGCCCAGAGATCAGAAGGTGGGGTGAGTGTCCACGTCTGAGAGGGCAGGGTCACTGTCCAGAAATCAGAGGGTGGGATCTCTGCACACAGATCAGAAGGTAAGGTCAACTGCACAGGTCTGAGGCGTGGGGTCACTTCCAGGACTGAGAGACTGAGGTCAGTGCCCAGCGGTCACAGAGTGAAGTCATGTCCAGCCTTGAGTGGGTGAGGTCACTGCCTAGAGATCAGAGTATGAGGTCACTATCAAGAGATCAGAGGGTGATGTCACTATCAAGAGTTCAGAGGGTGTGGTCAATGCTCAGAGATCAGAGGCTGAGGTCATTGCACAGAGTTCAGAGGGTGAGGTCACTGCCCCGAGGCCAGAGGGTGGGGTCGCTGCCCAGACATCATAGGGTGAGGTCACTGCCCAGAGATCGGAGGGTGATGTCAGTACCCAGAGATCAGAGCATGGGTTCACTGCCGAGAGATCAGAGGTGGGATCTGCCCAGAGATCAGAGGGTACAGTCACTGTCCAGAGATCAGAAGGTGATGGCACTGTTCACAGATCAGAGGGTAGGATCAGTGCTCAGAGATCAGCGGATAGGGTCACTGCCCAGAGATAACAGAGTAGGGTCATTGACCAGAGATCAGAGTGTAGGGTCACTGTCCAGAGACCAGAGGGTGGGATTCCTACCCAGAAGTCAGAGGGTGTGGTCACTGCACAGGCCTGAGAGGGTGCAGTCACTGTCCAGAGATCAGAGCATGGGGTCACTCTGCAGGTCTAGAGGGAGGGGTCACTGCCCAGAGATCAGTCTCTGCCCAGAGATCAAAAGGTGGGTGACTGTCTAGTCCTGAGAGTATGGGAATCACTGCTAAAACATCAGAGGGTGAGGACACTGTCCAGGCCTGAGAGGGTGGGGTCACTGTCTAGAGATCAGAGATTGGGATCACTCTGCCCAGAGGTCACTCTCTAGGCATGCAGTGCAGGAGTTGCTAACCAAAGTCAGAGGGTGAGGTCACTGCACAGACCTGAGAGAGTTGGGTTACTGCCCCGAGATCAGAGGGTGGGATCTTTCCCCAGAGATCACAGGGTGGGTTCTCTGCACACAGATCAGAAGGTGAGGTCAACTGCACAGGTCTGAGGCAGTGGGGTCACTTCCAGGACTGAGAGACTGAGGTCAGTGCCCAGAGATCATAGGGTAGGTCATGTCCAGCCTTGAGAGGGTGAGGTAACTGCCCAGAGATCAGAGGGTGAGGTCATTGCCCAGAGATCAGAGGGTGGGGTCACCATCCAGACATCAGAGGATAGGGTCATTGACCAGAGAATAGAGGGTTGGTCACTGTCCAGAGATCAGAACGTGAGGTCAGTGCCCAGAGATCAGAGGGTTTGTTCACTCTCCAGTCCTGAGAGGGTATGGTCACTAACCAGAGATAAGAGATGGGGTCACTGCCCTGGCCTGAGAGGGTGAGGTCACTCCCCAGGCCTGAGAGGGTGGGGTTACTGCCCAGAGATCAAGGATGGGGTCACTGCCCTGGCCCAAGTAGGTGGGTCATTTCCAGGCCTCAGATGGTGAGGTCACTGCCAGAGATCAGACGGTGTTGTCAATATCCAGGGATCAGAGGGTGCAATATCTGCCCAGAGGTCAATCTCTGACCAGAAATCATTGGGTGAAGTCACTGCCCAGAGATCAGAGGATGATGTCACTATCCAGAGATCAGAGGGTAGGGTCAGTGCTCAGAGATCAGAAGCTGAGGTCATTGCCCTGAGATCAGAGGGTGGGGTCACTGTCCAAAGATCAGAGGGTGTGGTCAGTTTCCAGGCCAAAGGGGAGGTGTCACAAACCAGAGAGAGAGGGTGAGGTCACTGGGCAGGCCTGAGAAGGTGGGGTCACTGCACACAGATCAGAGAGTGGGTTCACAGTCCAAGCCTGAGAGTTCGGGTCACTCCTGAAAGATCAGATAGTGGGGCTGGTCCAGGCCTGAAAGGATGCAGTCACTGTCCAGAGATCAGAGGGTGGGGTCATTGCCCAGAGATCAAAGGGTGAAGCCACAGTCCAGGCCTGAGAGTGTGGTCACTTCAAAGAGAACAGAGGGAAAGGTCACTGCCCAGAGATCAGAAGGTGAGGTCACTGTCCAGAGATAACAGGGTAGTGTCAGTCCTCAGGCCTGAAGTGTGGTGCCACTGTCCAATAATCAGAGTTGGGGTCACTGCCCAGGCCTGAGAGGGTAGAGTCACTGCCCAAAGATCATAGGGTAGGGTCATTACCCAGAGAACAAAAGTTTAGGCCACAGTCCAGGCCTGAGAGTGTGGTCACTCCAAAGAGAACAGAGGGCGAGGTCACTGCCCAGAGATCAGAGGGTGAGGTCACTGCCTAATGATCAGAGGGTGGGGTCATTGTCCAGGCCTGATTTGTGGGATCTCTGTCTAAAGATCAGAGGATGTGTCACTGCCCAGAGATCAGACAGTGGGGTCACTGCACAAAGATCAGAGGGCAAAGTTACCACCCAGGGTGCAGAGGGCCAGGCTGCCTCCTGTTTCTCTGAAGGCAGAGCTGCTCCCTCGGTTGCAGAGGGCAGGCCTCCTGCCCATGATGGAGGCAGGTGGCCACCGGGGACTGTCCACGTTCTGGGTTCCAGAGAGTGGGGCTCCCTCCTGGGTCCAGCGGTTGGAGTCTCTGCACAGGGCTCAGGGTTCAAGACTTCCTCCTTTCCTGAGGGCAGGGCTTCCTCCCGGTTACAGAGGGCGGGGCTAAGTCCTCAGCAGTAGAGGGCAGCATAGCTGCTCAGGTCTGAGGGGCAGAGCCTCCACGCAGGGCTTGGGGACACCACCGAGAGCCAGGGGGCCTGGCCACCTCTTCTTTCCAGATGGTGGGCTGCCACCTAGAGCTGAGGTGGGCCAGTGGGTAGAGCCACAGAGAATTATTCTAAACCCGTTATTCCTAATGGGATTTGCCCTGTTGTGTTACAAACTGTTTTAAAGCAGCGACAGCTTTTTTTCCTTCCAGTTTCCCTGTTTTGGAATGGAAATGTTTGTCCTATGCCTGTCCCACTGTTATATCTTGAAAGCAGGTAACTGCTTTTCTAGGTTTCACAGATTCACAGCTGGAGAGAAACTTTACCCCAGGATCAACCCATACCTCATTTAGATGATATTTAGATGTGATTTTGGACTTGAGTTGATCCTAAAATGCGTTAAGACTTGGGGGGCGATTAGAATGTGATAAATGTATTTTTCATGTGGAGAAGACATGAATTTGCGGGGGGAGGCAAAGGGCAGATTGTTATCGGTTGGATTGTGTCCCCAGGAAAGGATATATTGAAGTCTTCACCCCCAGTGTCTCAGGATGTGAACTTATGTGGAAATAGAGTCATTCCAGATATAATTAATTAAAATAACAACGGAATGGGAAAGACTAGAGATCTCTTCAAGAAAATTAGAGATACCAAGGGGACATTTCATGTGAAGATGGGCTCGATAAAGGACAGAAATGGTATGGACTTAACAGAAGTAGAAGATATTAAGAAGAGGTGGCAAGAATACACAGAAGAACTGTATAAAAAAGATCTTCTTGACCCAGATAATCACAATGGTGATCACTCACCTAGAGCCAGACATCCTGGAATGTGAAGTCAAGTGGGCCTTAGAAAGCCCACTACGAACAAAACTAGTGGAGGTGATGGAATTCCAGTTGAGCTATTTCAAATCCTGAAAGATGATGCTGTGAAAGTGCTGCGCTCAATATGCCAGCAAATTTGGAAAACTCAGCAGTGGCCTCAGGACTGGAAAAGGTCAGTTTTCATTCCAATTCCTAATAAAGGCAATGCCAAAGAATGCTCAAACTACCGCACAATTGCACTCACCTCACACACTAGTAAAGTAATGCTCAAAATTCTCCAAGACAGGCTTCAGCAATACGTGAACTGTGAACTTCCAGATGTTCAAACTGGTTTTAGAAAAGGCAGAGGAACCAGAGATCAAATTGCCAACATCTGCTGGATCATCAAAAAAGCAAGAGAGTTCCAGAAAAACATCTATTTCTGCTTTATTGACTATGCCAAAGCTGTTGACTGTGTGGATCACAATAAACTGTGGAAAATTCTGAAAGAGATGGGAATACCAGACCACTTGACCTGCCTCTTGAGAAACCTATATGCAGGTCAGGAAGCAACAGTTAGAACTGGACATGGAACAACAGACTGGTTCCAAATAGGAAAAGGAGTACGTCAAGGCTGTATACTGTCATCCTGCTTATTTAACTTATATGCAGAGTACATCATGAGAAATGCTGGGCTGGAAGAAGCACAAGCTGGAATCAAGATTGCCAGGAGAAATATCAATAACCTCAGACATGCAGATGATACCACCCTTAGGGAAGAAAGTGAAGAGGAACTAAAAAGCCTCTTGATGAAAGTGAAAGAGGAGAATGAAAAAGTTGGCTTAAAGCTCAACATTCAGAAAACTAAGATCATGGCATCTGGTCTTAGTTTTGGCATCACTTCATGGGAAATAGATGGGGAAACAGTGGAAACAGTGTCAGACTTTATTTTTGGGGGCTCCAAAATCACTGCAGATGGTGATTGCAGCCATGAAATTAAAAGACGCTTACTCCTTGGAAGGAATGTTATGACCAACCTAGATAGCATATTCAAAAGCAGAGACATTACTTTGCCCAAAAAGGTCCATCTAGTCAAGGCTATGGTTTTTCCAGTGGTCATGTATGGATGTGAGAGTTGGACTGTGAAGAAAGCTGAGCGCCAAAGAATTGATGCTTTTGAACTGTGGTGTTGGAGAGGACTCTTGAGAGTCCCTTGGACTGCAAGGAGATCCAACCTGTCCATTCTAAAGGAGATCAGTCTTGGGTGTTCTTTGGAAGGAATGATGCTAAAGCTGAAACTCCAGTACTTTGGCCACCTCATGCTAAGAGTTGACTCATTGGAAAAGACTCTGATGCTGGGAGGGATTGGGGGCAGGAGGAGAAGGGGACGACAGAGGATGAGATGGCTGGATGGCATCACCAACTCGATGGACGTGAGTCTGAGTGAACTCCGGGAGTTGGTGATGGACAGGGAGGCCTGGCGTGCTGTGATTCATGGGGTTGCAAAGAGTCAGACACGACTGAGTGACTGAACTGAACTGTGGGACCATGGCCCCACGAACACCAAGCTTTTAGGCTTGTAGCCCCCAAGACTCTGAGACAGCAAATTTCTGTAGTTTTAAACCATCCAGTTTGTGATACTTTGTTACAGCCCCTAATCTGCTATGACTGGTGTCTTTTCTATTAGAAGACAAACATGTGAAGAGCCCTGGTACTACACACCAGAACTCCACGTGACAATGAAAGCAGAGACTGGAGCTGTGCTGCTGCATGTCAGGGAATACCAAAGACTGCTATAAACATCAGAAGCCAGGAAGAGCCAAAGAAGAATTCCTCTACAGATTTCAGAGGGACCATGGCCCCGCAAACACCAAGCTTTTAGGCTTGTAGACCCCCAGACTCTGAGACAGCAAATTTCTGTAGTTTTAAACCATCCAGTTTGTGATGCTTTGTTACAGCAGCCCAAGAAAACTAATACAGACTGATACTCCATGCTGTCCCACACACTGCTAATCCTCCTTCCTACTCATGCCCTGAATCCCCATGCTAGACCACCCTTCCATGAAAATACCCTCATTGACCTGCTTGGGCTCTGACCGTCCACACTGAGCTGCTCGTAATCTGCTCATAAATGTAATGCCTTCCTCTCTCCTCCTGGATTCTGATTCTTTACACCAAATCAAAGAAAGAAAGTGAAGTCGCTCAGTCATGTCCAGCTCTTTGTGACCACGGGGACTGTAGCCCGCCAGGCTCCTCCATCCGTGGGATTTTCTAGGCAAGAATACTGGAGTGGGTTGCCGTTTCCTTCTCCATATCAACCCCCATAGAAAAACATCCTTCTCAGGCTCTGACTCCACCCCAGACTGCCTTCATCTGTGGTTTTCCCCCTTACCACAACTGAGCAGCCCGACCCAGCACCACTCCTCTGCTTGGACAGCTGTCTTGCTCTGTCCCATCTATTGACTTCAGGACTAAATTTTTATAGAAGTGATGCAAAGCGAAGGAAAGGAAGGGGTAAAAGAAGAGTCAGATTTGGTTTTAAGAAATAAAATATGAAAGATGAAGTCAAAGTCTCTTTCATGATCTCATTCACCTCCCTTTCCCCCCAGGGGTACTACTATCCTAAATGTTTTTCTCTTTCATGCAGGATTTTATACTGCTACTACTACATAAACAGTTACCCATAAACATGATTCAAACTTCAAATAAATTATATCATTCTGCAGCTTACTGGGTTTTGCTCAATATTATGTTTTTAAAGTACACGTTGTTAATACATAGCTACAAGTCTTTCCCTTAAGTTACTGCATAAGCATGAGTGTAGCATAATTTTTATTTACCAAATCTCCTGTTGATAGGCATTTAGTAAGTCCCACATTATAACTGTGGATTTGTCATATTTTACATTCTCTATATCATTTTTGTTTCATGTATTTAGAGGCTCTGTGTTTTGGTGCATGTACATTTTAAAATCATTTTGTTTCCTGGTGGATTGATCCTTTTAGCATTATGTAATGTGCCTCTTCACCCCACTCCAGTACTCCTGCCTGGAAAATCACTTTCACTTTCATGCATTGGAGAAGAAAATGGCAACCCACTCCAGGGTTCCTGCCTGGAGAATCCCAGGGATGGGGGAGCCTGGTGGGCTCCAGTCCATGGGGTCGCAAAGAGTCGGACATGACTGAAACTTAGCACACACATGTGGTAGTTCCAGTTTTAATTTTCTGAGGAAACCTCCTAATTGTTTTTCACAGTGGCTGTACCAATTTTACATTTCCTCCAACAGTGCATGAAGGTCTCCTTTTCTGCACACCCTCTCGAACACTTGATCTTGTTATCATGGTGACAGTCACTCTGATGGGTGTGAGATGACAACTCATTGTGGTTTTGATTTGCATTTCCTTGACGATTACCGATGTTGAGCATCTTTTCGTGTGTCTTTTGGCTCTCTGTCTTTCTCAGGAAAATGTGTATTCAGGTCCTCTGCCCATTTTTTTAATATGACTGGGTTTTTATCTTTTTATTATTTTTTTATTTTTTTCAATATTAACACCATCATTATTTGTTTATTCCCATTGCTAATGGGAAGAGATGGTAAAGATTGAATATGACTGGGTGTTTAAAATATTGAGTTGTGTGATTCTTTACATATTTTGGATACTAACCTCTTATCAGATATTTCACTTGCAAATATCTTCCCCCATTCAAGAGGTTGCCTATTCATTTTGTTGATGGTTTGCTTCACTATGCAAAAGCTTTTTAAAATGTAATCCATTTGTTTAATTTTGCTTTTATTTCCCTTGCCTGACGAGACATTTCCAAAGAAATATTGCTAAGACCTATGTCAAAGGGCATACTATACTGCCTGTGTTTTTCTCTAAGAATTTTATGGTTTCAGGCATTACATTTAAATCTCTAATTCATTTTGAGTTTATTTTTGTGTAATGATGTAGAAAGTGGTCTAGTTTCATTTTTTACAGCTGTCTGGTTTTCTTGACACCATCTATTGAAGAGACTGTTTTTTCCCCTAATTACTGTGTTTAGATTATTTACATTTAAAGTAATCATTGCTAGGTTAGGGTTTAAGTCTGCTATTTTTAATTTGTTTTCTGTTCGTTTCCTCTGTTTCTCATTACTCTGTCTTTTATTGCCTTCTTGTGGGTTACTTGAAAATTTTCAGGACTCCATCTTGATTTATGTATCATGTTTTTAAAAGCATTTTGAATAATTTTTTTAATGATTGCTCTAGGAACTGCAATATACATAAGTAATTTACCAAAGTCTACTTTGAGTGACACATAGGAAACTTACTTCCATTTATATCCCTTTACACTGCCCATTTTTAAAATATAATTGTCTTAAATATTTCCTTTACATATACAAACACCACATTAGGTGGTGTTATAATTTTTGCTTTAACCATAAAATATGATTTAAGAAACAAACAAAAAAATAAGATAGTTCATTACTCTTATGCCTATTTTTACCCATTTTGATGTTCTTCTTTCCTTTCTGAAATTCTAAGTCTTCTTCTACTTTTTTTCTCTCTATGGTTCAGATTGGGTGAATTCTATTGATCTCTCTTTAAACTTTGTCTAAACTTTGAGTTTATCCTTTGTCTTTTTCACTCTGCTATTGAGCCCATCCAATGAGTGGGGTTTTTTAATTTCCTGTTATCACATTTTTCAGTCAGTACTATAATTTCCACTTAGTCCTTTTTTAAGCTTCTATTTCTTTTCTGAGATTTTATTTTTTATTTCAAGAAAGTATGTAATTGCTTATTGAAGCATTTTTTAATGAATGCTTTAAAATCCTTGTCAGATAATTCTGACATCTGCTTCATCTGACTATTGGCGTCATATTCAAATTGTGATTTTCCTGGTTCTCAGGATGATGAGAAACTTGCTGTTTAAACCTGGATATTTTAAGTATTATAAGGCCTGGATCTTGTTTATAAATTTTGCTTTAGGAGGCCTCCCCTGACATTGCTCTAGCAAGGGAATCGGGGAGGGGGTGCTGCCTCATTCATATCAGGGTAGGGTGGAGGGGGGTGTTCTAATGTCCACTAGGCTACCTTGCCACCACTCTAGCAGAAAATAGTAAAGGTACCTCGTTACTGCTAAGTGGTGGTGGAAGTCTACCCTTTCTGTGTGGAGGTAGAGAGGTTAAGAGGTAGAGGGAAAGGAGATTGTTACTGCCCAGTGAGTCTAACAGTCCCAGCTCCTGAGTCAGCTTCTCTGACACTACCCCAGCAGCAACAGCTGGGACACCATATTACAGTCTGTCAAGGTGGGATTGCAAGGTGTTCTACTCAGCCTTATCTGCCGTAGATAGGGATGGAACCAGAGCTTTTGTCTGCAGTGTTCGCATGTTACACAGTTGTCTAAAAGTTTTCTGTCTCTCTAGGCTGTCCCCTTCCTGGTCTTTGGCTGAAGAGAGCAGAATTTTCTTGAGACTTTTTGTTTGCACTCATTGGCTTTTCTGGGTTGTTAGTTTCTCCAGGCTTCAGACTGAAGACATATGAAGAGAAACCCAGGAAATTCATCTCAGGTTTTAAGGTCTCCAGCAGGTCTTTCTCTTCTATTTCAGAGAAGATCATTTAGAGTCTTCCTGTGTGTGTGTGTGTTTTTTTTTTATATGCAATGTACATGGTTTCTAACTACACTTAGTAGGAAGAATGGAAAAGGCAGTGGCACCCCACTCCAGTACTCTTGCCTGGAAAATCCCATGGACAGAGGGGCCTGGTGGGCTGCAGTCTGTGGGGTCGCTGAGGGTCGGACATGACTGAGCGACTTCACTGTCACTTTTTACTTTCATGCATTGGAGAAGGAAATGGCAACCCACTCCAGTATTCTTGCCTGGAGAATCCCAGGGACGGGGGATCCTGGTGGGCTGCCGTCTATGGGGTCACACAGAGTCGGACACGACTAAAGCGACTTAGCAGCAGCAGCAGTAGGAAGAATAGGGAAAAGTATACCTGTTCCACCTTTCCAGAAGTGGAAATCGTCATCTCTGTTATTGATTCCTAGCTTATTTCTATTATGGTCTGTTTTAGGTCCCCAGGGCTGCCATAACAATGTACCAAAAACTGGGTGGTTTAAAACAACAGAAATTTATCATATCACAGTTCTGGAGGCTTGAAGCCTGAAATCAAGGTGCCAGCAGGGCCATGCTCCTTGTAAAACTTATAGGGGAAAATGCTTCCTTTCTTCCTCCTAGCTCCTGGTGATTGCTACTAATCCTTGACATTCCTTGGTTTGCAGCTGCAGCACTTCAGTCTCAGCCTCTGTTGTCACATGGCATTCTACCTTCATGTGTCTCCTTAGAGGGACACCAGTCATATTTGATTAAGGGCACCGGACTCCAGGATGACCTCATCTTAACTAATTACATCTGCAATGATCCTATTTCCAAATTCTGTCACATTCTAAGGTATGACTACAATATATGTCTTGGGAGAATACAATTTAACCAGAAACATTATCAAAGACTATACTTTCATCATTTAAATGCTTTTGAACTTAAGACTTGTTTTATGGCCCAGAATATGTCCTGTCTGTCTTGGCACTTGAAAAGAATGTGTGTTTGGGGTTGTTGGGTGAAGTGTGGTATAAATGTCACTTGGGATGTGCTTGTTGACAGTTCAGTTCAGGTCTCCGAGGTCCTTTACTGGTTTTCTGTCTATTTGATCATCAGTTACTGAGATGGAGTGTTGAGCTATTTCCACATTGTTGTTGTTGTTTAGTCGCTCAGTCGTGTCTGACTATTTTGCGACTCCATGGACTGTAACCTGCCAGGATCCTCTGTCCACGGGATTGCCCAGGCAAAAATACTGGAGTGAGTTGCCATTTCCTTCTCCAGGGGATCTTCCTGACCCAGGGATTGAACCTGCATCTCTTGCATTGGAAAGCATATTCTTTACCACTGAGCCACCAGGGAATAATCTATCTATTGCTTTTCTCCTGTCTATAAGTTTCTGCTTCATGTATTTTAAGGCTCTGTTTCTTGTTACTTCATTTCTTTCTCTCTTTTTTTTTCTTTTCTTTTTTTTTTTTTGCCTTTCTTTGGGTTACCTGCACATGATTCCAGGATTCCATCTTGATTTATTTTTAGGTTCCACCAGGTTTTTGTTTGTTAACCAGGACCCCCAACATATTTTAGCTGTGAAGCCACAAAAAGAGTAATAATGAGGCCCCAGCTTTCCTGTCTCCACTAATTCCCCCTTCACTGTTTCACTTCACTGACTAAACACGCTTAGCTTCTCAGATGGCCCTGTAATCTCCTATTTGTCTGCTCTAGCCAGCACTTCAGCATAGATGCTTAGTGACAGTTTCTCAGATCTTCTTTCTCCCCAACTCTTTGAAAGTTGTGTAAGGTCAAATGTTATTTCATAATACATATAGTGGCCCTGCCACTCCTCTGACTGAATCCTGAGAGAGAATAGAGGGCATGTGGAGAGAAGGGCCAAGACAGTCCAGCTATTTCAACCTTCAGAGCCAAGGCCCCAGATACATGAGTAGAGCCATCTTAGACCACTGAAATTGGTACTTAAAAATAATGTGCTTTTGCAAAAAAGAAAAGAAGAAGAAGAAGAAAGGAAAAAGCTAAAACAGGTGTATTAACTTTGGGACTGAGTTGTGGGGAGAGGCTAGAAAAACAGCTAGTAAAATGTTAATAAAGGTTGGGAAATGGGTAAACAAAGTAGAATCTCTAAGAGTGGTGAGGAAACTGTAATAGAAGGTTGGAAAATGACATCTCATGTCATATAGGTAAAAAACAACTGGCAAAACTGTCATCTGAAGTAAATGGAAGATGGAAAATATGTACCTAATGAATTTGTGTATCTACCTAAGGAGAAGATCCAGTCAAGCAGAATGCTGATAGTGCCATTTAACATTTAGCCGCATGTGATAATGTACACAAAGAGAGAGGTGAGCCGAGCAACATTTGCAAATGGAATTTTAGAGGAAATATAGAAGAGCCAGGATTTTCTGGGTCAGAAAATAAAACTTTCGCATTTCTAGTTTTCCAAGCCAGCAAAGATTAAGAGTGTAACATACTATCCTTTGTGAAGACCCCAGAAAGATATAAGTTGGTGCTTAAGAAACCTTTTCAAATAGAAAAAAAGGCATTGTATATAGGCAGAACACTAACATAAATCATACCTGTATGTTTTTTGGATGTCTCCTAAGAGAAAAGAAACAAAAGCAAAAATAAACAATTGGGACCTATTTAAACTTAAAAGCTTTATGCAGTAAAGGAAACCATCAACAAAATGGAAAGATACTGAATGTGAGAAAATACTTACAAACGATATGACTGTTAAGGGGCTACTATTCAAAATATATAAACAGCTCATACATCAACATCAAAATCAAAATCAACATCAAATCAACATAAAAAAAATCCAATTTAAAAATGGGCAGAACTGCATAGACTTTTTCCAAAGAAGACATTCAGATGGCCAACAGGCAAATGAAAAGATGCTCAACACAGTTAATCATCAGAGAAATGCAAGTCAAAAGCAGAATGAGATATCACCTCACACCTGTCAGAATAGTTATCATCAAAAAAGACTACAGATGACCAATGTTAACAAGGATGTGGAGCAAAGGGAACCCTAGTACATTGTTGGTAGGAATGTAAATTGGTGTAGTTACTATGGAAAACAGTATGGAGGTTCTTAAAAAACCTGAATATAGAAATACCATGTGATCCAGCAATTCCACTCATGGATACATATCCAGTGAAATAAAAAACACTATTTCAGGGCTTCCCTGGTGGCTCAGTGATAAAGAATCTGATTGCCAATCAGGAGACAAGGGTTCAATCCCTGATCCAGGAAGATCCCACATGCTGTGGGGCAACTAAGCCCCTGCACCACAGCTACTGAGCCCGTGCTCTAGAGCCCAGGAGCCACAACTCCTGAGCCTTCATAACACAACTACTGTAGCCCACGCACCCTAGAGCCTATGCTCCACAAGAAAAGCCACCACAATGAGAAGCCTGCACATCACGACTAGAGAGTAACCCCTACCTCCCCTACAACTAGAGAAAAGCTTGAGCAGCAACCCAGCAGAGCCAAAAATAAATAAATAAAAAATACTAGTTCAGTAAGATACATGCACTTCAGTGCTCATAGCAGCACTTATATGGAAGCAATCTAAGTGCCCATTCAACAGATGAACAGATAAAGAAGATGCAATGGAATATTAGTCATAAAAATAGAATGAGATTTTTCCATTTGCAACAGCATGGATGGACCCAGAGGGTATAATTCTTACTGAATCTTAAGTCAAATACAGAAAGACAAATACATATGTTATCACTTATACGTAGAATCTAAAAAATAAAACAAATTACTAATATAACAAAACAGAAACAGACTTACAAATATAGATAACAAACTAGTGGTTACCAGTGGGGAGAGGGAAGAGAAGAGGGGCAATACAGAGGTATAAAGTACTATGCATAAAATAATCTACAAGAATATATTGTGCAGCACAGGGGATATAGCCAATATTTTATAATAATTTTAAATGGAGTATAATCTGTAAACATATTGAATCACTACACTGTACACCGGAAACTAATGAAACACTGCAAATCAACTACACTTCAATTTAAAAAGAAAAAAGGCATTGTCCCCAGCCCTTAACATGCTATCCAAAGTAGAAAGAAGCCCATCTCAAAAAATGTTGTGGGTATAATTGCATTCTACGGACTCAGATTCATATGAACCCCATACTTTATTCCTTTGAATCTATAAATGTTCTATATGTTCCTCCCTCTTACTGCGCCCCCAACTGAAGTTGCTATATAACACAGGGAGCTCAGCCTGGTGCTCTGTGACAACCTACAGGGGTGGGATGGGGGGACGGTAAGAGGGAGGGAACATATGTATACTCATGGCTGATTCATGTAGTTGTATGGCAGAAACTAATACAACATTGCAAAGCAATTATCCAATTAAAAATAAATTTTAAAAGTCACTATAAGTTCTGTACAAATATACTACAATATAATAATTAAAAAAGCATGTGTGTGCGTGTGCTCACATGGTAATGTATACATTAGGGTTTCCCTGGTAGCTCAGATACCTGGTTTCCCTGGTAATGAATCTGGCTGCAAAGCAGGAGACCTGGGTTCAGTCCCTGAGTTGGGAAGATCCCCTGGAGAAGGGAACCACTACCCACTCCAGTACTCTGGCCTGGAGAAATCCATGGACAGAGGACCCTGGCAGGGGTCCCAAAGAGTTGGACCACAGGGTCCATGGGGTCCCAAAGAATCGGACATGACTGAGCAGCTTCACTTTCACTTTCAATGTATATGTTTCCATGCTACTGTCTCAATTCATCCCACCCTCTTCTTCCCCCGCTGTGCCCACAAGTCTGTTCTCTATGTCTGCATCTCTATTCCTGCCCTGCATATAGGTTCATCAGTATCATTTTCCTAGATTCCATACATATGTGTTAATATACAATATTTGTTTTCCCCCTTCTGACTTACTTCATTCTGTATAACAGGCTCTAGGTTCACGACCTCACTAGAACTGACTCAAATGCTGAACCCACATTTTTAAGAAAACTGAACTAGCAAAACCCCTTCAAATAGATCTAAGAGGGTTTGAGATTGCTCCATTTGCAAATTCCAACTGGGCCCCCAACTTTCTGTGCGTAGGGAGGGAGCAGGCTGAGAAAGCCACTAAGCTGCAAACATACGCCTTTTTTTTTTTTAATAAAAGTATGACCATGGGGTCATGTCAAGAGCCCAGAGGATGAAAATAAGAACTATGAATAACAGTAAACTAGGAAGCCACTCCCAGGGAATAGAATGAGGATTGAGTCAAGGATTTCTCTGCTCCAAGAAAAGGGGGACCTGGCAGCACATATCCAGGTGGTTCTATGGTTGCTATGGGTCAATGACTCCTTTGTACCTCTCTTTTCAAGTGGGAGTGTTTACTGTAGTTATCTTGTCCCCATAACACCAATGTGGTTGGAGGGCGGTACAGATAACTTGTGTGGCAGATTGCATTTTTCCAAATATGGGCACATTAATATATAGATTATCCTATATGCTGTTCTCACAATGTGACATTGACAGCTCTCTTCAAGATGGTGGCATCCATGTTCCTTGCCTTTGAGCTTTGGTTGACTTTTGTAACTGCCTCAGCCAAATAAAATGTGGTGAAAGTGATGCTGTAAAGGTAACAGCTTTTGCCTGGCACCCTCTCTCACATGCTCTTGCTCTCGCACTCTCTCTCCCCTTGCCTTGGAAATGCAGTGCTGTGTTGTGAGGAAGCCCAGTCAATATGAAGAGATTAGTGTGGCTGTTCTAGCTGACAACCACAGACAGGCTACTAGCCAACAGCTACAAGCCACACACGTGAGTAAACAGAGCCTTAAGATGACGCTAGCCTTCACTGATGGAGAAGGCAATGGCACCCCACTCCAGTACTCTTGCCTGGAGAATCCTGTGGATGGAGGAGCCTGATAGGCTGCAGTCCATGGGGTCGCTAAGAGTCGGACACGACTGAGCGACTTCCCTTTCACTTTTCACTTTCATGCATTGGAGGAGGAAATGGCAACCCACTCCAGTGTTCTTGCCTGGAGAATCCCAGGGACGGCGGAGCCTGGTGGGCTGCCGTCTATGGGGTCCCACAGAGTCAGACACGATGGAAGCGACTTAGCAGCAGCAGCAGCAGCAGCCTTCACTGAAAGGGTCTTCCAACTGAAGCCCCAGACATCATGGAACAAACTATACCCTCTGATGCCCTGTCTGAAAGAGAAGCCAAGAAGGTAATAAATTATTTTGCATTGTTTTAAGCCACCAAGTATAGGGGTAACTTGTTATGTGGCAGTAGATAAGGGATGCAAACTGTTTTACAGGAAGCTACCTCTGGGTGTGTGACTGTAGACAAAATTCTGGACGTTGAGCTGAGGCTATAATTGGATGAAATATCTGACGTCTTAGGAGAGGTAAGTATATTTTGCACGTAGGAAGAACACAAATCACAGGTACCAGAGAGAGGACAGTGCTATATTGTCATATTAATCACCAAAAATGGTTAACCCTCTGCTATATTGACTACGGGCTTGACTGTGTGACATGCTTTGGCCGAGATGATGAAAGCAAAATCTTGAAACTAGTTGCATTTTGGGGTTTACCCTTTCTTACTGCTGTGGAACCTAAGACCACCATGTGAAGCAGCATAGCCTTAGCTCCTAGAGGATTAAAAAACTCATGGAGTGAGAGTCCAATTATACAGGTCATTCCAGTTGAGGCCCCAGAATTAGTCAGGCAAAGATAGGGCACAGTCATGCAAGGCAGAGGCACAGAGTCACAAACCGGCTGGTTGTGTGCTGTTCTATATTTCTGTAAGGTCAGGTTTGAGAGGTAGTATTGCAATAGGGTCTTATAGAGGTAGACAGGGACCGAGGCACAAAAATGTTTTATGCTTTGTTTTCATTCTTTCTTCTTTAGGATCATTAGGGGTTTTAAGTAAGGGATAGACACGATCAGTTAGCAATTTAGAAAGATAATTTTAGTGGCAGAACAAAAGATGGATTAGAGAGGTGAGAGGTGGGAGATATGCAGAGGTTGTGCTAATGGTGTGGTCAAGAAGTGACAAGTGGCCTAATCGGAGCCATGGTGGAAGAAGTGGCAAGGAGAAGGAAAATATGGGAAACATTTAGGAGGTGAATACACTAGGGCTTAAGGATGGATTGAATGTCAAGGTCGTGGAGGAAAGGGAGGCATCTAGGAGCATTTTCTGGGGTCTGGCTTCAGTACCACTGGTACCAGTCACTGAGGCAGGAAATATAGGAAGAATAATAAGGCCTTTTTTTAGTTCTGTTTTAGTGAGGGGAGGCTGAGTTGAGTTTTGAGTATGTCCGTTTCAGTTGTTTGTCAGACATCCATATAGAGATGTTTGGCTGGCAATAGTGTATATAACCAGGCTAGAGTTTTAAATGCAGGAGTTGTAGTCATATATGTGAAAATAAAACAAGAACACATACAATGTACTGATTAAGAGTATAGCTTTTGGGCTCATTTAACTTGGATTCATGGAGAAGGCAATGGCACCCCACTCCAGTACTCTTGCCTGCAAAATCCCATGGATGGAGGGGCCTGGTGGACTGCAGTTCATGGGGTCGCTAGGAGTCGGGCACGACTGAGCGATTTCCCTTTCACTTTTCACTTTCATGCATTGGAGAAGGAAATGGCAACCCACTCCAGTGTTCTTGCCTGGAGAATCCCAGGGACAGGGGAGCCTGGTGGGCTGCCGTCTATGGGGTCACACAGAGTCGGACACGACTGAAGCAACTTAGCAGCAGCAGCAGCAGCAACTTGGATTCAAATCTCAGCTCCATCACATATTACCCAGAGTCATTGAGAAAAAATGTCTTCATCTACAGAGACAGAGTAAACATAGACAAGGTTGTTGTGAGGATTAAACAAGGCAAGGTTTAGCAAAGAATCTAAAATTAATAAATTCTCAATAAGTGGTAGATATTGTTACTAAATGATCAAGAAATAACAAAGAAGTAGACCAAAACCATGGAGCCAAGAAGTGGCCAAAAGGCACTTGAAAAGATGCTTAACATCACTAATCATCAGAGAAATGCAAATCAAAAGTACAATAAGATAGCACCCCACATCCATTAGGAGAGCTAGTATTAGAAGGAAAGGGAGAGAGAGAGAAAAGGAGGGAGGGAAAGAGGGAAGAAAGAAGAGAAAAAGGAAGGAAAGAAGGAAATAACAACTGTTGGCAACAATGTGGAGAAATTGAAACTCTTGTGTACTGTTGGGGGGATGGTAAAATAGAATAACCCCCATGGAAAACAATAAAGATCCTCAAGAAATTTAAAATACAATCACCATATGATCCAGCAATCCCACTTCTAGGTATATATATCCAAAAATTTTTGAAATAGGGTCTCAAAGAGACATTTGCACATCCATGTTCATAGGAGTACTATTCACAATAGGTTGTCTGAGGAGGCCTTACAAATAGCTGAGAAAAGAAGAGAAGCAAAAGGCAAAGGAGAAAAGGAAAGATATACCCATCTGAAGGCAGAGTTCCAACAAATAGCAAGGAGAGAAAAGAAAGCCTTTCTAAGTGATCAATGCAAAAAAAAAAAAAAAATAGAGGAAAACAGTAGACTGGGAAAGACAAGAGATCTCTTCAAGAAAATTAGAGATACCAAGGGAACATTTCATGCAAAGATGGACACAATAAAGGACAGAAACAGTATGGACCTAACAGAAGCAGAAGATATTAAGAAGAGGTGGCAAGAATACACAGAAGAACTGTACAAAAATGATTTTCATGACCCAGATAACCAGAGTGGTGTGATCACTCACCTAGAGCCAGACATCCTGGAGTCCAAAGTCAAGTGGGCCTTATGAAGCTTCACTACAAACAAAGCTAGTGGAGGTGATGGAATTCAAGGAATTGAATATAAGAGTCTGTTCTTATATATCACTCACTCATAAATATCAATTATATTCCTTGATATAAGTGAAACCAAGGAATCTTTTGCGATTGGCTTATTTCAATTAGCAAAATAACTTCAAAGTTCATACATGTAGAAGCATGTGGTATGATTTCTTCCCTTTTAAAGGGTGAATAAAGGTCTGTTAAATGTATCTATCTCTATCACATTTTCTTTATCCATTCAACCATTAGTGAACATTTAGGTTGCTTCCACTTCTTCAGTTCAGTTCAGTCCCTCTGTCCTGTCTGACTCTTTGTGACCCCATGGACTGCAGCACACCAGGCTTCCCTGTCCATCACCAACTCCCAGAGCTTGCTCAAACTCATGTCCATTGAGTTGGTGATGCCATCCAACCATCTCAACTTCTGTCATCTCCTTCTCCTCCTGCCTTCAATTTTTCCCAGCATCAGGGTTTTTTCAAATGAGTCAGATCTTCCCATCAGGTGTTTCAGCTGATATCTGAAGGTATCTGTAGTAGTCCAATTCCTAGAAACAGAAATCAAAATGGTAGTTCACCAGGAACTGGGACAAGGGAAGAAAGGAGAATTGTTTAATGGGTACAGACCCAGTTTTGCAAAACGAAAAAATTCCGGAGATCTGTTACATAACAATTTGAATATATGTAACATTGACTGCAGCCATGAAATTAAAAGACACTTACTCCTTGGAAGAAAAGTTGTGACCAACCTAGATAGCATATTGAAAAGCAGAGACATTACTTTGCCAACAAAGGTCCGTCTAGTCAAGGCTATGGTTTTTCCTGTGGTCATGTATGGATGTGAGAGTTGGACTGTGAAGAAAGCTGAGTGCCGGAGAATTGATGCTTTTGAACTATGGTGTTGGAGAAGACTCTTGAGAGTCCCTTGGACTGCAAGGAGATCCAACCAGTCCATTCTGAAGGAGATCAGCCCTGGGATTTCTTTGGAAGGAATGATGCTAAAGCTGAAACTCCAGTATTTTGGCCACCTCATGTGAAGAGTTGACTCATTGGAAAAGACTCTGATGCTGGGAGGGAATGGGGGCAGGAGGAGAAGGGGACGACAGAGGATGAGATGGCTGGATGGCATCACTGACTCAATGGATGTGAGTCTCAGTGAACTCCGGGAGTTGGTGGTGGACAGGGAGGCCTGGCGTGCTGCGATTCATGGGGTCGCAAAGAGTCGGACACGACTGAGCAACTGAACTGAACATTATTGAACTGTACACTTAAAAATGGTTAAGATGGTAAATTTTATGTTATGCATTTTAGCACAATGAAAAGATTCATGAAAGAACATGGAGACAAAAGTACAGATTCCCGACAAACCAAGTGCAGTCTCAGCTATTAATATATTTACCATCTAGTGAGTTCCTGGGCAGCAAGAACTATGCTTTACTCACTGTTGTATCCTCAGCACCCAGCACAGTGTCTGGCAGAGCAGGCACTCAATAAATGTTGGATAATCTAATGTAAGGTGCCTACGAGCTAAGTCGCTTCAGTCCTGTATGACTCTTTGCGACCCCATGGACTGTAGCCTGCCAGGCTCCTCTGTCCGTGGGATTTTCCAGGCAAGAATACTGGAATGGGTTATCATTCCCTCTTCCAGGGCATCTTCCCTACCCAGGATTGAACCCATGCCTCCTGTCTCCTATATTGGCAGGCGGGTTCTTTACCACTAGCGCCATCTGCAGTATATATCCTGTACTGGCAGGTGGGTTCCATACCACTAGCGCCACATGGGGTATGTATCCTGTATTGGCAGGTGGGTTCTTTACCACTAGCGCCACCTAGGAAGCGCTGATAAGGTAGAAAACATAAGATAGAAAGAAATAGAAGAGCGAAAAAGAGAGGACAAGGAGCGTAGAGAGATGAAGAGCCCAAGACAGGAAAGAAAGCATTGAGTCCTGGAAAAACTAGTATGTTCTAAATGAGACTAGGGGAAGGACATGCCTAGCAGAAATGGTCGGTCACGGAATCTATAAAGTGGGCAGATGTATAAAGCCAGTCCTCTGGTCTTAGTGCAAACTACAAAATTACTCAGAGGCATGTGTTGAACAGAATCTTTGGGGGTAAGGAAGAATTAGAAGAATTACAGGAAACTATCCAGAGACAAGGGCTTTCCTAGAGGCTCAGTGATAAAGAATCCGCCTGCCAGTGGAGGAGATGTGAGTTCGATCCCTGAGTCGGGAAGATCCCCTGGAGAAGGAAATGGCAACCCACGCCGGTATTCCTGCCTGGGAAATCCCATGGACAGAGAAGACTGGTGGGCTACGATCAAAAGAGTCAGACACGATTTAACGAATAAACAAGAACAATACATTGAGAAAAACTGATACATTTCTGGTTTAATTTAAATTACGGCTATTGGTTTCAGGTTGGAAGGTAATGTCAACTATGGTGGTCCTACACCAAGTCTTTTGGACCATTTCCCCATCTCGCTTGGCCCTTGAGGCTTGGGCTCTGCGCATGCGCTAGAGGCCCCAGGTGGCAGCTAGTGTGGTCACAACGCCCCATCCCCTCACTTGAGGGCGATGCCCTTTGGGGAGGCGCCCTTTTAGGACGTCAGCACGGCAGCCTGGAACCCAGCATTGTGAGGGGCGTGGCCTGGAGGAGCCGTTATCCTCGTGACCACTGGCTGGGTTGCCCAGACTAGCTGCGGGCGTAGAGAGGGAAAGGTGTGCGCGAAGAGAAGAAACCGAGACGGCTTGTGGCACCCCAGCCCCAGGCCCCCTGGGGGCTGATGGGTGGCCATGGACCGGTACCTCAATAACTGCTACAAGGCTGCCCAGGCCGCCGCCTCTAAGGCGGCAGCCAGCAGCCTAACTGCCAACAGGGAGCTGTGTGACTCTGTGAGTGGGGGCCAGTCGGTCATCCTCCTTCTGTTTCTTGCTCCAGGGCTGGGTCTTGGGAGGGAAGGAGGGCGGGCAGATGAAAGACTACGGGGGAGGACTCAGCAGAGGCGGGTGGGTCCTTGAACCTGGGTTTCTAAGCCAGTCCTCTGGTCTTAGTGCAAACTGCACAATTACTCAGAGGCATGCGTTGAACAGAATCATAGCTCTTTGAGGGTCAGAAGAATTAGAATTACAGGCAGCTATCCAGAGACAAGGGCTTTCCTAATGGCTCAGTGGTAAAGAATCTGCCTGCCAATGCAGGCGATGTGAGTTCGATCCCTGAGTCGGGAAGATCCCCTGGAGAAGGAAATGGCAACCCACGCCAGTATTCCTGCCTGGGAAATCCCACAGACAGAGGAGCCTGGTGGGCTACGGTCAAAAGAGTCGGACACGATTTAACGAATAAACAAGAACAATACATTGACAAAAACTGATATATTTCTGCTGCTGCTGCTAAGTCGCTTCAGTCGTGTCCGACTCTGTGCGACCCCATAGACGGCAGCCCACCAGGCTCCCCTGTCCCTGGGATTCTCCAGGCAAGAATACTGGAGTGGGCTGCCATTTCCTTCTCCAATGCATGAAAGTGAAAAGTGAAGGTGAAGTTGCTCAGTCGTGTCCGACTCTTAGCGACCCCATGGACTGCAGCCCACCAGGCTCCTCCGTCCATGGGATTTTGCAGGCAAGAGTACTGGAGTGGGGGGCTATTGGTTTCAGGTTGAAAGGTAATGTCAACTATGGTGGTCCTACACCAAGTCTTTTGGACCATTTCCCCATCTCGCTTGGCCCTTGAGGCTTGGGCTCTGCGCATGCGCCAGAGGCCCCAGGTGGCAGCTAGTGTGGTCACAACGCCCCATCCCCTCACTTGAGGGCGACGCCCTTTGGGGAGGCGCCCTTTTAGGACGTCAGCACGGCAGCCTGGAACCCAGCATTGTGAGGGGCGTGGCCTGGAGGAGCCGTTATCCTCGTGACCACTGGCTGGGTTGCCCAGACTAGCTGCGGGCGTAGAGAGGGAAAGGTGTGCGCGAAGAGAAGAAACCGAGACGGCTTGTGGCACCCCAGCCCCAGGCCCCCTGGGGGCTGATGGGTGGCCATGGACCGGTACCTCAATAACTGCTACAAGGCTGCCCAGGCCGCCGCCTCTAAGGCGGCAGCCAGCAGCCTAACTGCCAACAGGGAGCTGTGTGACTCTGTGAGTGGGGGCCAGTCGGTCATCCTCCTTCTGTTTCTTGCTCCAGGGCTGGGTCTTGGGAGGGAAGGAGGGCGGGCAGATGAAAGACTACGGGGGAGGACTCAGCAGAGGCGGGTGGGTCCTTGAACCTGGGTTTCTAAGCCAGTCCTCTGGTCTTAGTGCAAACTGCACAATTACTCAGAGGCATGCGTTGAACAGAATCATAGCTCTTTGAGGGTCAGAAGAATTAGAATTACAGGCAGCTATCCAGAGACAAGGGCTTTCCTAATGGCTCAGTGGTAAAGAATCTGCCTGCCAATGCAGGCGATGTGAGTTCGATCCCTGAGTCGGGAAGATCCCCTGGAGAAGGAAATGGCAACCCACGCCAGTATTCCTGCCTGGGAAATCCCACAGACAGAGGAGCCTGGTGGGCTACGGTCAAAAGAGTCGGACACGATTTAACGAATAAACAAGAACAATACATTGACAAAAACTGATATATTTCTGCTGCTGCTGCTAAGTCGCTTCAGTCGTGTCCGACTCTGTGCGACCCCATAGACGGCAGCCCACCAGGCTCCCCTGTCCCTGGGATTCTCCAGGCAAGAATACTGGAGTGGGCTGCCATTTCCTTCTCCAATGCATGAAAGTGAAAAGTGAAGGTGAAGTTGCTCAGTCGTGTCCGACTCTTAGCGACCCCATGGACTGCAGCCCACCAGGCTCCTCCGTCCATGGGATTTTGCAGGCAAGAGTACTGGAGTGGGGGGCTATTGGTTTCAGGTTGAAAGGTAATGTCAACTATGGTGGTCCTACACCAAGTCTTTTGGACCATTTCCCCATCTCGCTTGGCCCTTGAGGCTTGGGCTCTGCGCATGCGCCAGAGGCCCCAGGTGGCAGCTAGTGTGGTCACAACGCCCCATCCCCTCACTTGAGGGCGACGCCCTTTGGGGAGGCGCCCTTTTAGGACGTCAGCACGGCAGCCTGGAACCCAGCATTGTGAGGGGCGTGGCCTGGAGGAGCCGTTATCCTCGTGACCACTGGCTGGGTTGCCCAGACTAGCTGCGGGCGTAGAGAGGGAAAGGTGTGCGCGAAGAGAAGAAACCGAGACGGCTTGTGGCACCCCAGCCCCAGGCCCCCTGGGGGCTGATGGGTGGCCATGGACCGGTACCTCAATAACTGCTACAAGGCTGCCCAGGCCGCCGCCTCTAAGGCGGCAGCCAGCAGCCTAACTGCCAACAGGGAGCTGTGTGACTCTGTGAGTGGGGGCCAGTCGGTCATCCTCCTTCTGTTTCTTGCTCCAGGGCTGGGTCTTGGGAGGGAAGGAGGGCGGGCAGATGAAAGACTACGGGGGAGGACTCAGCAGAGGCGGGTGGGTCCTTGAACCTGGGTTTCTAAGCCAGTCCTCTGGTCTTAGTGCAAACTGCACAATTACTCAGAGGCATGCGTTGAACAGAATCATAGCTCTTTGAGGGTCAGAAGAATTAGAATTACAGGCAGCTATCCAGAGACAAGGGCTTTCCTAATGGCTCAGTGGTAAAGAATCTGCCTGCCAATGCAGGCGATGTGAGTTCGATCCCTGAGTCGGGAAGATCCCCTGGAGAAGGAAATGGCAACCCACGCCAGTATTCCTGCCTGGGAAATCCCACAGACAGAGGAGCCTGGTGGGCTACGGTCAAAAGAGTCGGACACGATTTAACGAATAAACAAGAACAATACATTGACAAAAACTGATATATTTCTGCTGCTGCTGCTAAGTCGCTTCAGTCGTGTCCGACTCTGTGCGACCCCATAGACGGCAGCCCACCAGGCTCCCCTGTCCCTGGGATTCTCCAGGCAAGAATACTGGAGTGGGCTGCCATTTCCTTCTCCAATGCATGAAAGTGAAAAGTGAAGGTGAAGTTGCTCAGTCGTGTCCGACTCTTAGCGACCCCATGGACTGCAGCCCACCAGGCTCCTCCGTCCATGGGATTTTGCAGGCAAGAGTACTGGAGTGGGGGGCTATTGGTTTCAGGTTGAAAGGTAATGTCAACTATGGTGGTCCTACACCAAGTCTTTTGGACCATTTCCCCATCTCGCTTGGCCCTTGAGGCTTGGGCTCTGCGCATGCGCCAGAGGCCCCAGGTGGCAGCTAGTGTGGTCACAACGCCCCATCCCCTCACTTGAGGGCGACGCCCTTTGGGGAGGCGCCCTTTTAGGACGTCAGCACGGCAGCCTGGAACCCAGCATTGTGAGGGGCGTGGCCTGGAGGAGCCGTTATCCTCGTGACCACTGGCTGGGTTGCCCAGACTAGCTGCGGGCGTAGAGAGGGAAAGGTGTGCGCGAAGAGAAGAAACCGAGACGGCTTGTGGCACCCCAGCCCCAGGCCCCCTGGGGGCTGATGGGTGGCCATGGACCGGTACCTCAATAACTGCTACAAGGCTGCCCAGGCCGCCGCCTCTAAGGCGGCAGCCAGCAGCCTAACTGCCAACAGGGAGCTGTGTGACTCTGTGAGTGGGGGCCAGTCGGTCATCCTCCTTCTGTTTCTTGCTCCAGGGCTGGGTCTTGGGAGGGAAGGAGGGCGGGCAGATGAAAGACTACGGGGGAGGACTCAGCAGAGGCGGGTGGGTCCTTGAACCTGGGTTTCTAAGCCAGTCCTCTGGTCTTAGTGCAAACTGCACAATTACTCAGAGGCATGCGTTGAACAGAATCATAGCTCTTTGAGGGTCAGAAGAATTAGAATTACAGGCAGCTATCCAGAGACAAGGGCTTTCCTAATGGCTCAGTGGTAAAGAATCTGCCTGCCAATGCAGGCGATGTGAGTTCGATCCCTGAGTCGGGAAGATCCCCTGGAGAAGGAAATGGCAACCCACGCCAGTATTCCTGCCTGGGAAATCCCACAGACAGAGGAGCCTGGTGGGCTACGGTCAAAAGAGTCGGACACGATTTAACGAATAAACAAGAACAATACATTGACAAAAACTGATATATTTCTGCTGCTGCTGCTAAGTCGCTTCAGTCGTGTCCGACTCTGTGCGACCCCATAGACGGCAGCCCACCAGGCTCCCCTGTCCCTGGGATTCTCCAGGCAAGAATACTGGAGTGGGCTGCCATTTCCTTCTCCAATGCATGAAAGTGAAAAGTGAAGGTGAAGTTGCTCAGTCGTGTCCGACTCTTAGCGACCCCATGGACTGCAGCCCACCAGGCTCCTCCGTCCATGGGATTTTGCAGGCAAGAGTACTGGAGTGGGGGGCTATTGGTTTCAGGTTGAAAGGTAATGTCAACTATGGTGGTCCTACACCAAGTCTTTTGGACCATTTCCCCATCTCGCTTGGCCCTTGAGGCTTGGGCTCTGCGCATGCGCCAGAGGCCCCAGGTGGCAGCTAGTGTGGTCACAACGCCCCATCCCCTCACTTGAGGGCGACGCCCTTTGGGGAGGCGCCCTTTTAGGACGTCAGCACGGCAGCCTGGAACCCAGCATTGTGAGGGGCGTGGCCTGGAGGAGCCGTTATCCTCGTGACCACTGGCTGGGTTGCCCAGACTAGCTGCGGGCGTAGAGAGGGAAAGGTGTGCGCGAAGAGAAGAAACCGAGACGGCTTGTGGCACCCCAGCCCCAGGCCCCCTGGGGGCTGATGGGTGGCCATGGACCGGTACCTCAATAACTGCTACAAGGCTGCCCAGGCCGCCGCCTCTAAGGCGGCAGCCAGCAGCCTAACTGCCAACAGGGAGCTGTGTGACTCTGTGAGTGGGGGCCAGTCGGTCATCCTCCTTCTGTTTCTTGCTCCAGGGCTGGGTCTTGGGAGGGAAGGAGGGCGGGCAGATGAAAGACTACGGGGGAGGACTCAGCAGAGGCGGGTGGGTCCTTGAACCTGGGTTTCTAAGCCAGTCCTCTGGTCTTAGTGCAAACTGCACAATTACTCAGAGGCATGCGTTGAACAGAATCATAGCTCTTTGAGGGTCAGAAGAATTAGAATTACAGGCAGCTATCCAGAGACAAGGGCTTTCCTAATGGCTCAGTGGTAAAGAATCTGCCTGCCAATGCAGGAGATGTGAGTTCGATCCCTGAGTCGGGAAGATCCCCTGGAGAAGGAAATGGCAACCCACGCCAGTATTCCTGCCTGGGAAATCCCACAGACAGAGGAGCCTGGTGGGCTACGGTCAAAAGAGTCGGACACGATTTAACGAATAAACAAGAACAATACATTGACAAAAACTGATATATTTCTGCTGCTGCTGCTAAGTCGCTTCAGTCGTGTCCGACTCTGTGCGACCCCATAGACGGCAGCCCACCAGGCTCCCCTGTCCCTGGGATTCTCCAGGCAAGAATACTGGAGTGGGCTGCCATTTCCTTCTCCAATGCATGAAAGTGAAAAGTGAAGGTGAAGTTGCTCAGTCGTGTCCGACTCTTAGCGACCCCATGGACTGCAGCCCACCAGGCTCCTCCGTCCATGGGATTTTGCAGGCAAGAGTACTGGAGTGGGGGGCTATTGGTTTCAGGTTGAAAGGTAATGTCAACTATGGTGGTCCTACACCAAGTCTTTTGGACCATTTCCCCATCTCGCTTGGCCCTTGAGGCTTGGGCTCTGCGCATGCGCCAGAGGCCCCAGGTGGCAGCTAGTGTGGTCACAACGCCCCATCCCCTCACTTGAGGGCGACGCCCTTTGGGGAGGCGCCCTTTTAGGACGTCAGCACGGCAGCCTGGAACCCAGCATTGTGAGGGGCGTGGCCTGGAGGAGCCGTTATCCTCGTGACCACTGGCTGGGTTGCCCAGACTAGCTGCGGGCGTAGAGAGGGAAAGGTGTGCGCGAAGAGAAGAAACCGAGACGGCTTGTGGCACCCCAGCCCCAGGCCCCCTGGGGGCTGATGGGTGGCCATGGACCGGTACCTCAATAACTGCTACAAGGCTGCTCAGGCCGCCGCCTCTAAGGCAGCCGCCCGCAGCCTAACTGCCAACAGGAAGCAGTGTGGCTCCGTGAGTGGGGGCCAGTCGGTGATCTTCCTCCTCTTTCTGGCTCCAGGGCTGGGTCTTGGCAGGGAAGGAGGGCGGGCAGACGAAAGACTATGGGGGAGGACTCAGCAGAGGGGTGTGGGTCCTTGAAGCTGGGTTTCTAAGCCAGCCCTCTGGTCTTACTGCAAACTACACAATTACTCAGAGGCACGTGTTGAACAGAATCAGTTCTTTGGGGGTCAGGAAGAATTAGAATTACAGGCTTCCAGAGACAAGGGCTTTCCTAGTGGCTCAGTGGTAAAGAATCCGCCTGCCAATGCAGGAGATGTGAGTTCGATCCCTGAGTCGGGAAGATCCCCTGGAGAAGGAAATGGCAACCCACGCCAGTATTCCTGCCTGGGAAATCCCACGGACAGAGGAGCCTGGTGGGCTCAAAAGAGTCGGACACGATTTAACGAATAAACAAGAACAATACACTGACAAAAACTGATACACTTCTGGCTTAATTTAAATTAGGGCTATTGGTTTCAGGTTGAAAGGTAATGTCAACTGTGGTCCTCCTACACCAAGTCTTTTGGAGCACTTCCCCATCTCGCTTGGCCCTTGAGGCTTGGGCTCTGCGCATGCGCTGGAGGCCCCGGGTGGCAGCTCGTGTGGTCACAATGCCCCATCCCCTCACTTGAGGGCGACACGCTTTGGGGAGGCGCCCTTTTAGGACGTCAGCGCGGCAGCCTGGAACCCAGCATTGTGAGGGGCGTGGCCTGGAGGAGCCGTTACCCTCGTGACCACTGTCTGGGTTGCCCAGGCTAGCTACGGGTGTAGAGAGGGAAAGGTGTGCGTGAAGAGAAGAAACCAAGACGGCTTGTGGCACCCCAGCTCCTGACCCCCTGCGGGCTGATGGGTGGCCATGGACCGGTACCTCAATAACTGCTACAAGGCTGCTCAGGCCGCCGCCTCTAAGGCAGCCTCCCGCAGCCTAACTGCCAACAGGAAGCAGTGTGGCTCCGTGAGTGGGGGCCAGTCGGTGATCTTCCTCCTCTTTCTGGCTCCAGGGCTGGGTCTTGGCAGGGAAGGAGGGCGGGCAGACGAAAGACTATGGGGGAGGACTCAGCAGAGGGGTGTGGGCCCTTGAAGCTGGGTTTCCAGCTCCCAGACCCTCTGCAGTGACTAGAGCTCCCTCTGGTCGAGATTAGCTTTGAATGGAGCTCAGAGATTGGGTTGGTAACAGGGGTAAACAGGGAGGCCTTCAGGTTATCAACAGGGCGGTTTCTTTCAACCCTGAGTGTGTGTCTTTGGTTTATTTGTAGGTATTAGTTTAAGTAGATTGGTCTAAACTAAAATAATAGTACTAGAAACAAAAATAAGGTTTCTACTTATATCTGACAGGCCTCACAAAAAGACCCCATCACAGAGGTCGGAGCCACTGATCTATTAGATCTTCCTCTTGGGGTGAAGCTTCCAGTCATTCCAGGAAGTAATAATGTTTTCTATACTACAAATTTAGGTGAAAAGGTAAACTAACTTTTAATGGTGCTTAAGTGATTTTCTTGACTGTTTTCTGCTTGCTATTAAACTCGAAACACTGCTATTATTTTGCTTTGAGTCAACTTCAGTTTCACACACCAAGTGAAGTTAAAATGAGTTGAAGTATTCAGTGTCTGAACTTAATGATAGAAGGCTTCGTGATAGGCCTCCGCCACCCAGTTCAGCCTTATCTCCGACCCAGACCTCAGCTCCGAAAGGTCCGGGTCTTTTCTCCCTGTCCACACATGGTATGATAATTTCTACTTCTGTGCCTTTGTCCATCTGGGTCCTGACACCTGGCATGCTCTCCTCTGCTTCCTGATCTTCAATTTGAGCCATCTTTCAAGAGCTACTATATGAAGCCTTTCCCCAGTGTCCCAAACCCCAACGGTTTCATCTTTCCTTAGAATTTACATTGCCCTTGATCTGCATTCTCTCACTCAGCACCAAAGTACTGTTTTTCTGGTTCAGAGTGCTGCACGCACTGTTTAAGTCCTCTGCCTAACACTCCCCACCCTGTCCTTAGCTGTAGGCTAAGCCTGAAGGAGGTTCGGAACTCTCTGAGTGTGTGCTTTCATCACGTTATTTCTACTTATTTCCTGATTTTACTTATTTCCTTACCATTCTCCTCTCTAGGGTGTCATCAAGGATGCATAGGGGGCTCCCTGGTATTTCTGATACTTGTCAAATATATATGATTTTTTTAAGTTTTATTGCTGGAAAGCAATATAATTTCTCTGTTCAAAACCAATACATTCTACCCCTTCCCACAAATTAACATTCCTAAAACACACTCAAAGCCTATTTGACTAAAAAGTGATAACACTCCTTTTCAGTTTGTAAATGTAGCCCTCTTCATTGGTTTCTTGCTCCACTATCTTCTATTTCCCATATTTACATTGTGTTACTCTTTTATTCACTTGTTAGCTACTTATTTCCTGATTTTTTCCCCATACTTATACTGATTCGCTCTACAATTTATTATATTGATTCCCCCCAAACACATGTATTTAATTATGACCAGGTACTATATTCAACTACCCTAACCACTAACTTAGTGGGATCCTTCTTTATCTTTTAGCAATATCTCCTCAAGGAAGTAACACTATATTTTGCACATTTAGTTGTTGTTGTTGTTGTTTTTTTTTTAACTCTACCCTTGACCTGGAGAAGGCAATGGCACCCCACTCCAGTACTCTTGCTTGGAAAATCCCATGGACGGAGGAGCCTAGAAGGCTGCAGTCCATGGGGTCACTAAGAGTCGGACACGACTGAGCGACTTCACTTTCACTTTTCACTTCCCTGCATTGGAGAAGGAAATGGCAACCCACTCCAGTGTTCTTGCCTGGAGAATCCCAGGGACGGGGGAGCCTGGTGGGCTGCCGTCTATGGGGTCGCACAGAATTGGACACGACTGAAGCGACTTAGCAGCAGCAGCAGCACCCTTGACCACCTTGTAAGGTGAAGCTATGACAGGTAGATGGTAGCAGAGTTTAGACTAGAACCACAGTCTCCCAATTTCTTAGGCCATGCTTCTTCACCTGACCTTGCTGCTTTGTGAACTACAATCACTTTAGCAGAGTACCATGGAAACGGAATTTAAAGGTCTTTCATATTGATTTAAATGCAAGTGGAAGAAAATTACAGTATTCTACTGTCTTTTTTTCAGATCAGCCCATTGTCAGTATTCTCTCACTTCAGATTCTTCTTGCATGTTTTATTTTCAATGAACAGCCTAATCACCTTAACAAATTGAGGTTTAAAAGTGTGATTTCATTCATTTTACATATGTAACACTTTTCAATCTGTGTGTTTGCAGCTTTATCAGCCTACTTCTGACTTTAACCTGTTTGATCCTTATTGTCAGCTTTTACAAACTGACTATAACAGCCTGCACGATCCACATTTAAAATCATACTATAGGCGAAAAGATATCTTGAGGAGATTAAAGAAAGGTGGCTATATCACCAGCAATAATAAGGTGGGTTGAAGTTTGCTTCCAGTTAACCAGCATAAACCCATGGTCTTGATATAAGCTTGCTTCTGTACTTCACTGGGAACCTGTGTCAACTTTTAATTGAGCAATAAAGAATACCTGACAGAAAACTAAGTGAATTACTCAATATTTGAGTAAAGAGAAATCAGATGGCTGTTTCTAAATAAAATTGTTCCCACTTGATCATTTTTCTTTGATAAAAGCAAAAGATAAATGCCAAATGATTTGAATATGTAAAGACATATGCATACACATTTATTTATGCATTTTCTCTCAGCTGTATTATTAGTGCCTTTCCTTTGGCTCTAAAAGTATTAATAGCACTGTATACCCATCAAGGGATATTTTCAATACCCTTTGAGAAGACTAGAGACAAAATGGAAACCTAACAGAATACAGCTTGATAGAATAAATTCTTCTGAAAGTTAAACATCATTATTATACTGATATTTTAATAACATTTATTTTGTGTGAACCATATTATTGAAGTAATATTATTTAGGTAGACATTTCCTGGTGATACAGCCACCGTAGAGAGATATTGCCTTCTAAACTGTTACCAAAATGTGCTATCACTAGCCTTGATCCCAAAATTGTTACTAAAATGAATGTTCTTATGACTCTTTTCTCTGGAAAGTTTCATGATTGTTACAACTTTTTTGTAACATATTGTTACAACAAATATTTATATATTTGTTTTTATAGGTTGTATGCACCTTGAAGGAATTGAATAAGTACAGGCAGTATCTCACCCGTTTGAAATTAGACTCCGAAAGAAACTATGTAAGAGAACAAGTAAGTTAAGTACTTGAATTTGTTTTATTTGAGGCCCGTAAGAAAGTTTTTATGTAGGTTGTGGAAGAAAGACTTAAATGCAGGTTAATTAACCATTTGTAAACTACAGGATGTTTACCAAGCCCAAAACATGAGAAGTCATATCAAAGGACAAGGTTATTTCTGGCCAATATAAACACTGTACTTCTTTTTTTTCCCTCCCAGGAAATGATTGAAAAACAAGTAAATAAATTGTATGAAACCAAGAGAGCCTGTGACCGTCATGGCAGTACACAGTTCCAAGGTTGGCTGTTACAAGAAAATAAACGAACAACTCCAGACCAAGAGCTGTTGATAAAGCAAAGGTATGACCAAAGTTAATGCATATTTTTTGTGGACGTATTGTGGACTCCAGAAAACTGTAAAAGTACTAGAAATAATTGAAAGCAGAATAATTTAAAAAGTATTAGACACAATTTAACTTCCTATAGTCTTCAATGTGGACTGAAAAGAAAGGAGATTAAGAGATAGCAGGGATTGGAAACTTTGATACCATAGCTAGGAAAGAGTTTCTACCTGAGAAAATGGAGTCATGAGGAACCCAAGAGGTAAGACAAACTGATATTTGAAGAACAATTCCGAAGTACAGCTCCCTGAGCTTGGGAAACCCAAGTTCATAGTAGTAGAGGGAAAGGTGTCATTAGCACATTTCAAACTTAAGTTTAAGGAAATTACTGCTGGATAAAACAGAGAGAGTTGCTATAACTTCATCTGATGTTAATATAAACAGGTGTTACCTCCCCAACCAACCATGTATGTTCATTTAGCTATTACTCACACACATTCAATCTTATTATTCAGCGGCTGAGCCCATGCCCCAGGAGGCAAATGGATGAGTTATAGTTCCTTCTCTTTTTCCTTTATCAGGGGTGAGGGCCAGTTCCCCATCACCTACCTCTTATATTCCATGGATTCATGTCAAGCCAGAATATATACTGATTCACCAAAGTGGCAGACTGGCAGTCTTCAGGCCTGTCTACACATGAGAGATTGTTCAAGGACTTGACAATGACAGAGAGGCCAATAGCCACTTATTTTTTAAAGAAAATTCAAATATACTTGTTTTTTGAAGTCAGTCCTTAAGTTGACTTCAGCCGTCTTTGGAAACTCATGTTACAGAGCTCCTGAATTAGGACTAATCTCTGTATAAAATGCTTTAAATCAGTCTGTTCTACATTTTGCCATTGTCCTGACCACAGTAAAGTCTGATGAGTACATCATGGTGAGTTGGTGGATCACGTTAGCTTAAAGAACTCTACATTCCTGTAGTTTAAGAAATAAAAAACAACCCAGAAGGTGGTTTGGGAATATCAGAGTAGATAATACCATCATAAGGGAAACACCCAGTTTATCTTCCCTTAAATTTTCACTTTTACTTAGATATTTAGATATGATTAGCTTGGAATTAAACAAGCTTGAACACACGGCAGAAAAGCAGAACGTACTCTGGATAAAGGAAGAAGAAAGACGATATCGGGACCACGTTAGAAGAAAACTTAGTCTCTGGAGACAAACTGAAGAAGTGAGAAACACCAAATTATAAATATTGATGGGGAAATTATGTGTGATTATTTTATTTATAAACATTTTTAGCAGTCCCACCATATTACCTGAAGTTATTTCAGGTCTAAGAAATAAACCACTGCTTTAAAAAATCATAATTATTTTAAAATAATAAACTGCTATTAATCTTGTATTACCATTATAACAGACAAGCTTTTACTTAACATAGTGAGACTGATACCACAAATTACATACCACCATAGTATAGACACACTTCATCTGCTCTTAAAGTTTTAGAATTTAGTGAAAAATAATCATGTCTGTATTCTCACTCCTCAATGCTCAGACAAGGCTATTTGTTCAGGCTCTCTGTCAGAATACATTTAAGGGCAACATATTACATATAATAATTCCTCAAATCTATAAGAGAAAATCACCTTTCCAGCATCTTTTGAGATCTACCTTTGAAGCATAAGCCCATTCTAAAGCCAGTGTAAGATTTTCATTATGGTTGTCCAAGTTCCTATAAGGGTCTTAATTTGACCTAATTTGCTTATTGATCAAAAAAAAAAAAAAAGAAAGAAAGAAAAAGATTATAAAAGAGAAGCCCTGCTGACTACCATGACATTGTGCTCTTTAGGAACGGAAAACACAAGAAATGTTACTGCTGTCAAAGATTGGAGAAGAAGTAAACAGAGAAGCAAGATATGAAGAACAACGTAAAAAAGTCAAAGATGCTCACCGTAAGGTAGAGTGACCTTTGAACAATAACTTGGGCTGTTTTGAGGAAAGGGTTTTGCTAATTTTGATATTTTAAAGTGTGGATTTTCAGAAGTGACTTAAATTCACAAGGATAGCTATTGATGGAAAGAGCCAGTCTGGTCTGAACCTGAACTTTAAGTGCTGGTCTACAATGGGACCAGTCTCCAGAAAGTAGGCAATGAGTTCAGTTGGACCTTGTTATTAAAATACATTCTTCAAGCTGGACAGCAAAAGGAAACTTACCTTTATTACCTTCCTAGCTCTGTACTCTGATTTTAGAAATCTCAAGAAAGAGGGCTTCCTTCAAATGTACCATCATATTTGAAGTATCTGTTATACATTTCCAGTGGCAAGTTGATATTAAATTTTAAACACTGAATATATATTTTTTAATATTTAGAAAAAAGCACAACTCGAGAAAAAAATCCCTTATTATTTACCAAAAATGCAAAGGAATTACCTTCAGAGAGAAGGATCAGAAGAAAATGTATTTGAAAACAGAAGTCAAGATGAAACAGAAGATGAGAGAGAAACAATAAAAGACAAAGGTAAGTAGAATATGCATAAATATTTATTATCAGTGGCTTTGTAAAAAACCCCTCTATGTGCTAATATAGTGAGGTGACAAAGCCCTTGCAAAGAGAAATTCTAGAAGCTCACACTTACAGGCACTTCCCACTTACAGGTCAAGTTGTAGAGAATGTACAGACAGCCACACACATTCACACAATATTGTTATGTTACAGACATTATAACAAATTACACACTTCTGTAAAGTGGCTCAGCAGACAAGACTGCCTTTACTAGGAGTTTAAAAAGGAGCCAGTAGAGGAGACAGAACAACAACAAAAAGGGAAAGAGACAGTTATATATAGATAGAGAAAATGAGCCAGTAAGACAAAACATTACCCCCAAAACAGACTGAAACAAAGAGGGAGACAATGAATGAAAAATAGAAGGAAAATTTTAACTGAGGTCCACTAAGAAAAGATTATACAAAACAGTAAGCTAGAAAGAGAAAGAGAAAAAAAATTAAGTAGAAAAAAGGAAGAGACATTTAAAATATCCTAAACAAGAAATAGAAATAGAAAGAACAAAAAGGTTGAGAAGGAGAAAATATGATACAAAAAGAATGAAATGGAGATATAAAGAGGAGGAAAGTGAATGAATGAAAAAGAAGAATATTAAGCAGAAGAAGCTAGTAAGAAAATATACATGCACATGCGCGCGTGTGCACACACACACACACACACCATGAGGGAGTGGAAGGAGACAAAGGCAAAGAAACAAGAAAAAAAGACAAGGAGTATGAGGAAGAAAAGCAAACAAAGAAGACAAAGAGTGAAAGAAAGGGAGCAAGAAAAAGACACACAGACAAAACTAGAGAAACAAAGGAGTAGGAGGAAGAGAGAGAATAAAGTTTAAAAAGGATATGTGAACAGAAAAAAGTAAGAAAAAAAAAAAAAAAAGAATGTGAGAGTGAGAAAAAAATTTGAAAAGAAGCCAGTAGGAAAATCTAATACAATTTGGGCAGGGAGTAATAGGGGAAAACATGAGAAGTTAGTAGAAGAAAAAGAGAGAGACTTAAAAAGGAGATGCCAATATGAAAAAGCAGTACATTGAAGATAGACTGAATGGAATAAAAGGATCCAGTAGGAGAGGGAGAATAGGAGAAAAGGAAAATATTAACATTAAAAAGGAGGAAGTTAAAAAGTCAGTAAAAGAAAATAAAACAAAAAATGAAAAAATAAAAAAGGCAAAGAAGGAAATGAAAAGAGGAGAAACAGAGACACAGAGCAAAAGGGAGAGAAAAAGTATAGTACAATAAGGAAAGAGAAGGATTTCAAAAGTTACAGAAGACTAGCATTAAATAAGGGGGGAGGGGAAGGTAGAAGGGAGGGAAGATGGATAGATGGAAGGCAGAAAATATGAACATACTTCAAAAAAGAAGAGCCAGTAGCCAGTAAGAAAAGCAATACAGGAACATAGAGAGAGAAACCATGGAAGAAAGAGAGAAGGGACAGAGAAAGAGAAAAGAAATATAGAAAAGAGGTAAATAGGATGAGTTTATAAAATAGGAGCCGGTAAAAAAGGCAGGACAAAAAAAAAATAGAAGGAAGGAAGAGAGAAAGGGAGAAGGAAAGCAGACAGTTTGAAAAGAGAAGCCTGTAAAAAGAGAATAAAATAAGAAGAAAGAAAGGGAAGAAGGCAGGCATGCAGGCAGGCAAAGAAAAGAGAAAGCAAAAGAAAAGGCATGAAAAGGAGCTATTAAAAATGGGAATAAAGGAGAAAAGGAAGGAAGGAAAGAAAAAAATTTTAATGAATAAGTTATAGGAAAAAATAAAATGAAAAGAGAATGTGACTGCGAGAGAGAGACTTCAAAAGGAGTCAGAGGAATTTAAAAAAAAACCTGTAAAATAAACATGATAGATAATAGATAGGTAGAACCAACTTTTAAAAGAATAAGCCAGAGGGCTTTCCTGGTGGTCCAGTGGTTAGGACTCTGTGCTTCAAATACAGGGGGCCCAGTTCAGTCCCTGGTCAGGGAAGTAGAGGCACATGCCCCAACTAAGGGTTTGCACACCACAGCTAAAGATCTCACACGCCCAACAAAGCCCAAAGACACCACAGGCTACAACTAAGACCTGCTATGGCAAATAAATAAACACTTTTTAAAAGAGTAACCCAGAAATAAATGAAAGTACAAAACAAGACAGCAGATGAGAGAAAGAAAGAAACGTTTCAGAAGAGGAGCACTCAAAAGTGAGTTTAAAAGGAGCGAGAGGGATGGGGAAAGTGCCGGGGGAGGGTGAAGGAGGGAGAAGGGAAGACAAAAAATGTAAAGCAAAAGGATCAAAGGCAGCAAGTAAAAGACAAAGAGAATTAAATCAGAAAACAAAGAAAAAGAAGGTAAGTGTTTAAAGGATGGGACAGTAGGAAAAAGTAAAATAAAAAGAGGGAATGTGATTGTATAAGAGGCTTGAAAAGAAAGAGTAAGTAAAAAATTCAAGTACAATTTGGGGAAGAGGGCTGTTTAAAAAGGAGACTTCCAAGGGGGCTTCCCTGGTGGCTTTAGTTCAGTTCAGTTCAGTCGCTCAGTTGTGTCCAGCTCTTTGTGACCCCACGGACTGCAGCACACCAGGCCTCCCTGTCCATCACCAACTCCCCGAGTCTATTCAAACTCATCTCCATTGAGTCAGTGATGCCATCCAACCATCTCATCCTCTGTTGTCCCCTTCTGCTCCTGCCTTCAATCTTTCCCAGCATCAGGATCTTTTGAAATGAGTCAGCTCTTCGCATCAGGTGACCAAAGTATTGGAGTTTCAGCTTCAACATCAGTCCCTCCAATGAACACCCAGGACTGATTTCCTTTAGGATGGACAGGTTGGATCTCCTTGCAGTCCAAGGGACTCTCAAGAGTCTTCTCCAACACCACAGTTCAAAAGCATCAACTGTTGGGTTCTCAGCTTTCTTTATAATCCAACTCTCACATCCATACATGACCACTGGAAAAACCATAGCCTTGACTAGACGGACCTTTGTTGGCAAAGTCATGTCTCTGCTTTTTAATATGCTGTCTGGGTTGGTCATAACTTTCCTTCCAAGGAGTAAGAGTCTTTTAATTTCATGGCTGCCATCACCATCTACAGTGATTTTGGAGCCCAGAAAAATAAAGTCTGACACTGTTTCCACTGTTTCCCCATCTATTTCCCATGAAGTGATGGGACCAGATTGCCGTGATCTTAGTTTTCTGAATGTTGAGCTTTAAGCCAACTGTTCACACTCCTCTTTCACTTTCATCAAGAGGCGCTTTAGTTCTTCTTCACTTTCTGCCCTAAGGGTGGTGTCATCTGCATATCTGAGGTTACTGATATTTCTCCCAGCAATCTTGATTCCAGCTTGTGCTTCATCCAGCCCAGCGTTTCTCATGATGTACTCTGCATATAAGTTAAGTAAGCAGGGTGACAATATACAGCCTTGACGAACTCCTTTTCCTATTTGGAACCAGTCTGTTGTTCCATGTCCAGTTCTAACTGTTGCGTCCTGACCTGCATACAGATTTCTCAAGAGGCAGGTCAGGTGGTCTGGTATTCCCATCTCTTTCAGAATCTTCCACAGTTTATTGTGATCCACACAGTCAAAGGCTTTGGCATAGACAATAAAGCAGAAATAGATGTTTTTTTGGAACTCTCTCGCTTTTTTGATGATCCAGCAGATGTTGGCAATTTGATCTCTGGTTCCTCTGCCTTTTCTAAAACCAGCTTGAACATCTGGAAGTTCACGGTTCCTGTACTGTAGAAGCCTGGCTTGGAGAATTTTAAGCATGACTTTGCTAGTGTGTGAGATGAGTGCAATCGTGCAGCAGTTTGGGCATTCTTTGGCATTGCCTTTCTTTGGGATTGGAATGAAAACTGACCTTTTCCAGTCCTGTGGCCACTGCTGAGTTTTCCAAATTTGCTGGCATATTGAGTGCAGCACTTTCACAGCATCATCTTTTAGGACTTGAAATAGCTCAGCTGGAATTCCATCACCTCCACTAGCTTTGTTCGTAGTAATGCATCCTAAGGCCCACTTGACTTTGCACTCCAGGATGTCTGGCTCTAGGTGAGCAATCACACTATCATCGTTATCTGGGTCATGAAGATCTTTTTTGTACAGTTCTGTGTCTTGCCACCTCTTCTTAATATCTTCTGCTTCTGTTAGGTCCATACCATTTCTGTCCTTTATTGAGCCCATCTTTGCATGAAATGTTCCCTTGGTATCTCTTATTTTCTTGAAGAGATCTCTAGTCTTCCCCATTCTATTGTTTTCCTCCATTTCTTAGCACTGATCACTAAAGAAGGCTTGCTTATCTCTTCTTGCTATTCTTTGGAACTCTGCATTCAAATGGGTATGTGTTTCCTTTCCTCCTTTTCTTTTGGCTTCTCTTCTTTTCATAGCTATTTGTAAGGCCTCCTCAGACAGCCATTTTGCTTTTTGCCATTCTTTTTCTTGGGGATGGTCTTGATCACTGCCTCCTGTACAATGTCATGAACCTCCGTCCATAGTTCATCAGGCACTCTATCTATCAGATCTAGTCCCTTAAATCTATTTCTCACTGCCACCGTATAATCGTAAGTGATTTGATTTAGGTTATACCTGAATGGTCTAGTGGTTTTCTCCAGTATCTTCAATTTAAGTCTGAATTTGGCAGTAAGGAGTTCATGATCTGAGCCACAGTGCAAAAAGAATAGAAGGAACGTTTGGGGGGAAAAGAGAAGAAAGAACAGTTTTTTAAATGAAGCCAGTAAGAAAATCAAGTAAAATTCTATGTGGTGTGTTGCTGAAGTATAGCTAAAGTGTAAAAACCAATAAAAAATACAGTAAAATGAAGATAGATGATTTGATACCTAGATAAACACATAGGTATAGGTAGGACTGTAAAAAGAAGCCAATAAAAAAAGACAATATAGAAAAGAAAAGCAAGAAGAAGTAAAGAAGAGTGTTTAAACACTGGAGAACTGAGAGAAGAGGAAGGAAGGGAAGGAGTAGAGAGGCTGCTATGACAGAGGGAACAGGCTGTTAGAGGGAGAAAGATAAGAAGGAGAAAAGTAATGAAGACCAAAGGAAAAGAGGGTGGAGGGGAAGTGAGGGGAATATAGGAAGAAAGAGGAGGAGAGAAGCAGTGGGGAAAAGCAAAGAGGAAGGAGAGGGAAGGAGGGGGGAAAGGGCTTGCAGGCAGCAGGCAAAGAAGACAGAAAAGCCAGAGAGAGGGAGAGAAAGCCATCAAGATGTATAGAGAAGGGGGAGGGAGGGAAGGAAGACAGGAAAAGAGAAGAAAGACACAGTGAAAAAAGGGAGCAATAGATACACAGAAAGGAAAGAAGGAATGGAGGGAGAGAGGAGGAAAGGAAGGAAGGAAAGGGAGGGGGAGGAAAGGATGGAAAATGGAAGGAAAAGAGGATGAATGAGAGGAAAATAAGAAAAGGACAAGTCACTCAAAAAGGAAAAGGTAAGAGATGAAAGATGAGCATGAAAGTGTTTGAAAAGGAGTAGCCAGTAAGAAAAAAATCAAGTACAATGGTCTGTACAAGTGAAAGAGATTCAAAGATGAGAAGGAATAATTTTTTAAAGACCCTAATATATAGATTAAAAAATAGGTGATTTATAGTTTGGTAGCAGGCAGTCAGATGGACAGAACAGACTATAAATAGGAAGTACCAGTAAAAAAAAAAAAAAAAAAAAGAGGTATAAAAAAAGCATAAGAAAAATTGAGCAAAAAATGAAACACAGCAGGCAGGAAGAAAAACAGTAAAAGAAAGTGGGAAGATGGGATGGAGGGAAGGAGAGCAGGCAGGCAACTTGAAATAGAATGAATTGGTAGGAGAAAGTAAAAGGAGAAAGAGTTTGAAAGTGAGAGAAGCTTGAAAAGATGGAGTCAGTAAGAAGCTCACGTAGGACTGTGGGGATGGGAGATTTAAAGAGAAGTTATTGAAGAAGACAGTAAAAGATATAAACAGATAGAAAATAGAGTATAATTTTAAAAGAAGCCAAGTAAAAAAGATAATAGAGAAAGATGGTGTTGAAAAGAGAAAGATGAGAAGAAAACAAAAAAGTGTAAAACCAGGTCCCTGTAAAAAAACAGTAAAATCAAGCAAAAAGAAGAGAAAAGAAAGCATCCATACATGGAGGCAAAGGAAACAAATACAGAGTGGGAAAGAAAGGGAATGAGAAAGAGACATGGGAAATAAAAAAAAAAAGAAAGGAGGGGACAAAAGAAAATAAAGAAGTTAAGATGCTAGGAGTAAGTTAGAAGAATAAGGGAGACAAAGAGAACAAAAGAATGATTGAAATGGGGAGAGGAGATTGAAAAAGAGGACCCAGTGAGAAAATTAGCACACTAGGTGGGGCAGGGGAATTTAAAAAGAAGTCAGTCACAAAAGAAAATTTTAAAAAAATGTATATACAGAGATTATTAATAGACATTTTTAAAACTAAAAAAGCAAGTCAGAAAACTCAACAGGAAAAGCAGAAGGAAGGAGAGAGGGAGGGAGGAAGGCGAGAAGAAGGGGTAAGGGAGGGATATATGGTCAGGGAGGGAGACAAAGGAAAGGAGGGATGCAGGCAGCCAGCAGACAAAGAACAGAGACACAGTGAAAGGGAGAGCTAGAGAGACACAGCCAGGAATAGTGGAAAGAAAGGAATTAGGAAGTAGGAAAGAAGAGGTTTAAAAGGAAGAGACTCAGGTACAGTTGGGAAAGGGGAGAATGCCAGGTTTTTTAAGTCAATAAAAATACAGTAAAATGAAGATGATTGATAGGTACATAGCAAGGAAGATAAGTGCACAGGTTTAGGTAGGTGGAACTTTAAAAGGACAATCCAGTAAAGACAGTACAAAGGAAGGAGAGAAGGGGGCGGGCGGGGAGAAAGAGAAGTTTAAAAAGGAGCCAGTAAAAACTTAAGAAGGAAGAAGAGGGACTTTGCTGGTGGTCCAGTGGCTAAGACTCTGCACTCCTGGGTTTGATCCCTGGTCAAGGAACTAGATCCCACATGCCACAAGTAAGATCCAGTGCAGCCAAATAAATAAGTCAAAACATTATTTTAAAAAATGGAAGAAGGGAGAGAGGGAGGGAAGGAAATAAGGAAGGCAGGGAAGGGAAGCAGGGAGGGAGGAAGAAAATTAGTTTAGAGAGGATGTTTCAGAAGACAATTACATGAATAAGTAGAGAGAATGAGAGAGGAAGATACAGGAAGAAAATTAAGTACAACTGTGCAGGGTGGGAGAGAGTTCTAAAAGGTAGAAGTCAATACAGAAAGAGTACAATGAACATAGATCATTAATAGCTGGATAGATAGCTAGGTAAGTAGGTATGTATGTATGTATGTAGGTGTATGGATATAAAAAGAGAAGAAAGGGAGAGAGGTAGGAATGGAAGGAGGGAGGGGTGAATAAAAGGAAGAAAGGGGCAGGAAAGAAAGTTTATAAGGGAAGAATCTCTGGGAAAAAGGCTAACATAAAGAGTGTGATCATGAGAGGCAGCAAGAGAATGCTGAAAAGGAGAAACTAGTGAGAAAATACAGTCATGGACAGAGAGATCTAACAATACATTAAAATAGATAGGAAGATTGGATAGCTAGGTAAGAAACAGATTTTAAAAATAGAAGCCAATAAGAATGGCAGTATAAAAGAAGTGCAGAAGACAGAAGAAAAAATTTTAAGGGGAGTCACTTAAAAAGTATAAGAAATTAAAATAGATAACCAACAAGGACCTACTGTATAGCACAGAGAACTATACTCAACATTGTGATAACATATAAGAAAAGAATCTGAAAAGTGTGATTCATAGAAACTGAATCACTTTACACCTAAAACGAACACAACATTGTTAACATTGTTAACAACTATATGCAATAAAGCATAAATAAATAAGGATTTAAAAGTATAAGTGGGGAGGGAGGGAGAGGAGGGATAAAAGCAAAGGTTTAGAGATGAGACTGCAAGAAAAAGAAAGAGAGAGTGCGCGGGGAGCCCAGGCAAGGCAGGGCACAGACCTTGTGACTCAGCCTCTCATGGGAGCAGGCCTCCGTGGCAGGCCCTTGCCAAGCGCAACCGCCAGCCCAGGGGCCTGAAGTCACCAATCCTGTTTATAGCCTGGGTTCTTCTGGGGTTCCCCATGCAAATTCCAAAGGAATGGTTATCTAGCTGGTTTCCCCATGGGCTATACAGCAGCAGCTCCAGCCTTTTCCCTCAACATATATCCTGGAGCACATCCTACCTTCCAAACAGGTACCCTGCTAACTGCCCACTCCCCAGCTCCTGTCACCCCCCCACCCACCCCACCAGTGTGCCAGTGTATGCAGCCCCAAGAATGCCTGCCTACAGCTATGCGCCCCCTCCCTGGTCACCCACAGACATTTGCAGATGCAGCTGTGTAGTCACATCATGGAGGTTCCACAGCCGGTGCTGCAGGCCTCGTGTCTCCAACCAGGACTTTCTTCTTTGTGCGCTAGTATGTATGCTTAGTCACTCAGTCGTGTCCGACTCTTTGCAGCCCCATGGACTGTAGCCGACCAGGCTCCTCTGTCCATGGGATTCTCCAAGTAAGAATACTGGAGTGGGTTGCCATTCGCTTCTCCAGGGGTTAATGCTCTAGACAATTAGCTAAACGCTACTACGGCTGACCCAGCAGGTCCCAGCACACTCAGTCTCCAATTGACTCTGTGGGTTGGTCTTAAAGCAAATCCTGTTTGGTGGGCTGTCAGGCAATTTTTTAGCTATCTGTAATTAAACAAAGGGAATCTTAATCTATTCTGAATCATACCTAGTTGAATGCATGTTAAAAAAAAACCCCACAAAAACAAAACTCACATAATTTATCTGCAGTGACTGATGAAGAATCATCACATGCAAAGCTCAAAAGTATGGGAAAATATTTTACAACTTGTGTCACTAATGACTGTCATAATATATGCAAAGTCTTAAAAAAGAGACTGTGTGAGTAAGAATATCAAGTACAATTGTGTGTGGTATGGGAGAGATTTTAAAAGTACAAGTCAGTAAAGAGACAGTAAACATACATAGATGATTGATAGCTAGATGGACAGCTAGGCATGTAGGTATGTACAAAGGAAGACAAATACATGATTGATAGAAAGAAAAGACAGAGATAGATTCATCCAAACATGCACACATATAGAAAAGACATTCATAGGCAGAAGCCAATAAAAAGGAAAGAAAAACTTAGAAATGGATGGAAAGAATGATTTAAAAAGAGGACACTAAAAGAGAATAAAAGGAGAATGGAAGGGGAAAAGTTAGAGACAGAGGAGGAAAGGAAAGAAGGAGGAAAGAGGAAAGAAGGAATTAAGAAAGGTAGAGGGTGAAGCACTGAGGGAGAGGATGGGAAAAGAACATTATTGAATAAGAAAGAAATGAGAGAAGAAAGGAAATATGAAGGGGGCAAGAGAGTGGGGAGGAAAGAAAGAATCAAAGAAGGGAAGGGGACAGATAAAAAGAAGACCGAGGCAGGAAAGAAACAGAGGTTATGGAGTCCCTAGGAAAAAGAGTAAAATCAAAAGCGAAAAAATGTGAGTGTGAGATGAGAGTGATACATGGGTTCAACCCCTGATCTGGGAGGATCCCACATGCTGTGGAGCAACTAAGCCTATTTGCCACAAATACTGAGCCTGTGATCTAGAGCCCACGAGCTGCAGCTGCTGAAGCCCGCGTGCCCAAGAGCTCATGCTCCACAATAAGAGAAGCCACCACAGTGAGAAGCCTGCACACCACAACTCGAGAGTAGCCTTCACCTGCCACAACTAGAGAAAGGCCCACACAGCAGTGACGACCCAGCACAGCCAAAATAAATACGTACGTTTTTTTGAAGAGAGAGAAGAAAAGAAAGGGGAAGAGAGAGAAAGAAGTTGTTTAAAAAAGAAAATAAGAAATATCATTACAAAAAATTTGAGAGAGAGAAAAAAAATAAGTTCTAAAAGGAGGAACCAATAAAGAATGCATAGAACAAGAACGACAGAATAAAATATAATGGAAGTAAAGAGAGTGGAGGGAAAGAGGGAGAAAAGAAAATTAAGACTTTTGAAAGGATGAGGGAGCTTCCAGTTCAAGATGGCAGAGTAGAGGACATGTGCTCATCTCCTCCTGCAAGAGCACCAAAATCACAACTAGCTGTTGAACAGACATTGACAGGAGGATGCTGGAACCTATCAAAAAAAGATACCCTACTTCCAAAGACAAGAAGAAACTGCAATGACACGGTAGGGGCGCAATCACGATAAAATCAAATCCCATACCCGCCAAGTGGGCAGCCCACAAACTGGAGAACAATAATACCAAAGAAGTTCTCCCACTGTTGAGAAGGTTCTGAGCCCCACATCAGGCTTCCTAGCCTGGGGATCCCGCAAAGGGACTGAGACTCCCCAGGGAATCTAACCTTGAAGGCCAGTGGGATTTGATTACAGTACTTCCACAGGACTGGGGGAAACAGAGACTGCACTCTAGGAGGACATGAACAAAATCTTGCACACGCCAAGACCCAAGAGAAAGGAACAGTGATCCCCCAGGAGACTGAACCAGACCTACCTGCTAGTATTGAGAGTCTCCTGTGGAGGCATGGGTCGCAGTGATTCACTGCTGTACTAGCAGCAGCAGTCCTGGAAGGTGCCCCTTGGCGTAAGTCTTCTTTATAAGTCGCCATTAACCCTACCATAGAGCCTGTAGACCCCAGGCCTGGGTCTTGCATGCTAAGTCACTTCAGTCGTGTCCAACTCTTTGAGACCCTATGGATTGTAGCCCACCAGACTCCTCTGTCCATGGGATTCTCTAGGCAAGAATACTGAAGTGGGTTGCCATGCTCTCCTCTAGGGGCTCTTCCTGACCCAGGGACTGAACCTCTATCTCTTATGTCTCCTGCGTTGGCAGGCAGGTTCTTTACCACTAGGGCCACCTGGGAAGCCCTAGGAAGGGAGGGAGTGCAACTCCATCCATCAGCAGATAATTGGATTAAAACTTTACTGAACATGGCCCTGCCCACCAGAGCAAGACCCAGTTTTCCCCACTGCCAGTCCCTCCCATCAGGAAACTTACACAACTCCCCTAGCCTCATCCACCAGAAGACAGAAGCAGCAAGAAGGGAACAATCCTGCAGCTGCCAGAATGAAAACCACATCACAGAAAGTTAATCAAAATGAAAATGCAGAGAGTTATGTCCCAGATGAAGGGACAAGAGAAAACCTGAAGTGGAGATAGGCAACCTCCCACATAAAGGATTCAGACTAATGATAGTGAAGATGATCCAGGATCTCAGAAAAAGAGTGGAGAAGATGCAAGAAATGTTTACTGAAGACATAGAAGAACTAAAGAACAAAAAACCAGATGAACAATACACTAGAAGCAATCAGTAACAGAATAATTGAGGCAGAATGGATAAGTAACCTGGAAGACAGAATGGTGGAAATCACTGCCGCAAAACAGAATATAGAAAAAAGAATGAAAAAAACCAAAAACAAAAACGAAGACAGCCTAAGAGACCTCTGGAACAACATTAAACACACCAACATTCACATTATAGGGGTCCCAGAAGACAGACTGAAAGGACCTGAGAAAATATTTGAAGAGATAATAGCTGAAAGCTCCTCAAACGTGGGAAAGGAAATAGTCAACCAAGTCCAGGAAGGACACAGAGTCCCAGGCAGGATAAACCCAAGGAGGAACACACCAAGACATATAATAATGAAACTGACAAAAATTAAAGACAGATAAAATATTAAAAGCAACAAGGGAAAAACGACAAATAACATACAAGGGAGCTCCCATAACGTTATCAGCTGATTTCTCAACAGAAACTCTACAAGCTAGAAGGGAACAGCATGATACTAAAGTGATGAAAGGGAAGAACCTACAACCAAAACTCTACCCAGCAAGACTCTCCTTCAGATTTGATGGAGAAATCAAAAGCTATCCAGACAAGCGAAGTTATGAGAATTCAGCACCACAAAATCAGCTTTACAACAAATGCTAAAGGAACTTCTCTAGGCAGGAAAACACACAAGAAGGAAAAGACCTACACGAAATAAACCCCAAACAATTGAGGAAATGGCAATAGTATCATGTATACTGATAATTACCTTAAATGTAAATGGATTAAGTACACCAAACAAAAGACATAGACTGGCCGGGTGGATGAGAACATGTGCATATATGCACTTCCACTTACCATATCACTCTACTTAACCCCCCCAAATTGTATGTAATTGTCTTATATTGTTAGGATAATCATGTTTCCATTATGGCTTGCAATCATAATTATCTTTTATTTTTTGTCTGACTATTGATTGTGAAAACTGATGAACATCTTTTATTATTGTGGTTTAGTTCAGTTCAGTTCAGTCGCTGAGTCATGTCCAACTCTTTGCAACCCCATGAATCACAGCACGCCAGGCCTCCCTGTCCATCACCAACTCCCAGAGTTCAACCAAACTCGTGTGCATTGAATCGGTGATGCCATCCAGCCATCTCATCCTCTGTCGTCCCCTTCTCCTCCTGCCCCCAATCCCTCCCAGAATCAGGGTATTTTCCAATGAGTCAACTCTTCACATGAGGTGGCCAAAGTATTGGAGTTTCAGCCTCAGCATCAGTCCTTCCAGTGAACACCCAGGACTGATCTCCTTTAGGATGGACAGGTTGGATCTCCTTGTAGTCCAAGGGACTCTGAAGAGTCTTCTCCAACACCACAGTTCAAAAGCATCAATTCTTTGGTGCTCAGCTTTCTCCACAGTCCAACTCTCACATCCATACATGACCACTGGAAAAACCATAGCCTTGACTAGACGGACTTTTGTTGGCAAAGTAATATCTCTGCTTTTGAATATGCTATCTAGGTTGGTCATAACTTTCCTTCCAAGGAGTAAGCATCTTTTAATTTCGTGGCTACAATAACCATCTGCAGTGATTTTGGAGCCCCCCAAAATAAAGTCTGACACTGTTTCCACTGTTTCCCCATCTATTTCCCATGAAGTGATGGGACAAGATTCCATGATCTTCATTTTCTGAATGTTGAGCTTTAAGCCAACTTTTTCACTCTCCTCTTTCACTTTCATCAAGAGGCTTTTTAGTTCCTCTTCACTTTCTGCCATAAGGGTGGTGTCATCAGCATATCAGAGGTTATTGATATTCTCCCGGCAATCTTGATTCTAGCTTGTGCTTCTTGGTTACCTAACTTATTCACTTAATACCATTGTATCATGATTGGTCAATGGAAAATAATAAAGTTCTACATCACTAAAACTACTATTTAATAGAAAAACCTGTAATCACTTTTTAAAATCCAGATGCATATCAGAATTACCTTGGAATTTTTTGAAAAATACAAATGCCCAGGTATTGCTTTTTTTCTCCAGAGCTCCAGATGTGTTTCTAATGAGCAGCTATATTTAAAAGCAACTGGACTATATGATGATTTTTTACTTTTATCTAATTTGTTTCACTTTTTCTATTTCATGTTTAGTGCTCCCATGTCATTTAGTTTATGTTTTCCAATTTCTCTTTTTTATTTTTTGACGTTCTTTCTCAAGCCTTTATCAAGTGTAGTAGAAAAACTTTTGTATACATATATATATAGATAGATAGAGAAATAGTATGGATAATATATATATATATTTTAGAAAGCTTATGAATTTTTGCCTAGCTAAAAAATTTATCACATTTATGGCATTCCACTTGTTTGACTCAGTATGAATAGAATGCTAGATTTCTAATTTATACATTCACTCAGAAGTCTGATATAGTTCCATGTATTTTGCGTCTGTTATTCCTGCTAAAAGTCTAGAAAGTTTATAACCTTAGTGACTTTTTAAAAGTTTGAATGAGGCTTGAAACTTCTAGTTCAATTCTGAGAATGTAAAGAAATACTATGTTGTTAAAGAAAAAAACCCCAGAAAATGAACATGTGATACAGTTATTAAATATAGGATTTGTTCAAATATCACACACAAAAAAAGAGTGGATATATGTATATATAACTGATTCACTTTGCTGTACGCTTAACACTAACACATTGTAAATCAACCCTACTCCAATACATAAAAATTTTTTAAAAGGGATGAAGCTAGGAAAAAATATAAAATAAAAAACAAAATGTGAGTGAGAGACTCTGAGGAGATTAAAAAGAGATGTTGATAAAATTAAGTATAATTGAAGGCATGGAGAGAGAGAGATCTGAAAGAAATCAGTTTAAAATGATAAAATAATGATACATTGGTTGATGACAATCAGATGACAGGTTGATAATAGATATTCATAAAGGAGAAACCAGTAGTAGTAAGACAGGACAAAGAATACAGAAAATGAGAGAATAAAAAGTTTTTTTCAAAGAAGACAGTAAAAGAAGAAAGGAAGAATCGAATTTTATAAAGGATGAGTCAAGGAAGAGAATGGCATACAGAAGGAGAAGGAATGTGAGAGTGTGATGGAGGATAAGTAGGAAAACCAAGTACAACTGTGTGATGTGCAAATAGTTAAAAGTAGAAGACAATAAACGTAACATAAAGCTAAATGATTGATACCTATGTGGATAGCCAGCTAGATAGGTAGGAAATTTAGGTAGAAAAAAGTTTTTACAGGAGAAGGCAGTTGTAAGGAGAAGACTGTATAAAGAAAGAGAGAGGGAAGGAAAGAAAAAAGTTTTAGGAGTAGTAATAGAAGAAGGGAGTGGGGGGGGAAGGAAAGGAGAAGGAGGGACTACAAATGAAGGAAGACAAGAGGGGAGAAGGGTGGTAGGGTGGATGATGAAAGGAGGTAGGAGGAAGGAATAAGACACGAGGAAAGGGAGGAGGGACAGGAAGGAAAGAGAGAGGAGGGGCTTCCCTAGTGGTCCAGTGGCTAAGACTCTGAGCTCCCAATGCAGGGCGCCTGGGTTCCATCCCTCTAGGTAGGTAGAACTTTAAAAGGACAATCCAGTTAAGACAGTGTAAAGAAAGGCGAGAGGAATGGGGGGCGGGGGGCGGGGAGAAAGAGAAGTTTAAAAAGAAGCCAGTATAAAAGCTTAAGAAGGAAGAAGAGGGATTCCTTGGTGGTCCAATGGCTAAGACACTGCACTGCCAACGCAGGGGGCCTAACCAAATACACAAATATTTTAATAATGATAATAAAATTAATTTCACACTAAAAAGAAATAGTGATGAAAAGAAAAATCTTTAAAAATAAGATTAAAATCTCCTAAAAACAGGAGACAATGCGAAAAGAATGGAAGAAGAGTGGAAAGAGGGAAGTAGGGAAGGAATGGAAGAAGGAAAGAGGAGAGAAAAGGGATGACAGAAGGGAGAGATAAAAATAGAGGAGGAAAGACCAAGAGAAAAGGACAATGAATGACGCAGAGCTAGAAGGGACAGAAAGAAGCTTTTAAAGAAGGGCAAAAAGAAGAGGCAAGATCGAAAGGAGGAAGTGGGAGGAAAGAGAAGTTTAAAATGATGAGCCTGTAGAAAGTGTAAAATATAAAAGAAATGAAACAGAGTGTGAAGGGCTTGAAAAGGATGCATTAATAAGAAAATTAAGCACAGTTGTGGACAGTGGGGAAAGAAATCTAAAAAGAAGCCAGTTAAAATATTTCAGTGATATAAGATTCATGGATGAATTGACAGGAGAGTAGGTTGATAAGTAGGAAAGTATATAAAATATAAATAGATAGAACCATAGATAGGTGAGTGATAGATGATTGATGGTTGGATGGATAGGTAGGTCTTATTTTTAAAAAGAGAACCGAGTTTCTAAAAGTCAGTAAGAAGTCAATACATACATATACACAATGGAGTGTTACTCAGCCATTAAAAAGAATACATTTGAATCAATTCTAATGAGGTGGATGAAACTGGAGCCTATTATACAGAGTAAAGTAAGCCAGAAAGAAAAACACCAATATAGTATACTAATGCATATATATGGAATTCAGAAAGATGGTAACAATAACCCTGTATGCGAGACAACAAAAGAGACACAGATGTATAGAACAGTCTTTTGGACTCTGTGGGAGAGGGCGAGGGTGGGATGATTTGGGAGAATGGCATTGAAACATGTATAATATCATATGTGAGATGAATTGCCAGTCCAGGTTTGATGCATGATACAGGATGCTTGGGGCTGGTGCACTGGGATGACCCAGAGAGATGGTACTGGGAGGGAGGTGGGAGGGCGGTTCAGGATGGGGAACACGTGTACACCCGTGGCAGATTCATGTTGATGTATGGCAAAACCAATACAATATTGTTAAGTAATTAGCCTCCAATTAAACTAAATAAATTTATATTAAAAAATAAATAAATAAAAGTCAGTACATAAAAGATAGAAAAAGAGAAAGGGAAAGAAGGTAAAAAATATTTTTCAAAGGGGCCAGTACACAGAGAATAAAAGAAAAAGGGAAGATGGACAGGACAGGATAGGGTAGGGTAAAGTAGGAAAGGGAAACAGGAAGGCAGGGAGGCTAACAGAGAAGAAAGAAATACAGAAAGGGAACAAAAATGATGAACAGAAATTGAATAACAGAAGGAAAGAACGAAGGAAGAAAGGAAGACATATGAAAGCAAAAAGAGGAGAGGTTTCAAATGGAATAAAATTATAAGAAAATGTAAAATAGAGAAAAATACGAGAATGGGAGACAGAAAGGAAAGAAAAAACTAGAGTCAGAGACAGAAAGAAAGGAAGAATGTCTCACGGGCCAAAAAGTTTTAAAAGTAGGAGTCAATTTAAGAGTGATTGACAGCTGGATATAGAGCCAGCCAGCTAGGTAGGTAGATAGGTAGAAAGAACAGATTTTTTTAAAGGAGAAAGCAGTAGTAAAGATAATAGCAAAATGTATAAAGAAAGCGACAATAGCAAAATGTATAAAGAAAGCGAGAAGGAAACAAAGGAAATGTTTTGCAAAAGGAGTAGTATAAACAAAGCAAAAGAAGAATAGAAGGAAGGAGGAAGGGAAGAAAGAAGGAAATGGGAGAGAGAAAGGGGGGGAAGAGGAAGGAGACAGGAATGGACAGAAGCAGAGAGAAGCAAATGAAAGAGGATGAGAGAGTGAGTGTGGGTGGATGGATGGAGAAAGGAAAGGAGGAGGCAGGAGCAAGGAAGAAAGACATGAGGAAAGGGCGAAGGGGCAGTGGACAGTAAGAGGGGAGGAAGGGATGGCGGGAAGGGAGGAAGCAAGGGAGGGGAGGGGGAAGACATGCATGCAGGCGGGGAAAGAAGAGAGACAGAGACCACGGAAGGAATGGAGTGAGGAGAAGACGGACAAAGAGGAGAAAGTGAGAGGAGGCAGGAAGGAGGGAAGAAGAAAGGGAGGCTATAGGGAGCGAGGAGAGAAAGCTCTAAAAAAGAGGAACTCAGTTAAAAACAAATAAAGATGAATGGAGAACAGCTAGGTAGTTTGGTAGGTTGATGGACAGATGGGTAAGTAGACAGGATTTTTATGTGGAAGATCTAGTTTTTAAAAGTCAGTATTAAAAAGATGAAGAGAAACAGGTTTAAAAGAGGAAACCCCCAAAAATGGATATAAGAGGAAGAGAGGGGGAAGGAAGTAAAGGAGAAGGAAGGAAAGGAAGAAGGAGGTCAGGAAAGCAGGAAGTAGGGGAGATAGGGAGGGAAGGAGGAAGGCAGGCAGGCAATAAGTTTACAAAGGGTGGAACTTGCATGGTGGCTCAGTGGATAAGAATCCACCTGCCAGTGCAGGGGACACAAGTTCGATCCCTGGTCCAGGAAGATCCCACATGCCGTGGAGCAACCAAGCTCATGTGCCACAACAACTGAGCCCACACTCTAGAGCCTGTGAGCCGCAATTATTGAAGCTCTCATGCCCTAGAGTCTGGCTCTGCAATGAGAAGCCTGCCCACCGCAACTAGAGAGTAGGCCCTGTTTGCTGCAGCTAGAGAAAGCCTGCAAGCAGAAACAAAGACCCAGCGCAACCAAAAATAAATAAAGATTTAAAAATAAAGGATGAGTCAGTAGGGAAGACAGCTAAAGAAGGGAAGAGAATGTAAGAGTGAAAATGTAGGAACCATTTTCCTACAAAAAACCTAAAACGGGACAGATTGTAAAAGTAGGAGTCAGGAAAGCAAAGACAAAAATAAAGACAAAGATAAATGATTGAGAGCTGAATAGGTAGGTAGGCAGTTATACAGATGATAGGTAAGTAGGTAGGTAGGTATATAATTTTAAAAGTGGAAGCCAGTAAGGAGGAATGCATGAAAAAGAGAATGAAAGAGTTAGAGCAGGAAGGAAAAAAATAAAAGGGGAGCCAGCAGAAAGAGAGTAAAAGGAGGATGGGAGGAAGGAAGACAGGAGGGTGGGAAGGGCAAAGATAAAGAAGGAAGGAAGGAAGATAGGAAGAAAGGGTGACAGAACAAAAGTAAGAAATAATGAAGAAAGGAAAGAGGTTTATAAGTGATGAGTCAGTAGGGGAAAGTGAGAAAAAGCAGAAAAAGACAATGTGAGAATGAGGGGGAGAACCAATAAAGCCAAGTACAATTGTGTGTGATGGAGGGAGATGGGTTTAAAAAGTAGAAATCAGTTTTTTAAAAAAGAGAATATAATATAGATGGATAGATGGCTAGGTAGGTAGAGGGATAGGTAGGTACGGCAGATAGGTAGATGGATGATAGGTAGAAACATACATACATACATCCCTGCATACATACATACACACATAGAACTGATTTGGAAAAGGAGAAACCAGTGAAAAGTCAATACATGAAAGGTAGAGAGTTGGAAAGAGAAGGAATGAAAAACTTTTTAAAAGTGGATCGCTAAATAGTAAAAAGGAAGAAAAGAGAGGACAGGAGACAAGATGTGTGAGGGGGAACAAAAGAGAAAGAAGAGAAAAGAACCAGATAAAAAGAAGTTTTAAAGGAAAGCAGAAAAGACTTCACTTTTAAAGAAATGAGCAAGAGAATGGGTTCAAGAGAACTTTTAAAAAGGACCAGTCAATAAACACAATGTGAGAGGGAGGAAGGAACGAAAAGTTTGTGAAGGAAGAGTCAGTAACAAAAGCTCACAGTTCAGTTCAGTGAGATGAGAGTGTAACCTTCTGCCTCTGAGACAGTACATCACTTTAGCAGCCAGCTTTCTCCCTCCATCTTCAACTGTTAACTTCCCCTTCCAGTAGGAGGAAAGTTTCAGGTAGGCATCTTAAACAGTACCCACCTCAAATGCTTTTTGAAAAAGAAAACATAAAAGAACTTGATGTTCACAGTATTACAGAGGTGACAGGAGAATGAAGATGTCTATTTCACATATGAAATTGACTTATCACTGTAACAAAGACATCATGTTCTACCACGTCAACACCAAGGAATACACATAACTCTAATGAAAACCCAATTAGCACACATATAGTTTAGAATCCTTTTGTCTATTTCTAAATGATTAGAAACAGGAACGGCAGTCACCTTTTTCACAAATCAGGTGTATATATGTATGGTTGCCTCAGCCAGATTTTTGAGGCACAACCAAGAATTGTCATGGCCACTGTGGGGTCTCCAGCACATGGCCTCCAGGGTCTCTAGCACAGGTATTATGCTGGTCCTCATCCCCACACAAAGAAAAAGCCATGCTCTTCTTGAGCAGGACAGAGGGATGGAGTTTTTTCCCTTTTGCCAGAAGACAGTTCTGCCCCCCGCCCAGTAGAGCTTTAACTATACAAGATAATATTATAAAAGTGACTGTCCTGCCTCCCCATCACATCTATCCTAAGGTTTCCTAACCTTGCCACTTGGCATGTTGCACTGGATAATTGCTTATTATGGGGACCATCCCGTGCATTGTAGTATGTATAGCATCATACGTGGCCCCTATCCACTAGATGCCAGGAGAAATCCCTCTCCCTGATTTGTAACAACCAAAAATGTCTCCAGACATGTCCCAATTCCATTGTCCTCTGGGGTACAAATTTGCCTCCCACTGAGACCTACTACGTCCCCTCTCCAGTTTCTCCCCATATACAGATTAGGATATGATTCTCCCCCTAGTGGGCATAAAAGGATAAATAGAATCTATCTTGAATAACTTTGTCATCACCACTATTAATTTTTTTTTTTAATTTTAAGCTTCTTATCCAAGGATCAAGAAAATGAGTGTCACTGCTGGTCACCAGAAGTCACACCAAGGACAAAAAAGTAATTGAAATAATTAGAAATACTAAAATAGTCATTTGTGCTTCTTTCCCAAAGGTGTTGTCTGGGGCAAAAGGTGTGGCTTATGTTCTTATTCCTCTAAGTGTCAGCAGTATGGGCCACTGAGGCACTTATTATAAAAGTGCAGTCTCAGGCACTGCCCCACTACTGAATCAGAACCTGCATTTTCACAAGACCCCAATGTGTGACACGCACATTGACTTTTGGGGAACACTGGCTTCCATAGCTCCATGGAGGCAGAATAAAGTAAGGGTGCTTGGATGACTATTTGTCCTCTGCCTCCTGTGGTCTTCAGAGACATGCCCTTATCTCCACTGAGATAGTGCTTGGCCTGTCATCATTCACAGTTGGCCATCACTGCAATGACTCATGGTCTGGTCTCACTGGGCTTAGTAGAACCCTCTGCGTTTCCCACTCCACCTGAGTCCTGACTGCCTGCTCCATAACACTCTGGGAGGAGCCCTCTTACCCCCAGCCCAGTGACTCCCCTTGACGAGCTTCCCAGCTAGACCCTCAGCCCTTCCTGGGCCATGTGTATACCACATGGGAACCAAGAGTGGCTTAAGAAAGCAAAACCTCAAGGGGAAATAGGGAGAGGTTGGTCAAACGGTACACATTTTCAGCTGTAAAATGAATAAGGTCTGAGGATCTGATGTATAACATGGTGACTATAGTTGAAAACACTGTATTGTATAATTGAAATTTGCTAAGAACAACATGATAAATATGTGAGGTGATGGATATGTTAATTAACTAAATGGGTGAGGGGGGAGAAATCCTTTCACAGTATACATATGTATCAAATCACCACAATGTACACTTTAGCTATCTTACAATTTTATGTGTCCGTTATATAAGTCAGTAAAGCTGAAATGTTTTAAAACTGAAAGAAAAAGAAAGCAAAACTTCAGCAAGAGCCTTGCTCTGCCTGACCACACTATATTACAAAGTTTGGGGTCTATGACCCCAGTGAGGAGGAAGAGTCAGAGTAGGGATAGCCAAGGAAATCTCTTTCTAGAGTCTTAAACAGAGAGCTGAGCAATAGTTCTTTTCTCTCCATTAACCTCAGTTATCTGAAGCACAAGGCCCAGCGTAAGCAAAATGTGAAGCCCTGTCTGATTTCTTTGGTCTCCAGTCACTCTCACCACCTTCCCATTTTCCCACCATCTCTGAGCTGCTAAAGGAGTGGACATTTTCCCCCTAACTTTCCTAAAGTCATATCCTTTTTCTTCCTGAGCCCAGATAACCCTTATTTGGTAAGCTAAGGGTATCTCCAGGACACTATGAAGAATTTTCTCAACTAAGTATTCTAGGATGTTTCTACACAAAAAGGAAGATAAAATTTAAGGAAATTCTTGAGACAACTGCATGGCTTGCAAGGCATAATGTCTTGGTTGTGTCATCATTTTGGGGGATGACAGATATTGAATATTATTACCTGGGTGTTCATCATGACATTTGTCCTGTTAAAAATTCTAACTTCTCCTTCCTTCCCTAGCTCTACCCCCAGGTAAGTGAAAACCTATGAAAGATGAGGGTACAGATCTTGTACTTAGTCAAAAAACGAAAAAGTAATATAAAATTTAAAAAATAGCCCTGTTGCATAATGGCTGTTTCTCATTTTTCAAGCCCCAAAAGTGAGTACAACAAAAGGTAGTCTCCAGACCTACATCTAGAAGGCATGATCACCATAAAAAAAGTGTAAAATATAGAAAAACGTAATATATGTAATGTGACAACATAATAAACTTGGGCAAAAGGCATGAACAAACATTTTACTGAAAATACACAGATGGCAAATAAGCACACAAAACACTGTTTAATATCTTTATTCCTTAGGGAAATAGAAATCAAACCACAACGAGATACCACTACACACCCAGTAGAATGTCTAGTAGAACTGAAGTAACTGACCATACCAAGTATTTGCAAGGACTTGAAGCAACTAGTGGAGAAGGCAATGGCATCCAGTACTCTTGCCTGGAAAATCCCATGGACAGAGGAGCCTGATAGGCTGCAGTCCGTGGGGTCGCTAAGAGTCGGACACCACTGAGCGACTTCACTTTGACTTTTCACTGTCATGCATTGGAGGAGGAAATGGCAACCCACTCCAGTGTTCTTGCTTGGAGAATCCCATGGACGGAGGAGCCTGGTGGGCTGCCGTCTATGGGGTCGCACAGAGTCGGACACGACTGAAGCGACTTAGCAGCAGCAGCAGCAGAAGCAACTAGAACTGTCTGACATTGCAGGTGGGAATGTAAAATGGTACAACCACTGTGGAAAAAATTTTGGCAGCTCAAGTTAAACTACATCTGCCATGTAATTCAGTCATTTCACTCCTAGGTAGGTGCCCACAAGATATGAAAATATATGTTCAGATAAAGACTTGTACATCAATGTCCATAGCAGCATTATAGTCAAATTGGAAACAACCTAAATGCTCTTCAGCAGGCAAATGGATAAACTTGGTATCCGTACCATGGGATACTACTCAGAAATAAAAAGGAATAAAGTATTAATACAGGCAACAATATTGATGAATATAAAAATATGCTGAATGAAGGAAGCCAGATCACCACCCTCCCCCAACAAAAAAAAGGGTGGTACAACCCCTGTTTGATTCCATTTATAGCAAACTGTAGAGAATGCAAACTAATTTATAGTAAAGCAGATCAGTGATTGCCTGGGAGATAGGAGAGGAGAGAGGGATGAACTATAAGGGGGCACAAGGAAACTTTTGGGGATGATGTAAATGTTAACCTTGATTGTGGTGATGGTTTCAAGGGTTTATATATATACATATATATATGCCAAAGCCAAATGGTACATTTTAAATATGTTCAGTTTATTGTACTTCAGTTACAGTTCAATCAAACTTAAAAATTAAATGATTTCTCTTTCATTTGCCTATAGGACCATCCCAGCATTTGTATAGTTCTGTAAAGACTCCTGAAAGAAGATCAACCTTGTTGCATTCTCCACATGATGTACAGAGTAACACAGCAGAACAAAAGGTAGAAAGCTTTATGTCTCAGGTGCTTTGTATTGGCCACTCATTTATCTGGTTAATTTTTCTTTCTAGGGAATATCCCCATTCACTGGGCATGGTACTGATTGGTTAGAAATAATGGAGTTCTACACAGATCTGAACCGTCTTCCTGGTAGAGAAGGTTCTGAGTCAGCTTCATGCTAAATGTACCATGTAGTTGAGCAGAAACTAACAAATATTTGATGATGATAATGATGATGATGACGCTAGCTAATGTTTATTGACAACCTGCTGTGGGCCGGGTCCTAGTAGAAAGTAGGGAAAGGTAGAAGGAAGGGGAAAGGGGAAAGTAGGTGACATAGGATACAAAGATAGAAAAGACGTCACTGCTCTTGGGGATGCACTGTCCAGGGATCAGACACATAAACAAAAGTCCTTACAGTCAAATGAGAGGAGACTTTTGCTTTGCATAAAATATAAGCACAGAAAGTGTGGAGAAATAGCCCTGCCTAGAGAAATCTAAAAAAGCTTTATAAAAGGAGGGCTTCATTGAATTGTAGTATTCCCTGGTGGCTCAGAGGGTAAAGCAGATGTCTGCCTGCAATGCAGGAGACCTGGGTTCAATCCCTGGGTCAGGAAGATCCCCTGGAGAAGGCAATGGCACCCCACTCCAGTACTCTTGCCTGGAAAATCCCATGGACAGAGAAGCCTGGTAGGCTACAGTTCATGGGATTGCAAAGAGTCAGACACGACTGAGCTACTTCACTTTCATTGAATTAGGTCTTCAAACATGAGTGGGAAGTTTTCAGATGAGTAGATGTAAGGATGTAGTGAGGCAGTATTGCAGACAGGCTTACAGTGTTAAGTGAAAGCATGAAAGCTCAAGCCAGCAAAACCAGAGCAGTGGAACAGAAGAGACTGAAATGGTAGGTTGAAGCCAGAACTTTGTATCCCTTGCTGAAGTATGAATTTATTCTCTCAGTAGTAGAAAACCATTGCCGGTTTTTTAGTAGGATGTGAGATAAAAATGATTTGGGTTTTAAAAGATACTCTAGTTGCAGTGTGAGATAGCTACATAGAGGAGATTAGAGTCTACTGGGATAGTCCAGATAAAAATGATAAAGGCCTGAACTAAGGCTGTGACAATGAGGGTGATCAGAGGCCACAGATTTAAGATATTTCAGAGTTAGAGTATGTCAGGATTTGGTGACTCAACAGATGTGTGGACCCAGAGAAAAGGAGATGACAACAATGGTGATGATTTAATTTTTGTGTGCAGGTTTTGTATGCTCTCATAATGCTGAGGGCTACTTCTATCTCAGAACTCATTATCCTCCATCATATTTGTCTGTCTTTTCTACTGGGTGATAAACTTCTTGAGGTCAGGAATTATGTATCTTAGTTCCAGGCAGTGTACTCAATAAACATTAGACTGGATTAAACTAGCTTTATCTGAAATAAACAGAAAAATTCTATGCTTTCTGGAATGGAGCACTGGATTATTATTATTGGTTATAGGACTATTATACCTATAACCAAAATGTGGAAGACAGACAAGTAGCAAGTTTGAAAAGATAGGAAAAGATAGCATACATGGGTATAATATAAGCTTCATTTTAAACTAGTTAAAGTGAGGTACCTGTAAAAGATATCCAGTGAGAGGTTAATAATATGTATTAGCATTGAGACCAGCACCTAGTAGAGAGGTAGAGATGAGGGGAAGGGGAGATAAGATACTGTATTATTCTGATTGCTTTAGAATCAGCAGAAGTGTCTTTTAGAAGAATAATTACTAATTAATTTTTTTTCTTGAATGTTAAACCATACAGAAAGATAGAGAAACAATTAGGATGTCATATCCTTCAAATGATGGAGGTAAGAAAATGAACAGTATTTATAATTGCTCTGATATCTTTTGGTTAAATAATTCATTTTATCATATAGTCTTCCAAGTTATGCTTTTTTCACTGATTATAAAATCCATGATTAATTTGATAAAGGAAGATAGAAGAATTATTCATGGTTGTAAATATAAGCATCACATTTTTAAGTGATTGCTGGGAGAATAGGCCTTCTGGAATCGACAAGGTGTGAGAAGTTAGAGTCTCTGCTGTGACTGCCTCTGTAAGTTCCTGACAATGCAGCCATTAGAGAGTCCCAGTGAAGAGAATTCTCCCCAGGAAGGTCTCTTTTACCATCTTTTCTCCCCAGACATAAAAATCCATCCTGTTTCCCATCTCCCAGGGCTGAACTAGAGATTAGCTAAGTCTCTGTTCATCTCCGTAAAAGATTCCCACGCATAACCTCCACACTTACTAACAGCGCTGGGACATCTTCACCTGGGCGGCCCATGAGTACCTCAGATTCAACATGTGCAAAACCAGATTCATCCCCAAACCAGCGCTCTGTTCCTCCTAACTTTATTCAGGCACAAAACCTGAGTCATTTTTGACTCTTTGCTGTTTGCTCCAGTCCAGTCTGCCTCCTTAAATTCTCTCATAACTTTCCCTTCCTTTCCATTCATGCTTCCTGTGCCATTAAGCACCGTAATAATTAGTCTCCAATCTCTTTTTCTTGTTGATCTGTCCTACATTTTGCTGTGAATGTAACCTTCCTGAAATACAGCTTTAGACATATAATTCTTCTACCCAAAAGTCCTCTGTGGTTCCCCTTTGCTTACTGAATGAAGTGCAGAACAGTTTGTTCTAGAGCAGGGGAGTGGTGAGAAGTTTAGCTGGCAAAGTAACTTAGAGCCAGGGAGTTCAGGCTTGTCCCTAATGGCAACAGTGGGCCCCTGGAAGCTGGTAAGCAGGGGATTTCACAAAAAGGGATCTTATACTCAGAGATACTGCCTTAACGTCCATAAATAAATACATTCTTGATTATGGTAATTTTAGACTTTATGGCAGCCCAGCAAGGAGAACTATATGATTTTTTCATATTTAAAGTTACCTCTTCTTTTCCCTAGAAATTACTACACTTCAGAGTCCAGTTGTTTCTGCGAAAACACCAAGTATCTGTAGATACTCTCTACAGGATACTTCAAAACAACAGGCAAGTAACTTTTCTTTTGTCCCAGATACACACAGAAACAATGAAGTATAGAATGAGGATCAAGATTGACATAACACAATTTCATTCATTAAATGACAATTCAGAACAGTCTTATTCCCTGAAATTAACCATCCTATATAAAGATTTTATTTAAAAGAAAATCGAAATGTGAATCCACAGTAATAATCCTGTCACTTCAGACTTCCAATGCTTATGGCTATCTGTTGTGTTAGTGTTGCCATACTCTAAGTGTAGGGAGTATCAATAACAACTAGTAAGCTAACAAAAGAAAAACGGTGAGCCTGAGATTTTAAATGTGTTAAATAGATCCAAAATTTGAATACTTGTCTCAATTCTTAATAGAAATTACCAGAAACAATGTGAGTGTTCTCACTTAGCTCTTAGGTATGTAGGCTTCTTAAAAGATGAGCTTCAAGTCCATTCACACAGGAAGCAACATATTGGACTTTTGTGAATCATTTCTCTTCTCATGCTGATGGGTTGTACAGAAGCAGCCATACGGCCTCACCCTCTCCCCTTTGTGGTCAGTGATCACTCAGCCGATGGTGGGAAATTGACAACAAACATTTAGGGTACAGCCTCTGGTCACAGCATCTGTCATCTCTGTGGGTCACCAATTGGTCATTCACTTACAGACTCAAACCCACATCCTTGGCTCCGTTAGCACTGTATTAAGTGACTCACCTGTTCTAAAAAGTTAACACATTTTCCTATTTCCTATGTTAAATGCATAGTAAGTGACAGACTCAGTTATATGTAACTCTTCAAATGTAACATGTTAGCCACAATATGCTTTTCTATATAAACAAATATTTATGAAACACCTGTTATGTCCAGGGTGCTGTGCTACTGTATTAACATCCATAATCTGTATTCTCAGTATCTGAAGAAAGAATCTTAACTATATTCTCAGTATCTGAAGAAAGAATCTTAACTACCTTGACAGTACATTAGTTGCACATCAGGAGTTAATAACTTTTTTCACTTGCCTCACTATGCATGTATGCTAAGTCGCTTCAGTCATGTCTGACTCTATGCGACCCTATGGACAGCAGCCCACCAGGCTCCTCTGTATACAGGATTCTCTAGGCAAGAATACTGGAGTGGGTTGCCATTTCCTTCTCCATGCCTCACTATAGAGTCAGAAAAAAAAGTTTTTTCTGAGTGTAGTATGGATGGCAAACTTAATACTATCAGTACATATGTTACCCCCAAAATAAGCAATAAACAAATTTAGACCATCTGTTTTTTAAGGCCTTAAAATAAAATACATTGGACAATATGAGTAAGTCAGTTCAGTTCAGTTCAGTTCAGTCACTCAGTCGTGTCCGACCCTTTGCAACCCCATGAATCGCAGCACGCCAGGCCTCCCTGTCCACCACCAACTCCCGGAGTTCACTCAGATTCACATCCATTGAGTCAGTGATGCCATCCAGCCATCTCATCCTCTGTCGTCCCCTTCTCCTCTTGCCCCCAATCCCTCCCAGCATCAGAGTCTTTTCCAATGAGTCAACTCTTCGCATGAGGTGGCCAAAGTACTGGAGTTTCAGCTTTAGCATCATTCCTTCCAAAGAAATCCCAGGGCTGATCTCCTTCAGAATGGACTGGTTGGATCTCCTTGCAGTCCAAGGGACTCTCAAGAGTCTTCTCCAACACCACAGTTCAAAAGCATCAATTCTTCAGGGTTCAGCCCTCTTCACAGTCCAACTCTCACATCCATACATGACCACAGGAAAAACCATAGCCTTAACTAGATGGACCTTTGTTGGCAAAGTAATGTCTCTGCTTTTGAATATGCTATCTAGGTTGGTCATAACTTTCCTTCCAAGGAGTAAGCGTCTTTTAATTTCATAGCTGCAGTCACCATCTGTAGTGATTTTGGAGCCCAAAAAAATAAAGTCTGACACTGTTTCCGCTATTTCCCCATCTATTTCCCATGAAGTGATGGGACCGGATGCCATGATCTTCGTTTTCTGAATGTTGAGCCTTAAGCCAACTTTTTCACTCTCCACTTTCACTTTCACCAAGAGGCTTTTTAGTTCCTCTTCACTTTCTGCCATAAGGGTGGTGTCATCTGCATATCTGAGGTTATTGATATTTCTCCTGGCAATCTTGATTCCAGTCAAATTGTCACAAATACCTAATTCAGTTTGAGAAATAGTATGACCACTTTTATCACAACAAAATCCAATACTATTTTCCAGCTTATTTCACCCATCCCATCAGTGTCAAGAAATGGACTTCTGGTGGCGTGTGTTCAGTTCTCAGGCCTAGGAAAAATCAAAGTCTACTCTGTTGGATTTCTCTTCCTGTATGATTACCTAAGCAGGTAGAGCTCTTGGCCAACTGAGAGAGCTACATCCCACGTATGCAGAAAACCTGCTCTCTGCCTTCCAGCTCCCTCACAGCATTCCCCCTGTGCTTAACATTCTTTAAAACCCACACATATTCTTTTTAGCTATTCAACTGATTGCCTTCCATGCTGGTCAGCGTACTCTTCAGTTAATTAATTTTAGCATACTAGGAACTCTGTAAGCCTTTGAATTATGTAAGTAATGGAAACCAAATAAAACGTATATTTATGATAAATAGACTTCTAAAATCACTTTATTAAATTTCTGTGAGACATAGGTGATGTTCAAATTCTTTGAAAACTCCTTTAAGGATTTTTTTTTGTTTTCATTTTTCTTGTGGCATGTATAGGTGACACGTGCTGATTTGAATGGGGAAAAGGCCAAGAAATCAAGCTTAAACTATGAGCCAGGTAAATATTATCAACAGCTATTAAGGAAATCCTGCAATGCATTAATACATTCAACTAACATTTACTAAGTTTTTGCTACACGCCATGCACTATACTAATTATTGAACAAAGTAGAGAAGCCATGGTTCCTACCCTGGATTTTACAGTGTAGTATAAAACAGTCATGCCAGTAATCACAACACAAATATAAGTGCAATAAAGGAGGCAAATACAAAGTCCACCGGAAGCATAGGGGAGACAAGAAAGCTTCTATAGAAGATGCCACGCTTGAGCTCAGACATGAAGGATGAGATGTTGATGTATGGCAAAACCAATACAATATTGTAAACTAATTAGCCTCCAATCAAAATAAATAAATTTATAAGAAAAAAAAGAGAGAAAGAATTTTCTAAGCAGACAAATGGAAAGAGAACTTCCAGGAGAAAGGATACATTTACCAAGATATATACATTAGAGCCTAGTGGGTTTGTGGAAATGCAGATTTTTTTTCAGAATTGTTTTAGCTAAAAGTTCAAGTCAGAGAATTACAGAAGATGAAGCTTGATAGACCAACTGGTAGATATCAGTTGATCATTAAGATTCTGGTAAGCTGTGCCAGGAGATCTACCTTTTATCCTATTATCGAAGTATAACTATCGAAGAATATTGACAGGAACCTAATATGGTCAGAATTTGCCTTTTCTACCCACAGAGATAGAAAATGAACTTCTGGTTACCAAACGGGAAAGTGGGTTGGGGGGATAAGTAAATTAGGAGTTTGGGATTAACAGGTACACACTACTATATATGAAGTAGATATACAGCAAGGACCTACTGCATAGCATGGGGAACTATATTCAATATCTTGTAATAACCTATAATGGAAAAGAATCTGAAAAGGGATGTGTATATATATATTATATATAAAATATATAATATATATATAACTAAATTACTTTGTTGTACACCTGAGACTAACACAACATTGTAAATTAATTAAACTTCAAAAAATGACCCAAAAAAGAAAGAAAGAATTTGCCTTTTCTAAAAAAGGAAAGCAGAATTAGAGGTGAGGAGACTTGAGACAATGAGACAATAAAAATAATAGCATGTTGAACACTCACTATGTGCCAGGTTCTATGCTAAACTGTATTCTCTCATTTAACCCTCTGAACAACAAAACTGTTTTACCTACCATTTTACACATGAATAAACTAAGTCTCAGAGTTGTAAATTATCATGCCCAAGATTTCACATAACATGTGGCAAAGCCAAGGTTTTAAAAGCCAGGTCTATCTTACTCAACCAATCCTAACCACAATACCACACTGCCCCTTATTACAATTAAGAGGCTATTATAATAGTCAAAGCTAGAAATGAGTCCTGAACAAAGTCAGTGGCAGTAAAGATGAAGAGCTGGGCAGATTTGACTCAGACTAAGAAAGGCAAATGGATGAGATCTGGCTACTGATTGAATATGGGAGAAGAATGAATTGAAGACAACACCCATATTTCTAGTACAGGCAACTTAATGGATTGTGGTGCCATTCAATAGATAGGCAATACAGAAAGATGAACAAGTTTGGAAGACAGATATTTAGTTCAGCTTTGAATATATTGTGTTTGAGATGCCTGAGGGCATCCAAGTGGGACATCTAAGTAGAGCAGTCAAGGGGGCAGTTATAGATATTGGTCTGGGATGCATGGGAGAAGAAATTAAAGGAATGCCTTACGTCAAAACCTATGGGAAATAATAAAAGCCGTTCCCATAGGTTTGCTATAAATGTTCTTTTTAAGGTAGGTTATACTTTCTCCTCTTTATTCCATCTTTGATTTAAGAATTACCTTAAGTATGTTTCTTAATTATCAAGAAATTCATATTTTCAGTCACATTTTTAAAGTTAGATTCAGAGAATGTAGCCTGTAAATATTCAACACATTGAAGTTGTTGACATTTTCTTTATGGCCAAATATGTGATTGATATTTTGAAAGTGTTCCATAGACATACAAAAAATATATATTCTCTATTTAAAGGCTGTAAGGCTCTAAATGAATTTTAAATTCTACTTATTGATTATATTATTCAACTGTTATATGTCTTTTCTAATTTTTTGGTCTACTATTTGCTGAATAACAGATCACCCTAAAACCTGGCAGCTTAAAAAAAAATCATCTCACAGTTTCTGTGGTTAGGAATACAGAAACAGCTTAGCTGGATGGTTCTGATTCAGGGGCTCTCATGAGGTTACAGTCAAGGTGTCATCCAGGGCTGCTTCAGTCATCTAAAGTCTTGATTGAGACTGAAGAAGTCACTTCCAAGGTGGCTTACTCACATGGCTGTTGGCGGGAGGTCTCAGTTCCTCACCATGTGGGCATCTGCATACATCTCTGAGTATCCTCATGATATGGCATCTGGCTTCTCCCAGAGTGGGTGGTCCAAGAGAGAGGGGCAGAAGCCACACTATATTTTATAGCCTAGTCTCAGCACACTCTCACTTCCACTCATCACTTCCACTCTATTCATTGGAAGCAAGTCTCTAAGTACAACCCACACTCAAGGGGGAAAAGAATTAGCCTCCACCACTTGGAGAGAGTATTATCAAAGAATTTGTAGACGTATTTTAAAAACACTACAACAGTATTATCTTCACACTTATTTTTTCAGGTATGTGCACTATTAATTCCAGCTCCTTCCTTTCAAAACTGTACACACTCAAACATACACTCACACACAAAGAAACTTAAGAAAGTACACAGAATTGAAGTTAACTTTGATGCAGATCATTGGAATTCATTGATTATTCAAAATACATGTTATATTCATTGGGAGAACAATAGCTATTCACCCTGACTTTGAACTGACTTTTAATTGGTAACATTACTTTTTATTATTCAAAGTATTCTGCTTGTCTAAGACTGTTTAGCCATGTATGTGCATAACTGATGGCCTTGCTCAATGGCTCAGAGGTAAAGAATCAGCCTGCAATGCAGGGGACACAGGTTCAATCCTTGAATTGGGAAGATCCCCTGGAGAAGGGCATGGCAAACCAATCCAGTATTCTTGCCTGGAGAATCCCATGGACAGAGGAGCCTGGTGGGCTACAGTCCATAGGGTTGCACAGAGTTGGACATGACTGAAGCGACTTAGCACGCACACACGTGATTAACTGACATACACCATCCCAGTATTCCTGTGGACATATTCTACATGAAGACTTGCTTTAGTATCATTATCCAGAAATAGTTACTAAAATCCACTTATGGAACTTTGCTAGATGGCATACAAAGCATGTTAGTATTTAAGTGGGAAGAGATTAATGACAGGAAGACTAATGAATGAACAGTGAGCCAACACATATGTTAAAGAATTAATTGAACAAATAAATGTTCTTGAGTGCTTACTATATGGCAGGCACTGTAAACTAGTACAATACAGCATAGTAAGTCCTATAACAGAGGGATGTATAGGGCGCTTCAGGAGCTTGACAGAGAACGCCTGTCTATCTGGGCAGATATAAAGGAAGGCTCTCTGAAGGAGGTGACACAAGCTGAATGAGTCCTAAAGGATGAGAAGTTTTAAAAAGGGACATGAGTTACAAGGGAAATAGTGAAGGCAGAGGAACTGTGTGTTGTTCAGTACTTCTGGAGCAGAGAATATATGTAGAATGGTGACCATAGATGAGGCTGATGAGGTAGGCAGTCACCCCCAATCTTAAGGTATTTGATGCCTGTCTGGTAGTCCCTGGAGGATTTAAAAAGAGTGTTGACAGCAGGGAATGAAAGACCTATTAAGGGACTTCCCTGGAAGTCCAGTGGGTAAGACTCTGAGCTCCTAATGCAGGAGGTCCAGGTTCAATCCCTGATCAGGGAACGAGATCCCACATGCTGTAACAAAAAAGTCCCATATGCCACACCGAAGATGGAAGATCCTGAGGCTGCAACTAAGACCCAGCACAGCCAAATAAATAAATAAAAGTATTTTTTTAAAAAAAAGACCAGTTCAGTTCAGTCGCTCAGTCGTGTCCGACTCTTTGCGACCCCATGAATCGCAGCACGCCAGGCCTCCCTGTCCACCACCAACTCCCAGAGTTCACTCAGACTCACGGCCATCGAGTCAGTGATGCCATCCAGCCATCTCATCCTCTGTCGTCCCCTTCTCCTCCTGCCCCCAATCCCTCCCAGCATCAGAGTCTTTTCCAATGAGTCAACTCTTCGAATGAGGTGGCCAAAGTACTGGAGTTTCAGCTTTAGCATCATTCCTTCCAAAGAAATCCCAGGGCTGATCTCCTTCAGAATGGACTGGTTGGATCTCCTTGCAGTCCAAGGGACTCTCAAGAGTCTTCTCCAACACCACAGTTCAAAAGCATCAATTCTTTGGTGCTCAGCTTTCTTCACAGTCCAACTCTCACATCCATACATGACCACTGGAAAAACCACAGCCTTAATTACAATTTTATAAGTAGCCTGTGAAGGATACCAACAAATAGTAATTTTCTTTTTCTCTCTGAAAATTCATCTGCAGCTCCTGGAGTCTCCTTTATTCACGACTCACCCATTAGGTAAGTATCTAAGAAAGCTAATAAAGGAATGTGTTATTTTAAATTAATATTTAATTACACAAGAGTGCTGCTTGAATCCTCTACTCTTGTAGTTTTACTTGTCTGTAGTAAAAGTCTCACCTTTTGCAACCTCTCAGGACTAAGCTAAAATTGTAAAGTAGGCAAAGTTAATCATTCATGCTCTTCCAGTTCCTCCTCTGATCTCACTTTAGTCCTGGGCTCTCCTCATAGGCAATACTTTGACTCCCCTTTCATGTAGCATTACTCCTTCTAGGATCTGGATCTGTTCTTTTCCCCTGTCCCCACTCAAAAATGCTTTACTTGTACCATTTGAGGTTATTGGTTTTCAAATGATGATAAATTAGTTTACCATATAGTATTAATGACGTAATCTGTTACCCCCTAAGGATATTTGCATTTTCATCCAAAGTAAATCAATCTCTCATAATCTAAAATAAAGGACAGTGGAGAAGTTTTCTTTTGGCCTGGGGCCTTTCAGCTCTCAAACATTGATGGCCACCCATTCTGCTGATGTCCTGTTCCCCTCAAATTTGAATAATAGTTCATGCATATAAAATACCTCCTGGTAGAACGTACATACCTATCATCTTTTATAAACCCTCAACAAACCAAATTAGGTTCAGGATAATTTTTATAAATCCCAAACTTTGATGAATTGGTTTGGTAAAGGAAAGTAGTGTATGATGGTAAATGATGTTTGATGTTCAGACCAGGCTTCTTAGAAAAGGATTTTGAGGTAGGAGTAATTGCAGTCAGTTTCATTTACGGAGGGCTCATGGGGTACAAGGATGCTGAAGGAAAGAAACTGACTAGCTCAGTATCAAGGTAGTTTCAAGAAATAAAGGTGAGAGAATGTGTGCATTATAGAGTGTTAATTCCTGCCTGCCTCTTCTTCCTGTCCCCACTATCATCCTAGACTACAGAACTACAGAATCACTTGAGTCTTTTCAACAGCAAATGTTCTGGATAGCCCTTTATTATAATAATCAGCTAAGATGAAGAACTATGCACATGACCCAGAGCTGCTATCTCATTCCTCACAAATACACAAGTTAAGATACCTTTAGCTGAGCCTAGGACAATTCCAAGCCAGAACACAATGGAGAAGGCAATGGCAACCCACTCCAGTACTCTTGCCTGGCAAATCCCATGGACAGAGGAGCCTGGTAGGCTGCAGTCCATGGGGTTGCTGAGAGTCAGACACGACTGAGCGACTTCACTTTCACTTTTCACTTTCATGCATTGGAGAAGGAAATGGCAACCCACTCCAGTGTTCTTGCCTGGAGAATCCCAGGGATGGGGGAGCCTGGTGGGCTGCCGTCTATGGGGTCGCACAGAGTCGGACACGACTGAAGCGACTTAGCAGCAGCAGCAGCAGCGGGACAATTCCAAGCTAGAACACAAGAAAACACAGCTAGAATACCATCTGGTATGGCTCTACCCATTGCACCCATGCCACACCTCTTTACCTTACAGGAAAGAACACAGGTTCAAGGCCTCTGGCTTAGTCCTCTTGATCTGTTGCAGCTCCTTGCTCTCTGAGACTCAAGTGTGGGTGCATTATGTCTATTCCATCACATACCTCATCTCTCTTCTCTTCCTCCACCTCCTTAGTTCTGTTTTTTCTAATGCTAACATAAAGACGTACACAGTAAACTTCAGTTCAGTTCAGTTCAGTCGCTGAGTCGTGTCTGACTCTTTGCGACCCCATGAATCGCAGGACGCCAGGCCTCCCTGTCCACCACCAACTCCCCGAGTCCACCCAACCCATGTCCATCTAGTCGGTGATGTTGTCCCCTTCTCCTCCTGCCCTCAGTCTTTCCCAACATCAGGGTCTTTTCAAATGAGTCAGCTCCTCGCATCAGGTGGCCAAAGTATTGGAGTTTCAGCTTCAACATCAGTCCTTCCAATGAACACCCAGGACTGATCTCCTTTAGGATGGACTGGTTGGATCTTCTTGCAGTCCAAAGGACTCTGAAAGAGTCTTCTCTAACACCACACTTCAAAAGCATCAATTCTTCAGCGCTCAGCTTTCTTTATAGTCCAACTCTCACATCCATACATGACTACTGGCAAAACCATAGCCTTAACTAGACAGACCTTTGTTGGCAAAGTAATATCTCTGCTTTTTAATATGCTGTCTAGGTTGGTCATAACTTTCCCTCCAAGGAGCAAGTGTCTTAATTTCATGGCTGCAGCCACCATCTGCAGTGACTTTGGAGCCCCCAAAAATAAAGTCTGCCATTGTTTCCACTGTTTTCCCCATCTATTTGCCATGAAGTAATGGGACTGGATGCCATGATCATAGTTTTCTGAATGTTGAGCTTTAAGCCAATTTTTTCACTCTCCTCTTTCACTTTTATCAAGAGGCTCTTTAGTTCTTCTTTACTTTCTGCCATAAGGGTGGTATCATCTGCATATCTGAGGTTATTGATATTTCTCCCAGCAATCTTGATTCCAGCTTGTGCTTCATCCAGCCTGGCATTTTGCATGATGTACCCTGCATATAAGTTAAATAAGCAGGGTGACAATATACAGCCTTGATGTATTCCTTTTCCTATTTGGAACCAGTCTGCTGTTCCATGTCCAGTTCTAACTGTTGCTTCCTGACCCGCATGCAGGTTTCTCAAGAGGCAGTCAGGTGAGCTTAATAAAATAGAATTAGGAACCAAAAAAATCAGGACAAGAGGATGCCAATGTGATAAGATAGTGATGGGGTAAACAGTAGTAATAATTAAACAGATTTGGTGATAGAATGGACCACACATATGTATGATCAGGAGGTATCAGGCATCACCCCAAGCTAGGGGCCTGAGGTACCAATAGAGGATCACCAATTACAATTAGATTAAAACTTAGATATTCAGAAGGATTAGGCAGATGGACTAAAATTTAGTCTTGTTACATTAATCTTCAAGGGGTGGTTGGCCAGTTATTTTCTGGACTAAAGTAAGGTTGTATGGAGGAAAAGGTTAGGAACAGAAAGGTTATGTTTATAGTTTTATAATATGGAAAATTAAACTGTGAAAAACTGGGCCGTATCTTTGGGGCTTCTAAACTAATTGTCATTAATATCACTGCCCTCTTTAAGAATTAAAGAGTTGGCAGTACAAACGAACCTAAACCTTTGACACTTTAGTAGTATCAACCTATCAGGGAAAACCACTGCAGACTAGAGAAAAGTAGATGTAATATCATGGCACTCCTAGAATTGTGGTGGAACTTTCCCACATAACAATGAGTTTATTTGCATGTTTCTGCTCAATTGACTCCAATGAGAAACTGATAATTCGTGGCAAACTGCAGATTTGTATCCAATATTACAACTAGTTTCTAGTGGTCTTATATAAGGTTTTTTTAATCTATATGGTTAGTTTTGTTCTTAGGTCTGTGCTGTTTCCTTTTATCTTAAAGTATGCCTTTGGGACAGAAAGTCTGGAGATAGGTAGAAACATACATAGGACTCCACTTGCTGCCTATGGTATGAGGTTAGGGAGAGCAGGAGAAAACAAATCTGGGTGCGTTAGATTGCAGAGGATCTACAAAGAGGAAATTGTGCTGGAGATGGCCTGAGAAACTGGGTCTCAGAAAAATTAATGAAGCGAAAGGATAGGAACTATGTCACTGATGGTGAGCATTCATGTTCTAGGTTCCATATTGCAAAAAGATATTAATCCTAGGATGGGCTATTGCTGCCTAACCCTAGCTGAGACCTTTTCCTACTAGTGTTAAAGTTGTCATTTCACAGTCTGACTGTATGTCTCAATATTGGATTGTTAGGCCTTGGTAGAAAAAAGTAAACTTGATAACATAAGGGCAGGCCAAGTAAAAATGAAAATGGAGCACCATGTTTCCTTTAAGAGGGTCAAGAGGTTATGGCAAGGGGTCCATGGAGGCAGTAAAATATGAAAGTAAATCAAACTTAGGCTTTGGTTTTTTTTTAACTTTTTGTTGTTATCCTATAATCTACATGATTTTGTTGTTCTCTTGCTACAATTTAATAAAATATAATTTTGGTTCCATGTAGTAGATCAGAATAAATAATCCTGATTAGAACATAGAAGAGAATATTGTGATACCTAGAAAGGGGCTCCATCTAATTTGGCTTTGCATGTCATCTGAAACCCATTATTTTAATGTCATTGCCGGTAATCATACATAGATCTTCTACTGTGGGGTGAGGAGAGGAGATTAGGAATTTTGAGGTGGTGAGTAGAAAGTGAATTATCAGAAAGCTCTGATCAAGCAGGGCAAGTGGAAAGAACTAGCCCATCCCTTGTCTTTCCAACCCCACGCTCTTCTCAACTCACTACAGAACAAACGGGGCTAAGGTGGGTCAAGAGTGGCAACATCAAGTGTTAGTTTATACAGCACCTATTATTCTACTGTTTATGCTGCAATTATTCTGCATAATAATTCTTCTGGGTAATAGAGCATGTCCTATGCCCAGGGGCCAATATCTAAATAAGAGGATAAATTGGGGGATTAGATAAAAAAATAAAGCTTATTCTTCTTTGTGAATTGCTGGGGAGAAAACAAAACTCCCAAGCACAAAACAGGTAATCTGATTCAATGATTAGGAATTTGGAGGAAACTTACATAAATGATTAACCATAAGTAATAAAATCAATCTCCTTTTACTTTTTCAGACAAGACTACCGTCCAAATCGCTGTCAAGAGAAAGTATGTATGATAAAATTCACTATAGAGCAATTAAGGATATTTTCTAATATGTTGTTAGAGAAAAATCTGTGAATCAGACTACCAGCAAAATCATCTGTTGATTTTAGTCAGTTTTACTCTTTGCCTTTTTCTCTTCCTTGACTTTAACTCTCTGTTAATCTTGAATTTTGCCAAGGTCCAAAATTCAAAGACTTATTGTTATGGGGGATACAAAGTTACTATTAACGCCATTTTGCCCCGGGTCCTCAGGAGGGTAGATTTGGGGAGCTTTGGGAGGTTTAATCATCACAAAGAAAACATCCAATACCACACACTCACTCCATAATGGGAAGGCATTACAGGAAATGCCTTTGCAGACTTGCAGATCTGGCTGAAGGGCTGAGCACCCTGCCCTCAGGTAAGTGAACCAAGATGCCTAGATATATCTTGTAATTCTCCTGGGAGTAAGAAGAATCTTAGGATGGCTACTCCATCAAAAGAAGGGAGTCTCAAGAGAGCTGCAACTTGGACCAGGCAAAGAGCATAAGGTAAGTCTGATAAACCCCAACTTTGGGGCTAGACAGAGGAAACATGAACTAGAAAGGGGTTCAGGGGAGTAGCACATTCACATACTTTTTCACACGTACATGAGAGTTTCATAGACCGTCCAACAAACACAAAGGCTAAGACATACTGGCACCAGGAAGATATTTCTTGGTTTACTAGTATAGTGAAAATGAGCTAAAAATTAGATTCTACTTACCACATTTCACTTCACTAAAAACTTGACAAATGTCCCAATTTTATATGTCAAAGTTGGACATGCTTCTCAGCTACCCTAAGAGTAATAATGTAGATCTACTTACTGTACATTATCTCTGGCAATAAGAAAATAATATGTATTGAAATGCTTAGCTCATATGTATTGGAACAGATTTCGATCAATTTAGACCAAGAAGGTGAGTAACTTATTTATTAATATTTAAATGTGATTCTTAGAAGTGTCTTATTTAGGTCATGTTTATGTAAAACAAGTGTTTTTCAACCATATGCTGTCATTTCAAATTATTAATATGTTCTTCAAACTCAGTAGCCATTTTCTGGTCTGCACGGTAGGTGACAAAAAATGCATTACAAGAACTAGATAATAGTAATGTTTGCATAACACTGTGAATGTGCTTAATGCTGCTCAACTGTATAAGCTAAAATGGTCAATTTTATGTTATGTGCATTTTATCACAATAAAACATACATTAAGAGATTTGGGAAGGATTCTAATAACACGACTTTTCCTGGAGGTGTCCTTCAAACCTTCTCTAACTGGTCAGGAGAGAATATGCTACATTCAGCAAGGTGTTAACTTTTCTTTGAATGTTGGCCTAACCTTGAACAATCTGAGGCTAACTTCAGAGATAATTGTGAATTAACAACCACATGATAGGGAATCCGGTGCCCAAATGTCAGGATATCAAACAATGCACAGCTAAAATGCCAGGCATCCAGCCTTTGCTGCCACTGGCTTGTAGCCATAGCGTTGAGAAGCAGTTCCTGTGGAAGGTACGCATGCTTGGTCTGGCTGTCTTGAGGATAGTAACAACTTTAAAAAGAACGCTATTATATTATAGGCAAAAGGATTTTTATGACCCCCAAATATATCTGCAATAAGTAAACGAACACAAACAGTTATAGAGTCTGGCAGGTGCACTTGTCATCTGCCCCTGGTCCCCTGTCTAAGCTGTAACAATAAACACAATTAAACATGAGGAAATGGCTGTTCAAGTCCAGGCCCTGGGTTTCTACTTCAGCACTTACTGAAAGAGGCCCCGACTTCCCTCAAGTGCTCCACCTTCTGGCTGTTTGAGCCAAGTTCAGGCTCAGCCTTTTTTCCTTCTGAAATTAATGTATTTGTTTCTTTTTTTTTTTTTTTAATTAATTTTATTTTAAACTTTACATAATTGTATTAGTTTTGCCAAATACTGACCTCTGTCTCCCAATCTAAGACAGTTTGCACTGATAATCTTTTATTGGACCTAAGCCTGTTCATTTCCCTTAAATCATCAGTGCTAATTGTTGCCCATTGAATAAACTTAAACAAGTGGCTGTAGTGATTTGCATATGCAAATCAACACAGTCAATTGACTGAGAAAGGCAGCAACAGACCAGCCAGGGAGCCCACAGGCTGACCTCTCCACAGTGAGGCTTTATTTTTCACCCTCATCTCCTAGCTAAACAGATGCTTAAGCAAAAGGAGACTCTGTCCACAAAGGCACATACATGTTTGAACTGCAAATTTGTTTCATGAAATAGTTTGTTAGAGGCAATCTGGTTTTTTTAAGTATCGCTTGGATCATAACATAGTCTTACCTCTTGCTAGAGAATTTGTTTTCTATGAGCTTGGCTGTTTTTTTTCTAACCAAGAAGCCATTTGCCTTCAGTAATAAACTATTATATAGTTCCAAGGGATTTTTTTTTCTGCTTTATTTTTCAATGGGTATACTATTTTATTAACATTTAAATTTCACCAACAGTGAGCTCAAGTATATGGTAGGCATATGTTCAGATTTTTGAAATAAAGATAAAATGGACAGACAGCTTTAAGGGTGCTACACTGCACAATAAATATTCAACAATTAGACAATCTAGGGGATGACATAAGTATACATTTAGGAGCACAAGTATAGCATCCTTATTCAAAAAATAGATCACAGCCATAGAGAATAAACCAACTTGAAATTAATCTGGTCTTCTAAATAGAGTTCCTATGTTCTCTTTATACACCATGGCTGGATTCTAACTATGCATTGTTTGATATAAGGAATTAAAAGTTAGTTGCTGTCCCTAAAACGAGTAATTTATCCATGATTTCCCTTCTATCCCCACTCACCTCCTTTCCAGGTAACTTCTGAAGAACTGAACAGTATAATTCAAAATGTAATGACCTGGGTTGTGGCTGCAGTGACCAATGTATTATACCCAGCCATCACAAAATATGAAGAAAGATTGCAAAATATTACATGCCCAATGCCTGATAACTCCACCCTCTCTTCTGATAGTGAGAGTTGCTGCAGCACATGCTGTGAGACATTTATGTATGAAACAAGTAAGATGGTTCAGGCAGAGCCCTGTACAGAGGCAGCTGACAGGTCAATAGAGCAACCAGTGGCACCATTAAAATCATCTCTAGCCCGTAAAGAAAGAACAGATGTAGAAACAACATATCACAGGAAAGAACACTTGGAAAACAAACCTAAAGCCCCCAAACCTGAATATAATGAGATATCTGAATCTGCCAACCTTAAAACCTGTAAATCCGATAGTCACCTTGTTGTACAGATTGAAGCAGGCACTAAGAAATGTAAAGATGCTACCACCGAAACAGATAGCCTAGAATGCCAACTGTCTAAAGATGAAAAAGCAAAAGCTATCAATGAGATGCAGGAGTTAAATAATGTTTTTGTTAACTTTAAACATCATCTAAAAGAGGAAGCTGAGTTGATTTTAAGAAACATTTTTCAGGAAATGGTGTCTGAACTAACCCAGACCATCCCCACCCTTTCCTCTGTTACGACCGAAACTTTGCCTGCCCAAACTGACACTGACAAAGGAGACTTGCTTTCCAGTGTTGATATTTCCTCAGCAGCTGCTGAAATTATGGAAAATGTGCTTGGGAAGTTACAGTCTGCAGTTAAGAAAACATGTACTGAGGAATTTTCACCAGGAAATATATCAGTTCACTTTAAATCAGATTTAGTCAGTGGAGAACATTTTATTTCTCCAAAAGAAAAAACTTCAGAAGTTTCACTGCCTTATGCTTTGGAGAACATGAATGATGTTGCAGAGGACATGGTTCGTGTGATTTTAGAAAAACTGACGGTCCTTGCATCTTCTAAGCAAAGTGAATTGGCTCATCTTAAAATCACTACTGACCCAGCTTATCAGCAACACAGAGAAGATCCAACATATACGTTCCTTCAAAGAGCCAGCAAAGGGAAATCCAGTGCTAAGACTGATGCTGCCAGTTTGATTGGCAAAGAAGAAATACAAAATTTAGTGTCAACTATTTGTTCCAAGTCCTCTCTGGTTGGTTATATAAAGGAAGCAATCAGCACTATACTAGGTTATATACAAGTTGGACTTCATAATGAAAGGCTAGTTGCAACTGAAGAAACAGTGATCATCCTACAGCTACTTGATGCTCTCTTGGCTCAGCTACATCAGAAACCAGTGAAAACAGATGTCCGAAAGAGCAGACACTCCAGACTGAGCAGTCCCTCCAGCACTGAAGAAAGGAACAGACTCACCAGGACCGGAGTAGCTAGTGCTCCTAGGTGTGGGAGCCTGTTTCCACCTGTTAATGTTCCTGGTGTGGCCCTTTGTTCTGAAGACAAAAATGAAGAAATAGACAGAATTGTAGAAAATGTATTGATTTCACCTATCAAAGACGAAAAAGCAAAATTACAAGAACAGGCTCCTGACTACTGGTTAACTGGGGAAAACAATGATTTTAAACGCAAAAGAAATATGAACTTACCTACAAAGCCTGCTTATGGACGCAAAGTAGCATTTCACGATCAGGGATTAAATACTGACCTTTCAACTTTTAATAAGGACCCTTTAAAGGACAAGCCAGGTTTGAATAAAGACATTTTGCTTTTCAGTCAAGATGAAACATATCAAATACAAAAAGCCTCAGAAGATATAATTAGGAGTATTTTAGCAAAGACGCTCAAAGATCTATCTTCTGGGCCGTCTGATCACTCAGATTATGAAGATGGTAGAGAGGCTTCACTTCTTAACTCAAGAAAACCACAAGATCCGTCACATCAAGAATGGATGGACCAGATGTTCTCTGTGTCAGAAATCCATACGGTATCTCAAGATATTGTAGATGCTATATTAAAAATACTTCACATAACTTCTCATCATATTATTGAACATTCTTCATCAGTACATCAAACTTCTCTAGATAATGCTGACATACCAAACAAAGAGTCATTACAAATATGGTTTGACAGTAAAAGGAAGATGAAATTTTTATCTGCACTTAGCACGGACCCTACAAAACTTCCCTGGGTAGAATCTGGAACAAGTGGCTCAACATCAGAATCTGTAGATAACCTTAATGATAAAATCATTAGCACAGTTTTTAAGAAGTTGGACTCATTTATTTGTCCAAAATTACAAACCTGCTTCAAACCAGAAAGCCATGCTGCCCATTCAAAGCCTGCTCCTGACAAGAAATCTTCGTTTCGATCTCACCTTAGTACTCTCACAACTAAAGTGGTAAAAATTGTTTTGGATGCTATCCAGAAAGAACTACAACACAATAAGAAAAATCTAAATGTTAAGAAGAATAGCCCTCCCAAGAACATTAGAGATACAGGATTTTTTGCTGATGCTGAGAATGAATTAGACTCTGTTGTCACAAAGCTAAATAATGACATTATGACAAGTTCATTAGCTACTTGCATTTGTGAGGTGTTAAGTGGAAACACAGATAAAAGTAATATTTTACTCCCTTCAGATAAGCTAAGGTCTAAAATCTCACATGGGACTGATGGCATTGATCAACAAAAACTTTTGCCTTCTCATCGCCCTCACATGCAGGAGGAAGTTCACCAATATACTGGATTTCAAGTGTTAGATAAAATTGGAGATGCCGTGTATGATATGTTATGTAAGTTCACTGGAGACCACCCACATTCTCCCCTATCTGATGAACAAAATACAGAGGGGATCAATAAGAATTTGAGAACAACCAGTACACTGCAGTCCAGTATTAAGCTCATTTCTCATACAATTCTAGAAGGTATTGTTTCAAAACTATGTGGTGTTGAGACAGATGGCATTTTCAGAAATTCAGAATTTAAAGCCATCTCAGAGCATATTGACACTGACAGCCTGTCATTTGCTTTGCTTCTTGAGGAAATGAGCAGATGCTATGACATAATCTCAACCATAGCATCCAATGTGACCTGGCCAGGTAGCCAAGAGGTAACTAACAAGGGGAAAACGACTGCCTCCAAAATAAGAACCACACAAAAAAAGCATCTGAATAAACTGAAAACCTTGGCCTCAGACATCTTTGAAATGGTTTTTGCTAAGTTGGAAGGGTTTGCCAATAGAAATTTAGAAAATCTTGGTGCTATAATCTGTGGAAATAAACAGGACAAGACATACTGTGAAAGTGAAAATACCAACAGCTGTGGTAACACACATGAAAAACGATTGCAGTCGACTTTATACAGGCATGCAAAAAAAGTGTCAAGTACTATTTTGAAAGCTCTTCAAACTGAATTAAACATGAACTTGCCAGATTTGGAAACATGTATAAGTAAGCCACTACAAGAGAAACAAATACTTAAGAGTTTAGTCAATTTCATTTTAGATGCAATTTCTCCAGATATGTTTAATGAACCTGAACCAGAAGAGAGAGGCATTGAAAATTACAGATATAGGCCAATCTATGGAAATTTTCTTCCTGGAGGAGCTGACCCAGATTCATATCTAGAAGATCCTGCAGATACAGAGAAAGAAAGTGCTGGGGAGGAAAGACCAATAGAGGATGAAACTAAATCAGATTCTCTTAAGCAACAGGAACTTGAAAAAACACTAAAAACTTTTGAAGTAGAACTCAAAGAGCCAAAAAAGTCCCCAGTTGTGCCCATTGTAAGAAATATTTTGAATGAAATTTTTCAGAATGATTTAATTGGTCAGTTAAAGGTGTTTACTCTTCCCCAGTCCCATTTATGTGACATTCCTCATGCTGATGATGAACCATTTGCTCAAACATCTGTTCAGTCCCTGGATAAAACAGTGGGCCCTTTAGTATCTGAAGCAGATGTAACCATTGTTGCAGATGATGTCATTAGAACCATATTTCAAAAACTTTATTCTGCTGCCATGACAGATAGAAATGAAAGTGAAAATAGGTGTAATACTATCACCTTTCCAGCAGATATCTCTTTTCCTAAACATACCTGTGGAGGAAAGTCCCCTGTTTATTCTACCATACTGGACAGAAATCCATGCACACTTCAGTCCACTATCAATATTGGGACCAAAATAAATGTAGTTGAAGATATTATACAGTCAATATTAACAAATTTAGAAGCATTTGCAACTTCCAAAGTAAAGGCGCTCTTTTGTCCTCACAGCAGTTTCCCAGTTCCTGTGGCTTTACCTTCACAGCAGGATGAGATTGCTTTACACCAACCATGGTTATCCACCAAAGATTCATATTCTGAAGACCAATTTTCTTGTTGCTCAATGGATCACAGTAAATCAGGAAAGACCACCTCAATATGTCAACTGAGTGCCTCTAAATTAAATATGTATGCAACAGAAGTGGCTAGACAAATTTTACAAGGAATCAAACATAAATTAGATCAAGACATAAGAAGTCCATTCTTAACTCAGAGTGTTGTGGCTTTTGAAAGTATTCCAAGTCAGGTTGTTAGCACAATGTTAGATATTGTGTTTACTAAAGGCAAATATGAAAAAAATGTAATTGACAGAGAGACTGATCCAGTTGCGCCAGAAGATATTATTGAAAAGCTATTCAATAAAAGTGATTATCGTAAAAAGCTTCAATTTCAAATACTAGATACCATTGAAGGTATCTTAATTGATATCTGTGAGGAAACAATAGATGAGAATAATCTCCCACTTGCTGTATCCACTCTTAAATGTAATGTAAGTGGGAGACATTTAGAAACAAACTCTGAAAGGGACCCTAGGTATGCAAATAAGGCTATTCTTACACTTTTAGTTCCTAAGGAGTGTGTCGCTATGATTTCCAATGATATGGTGGATATTGTTCTTCAAAATCTCATTTCTGCTATCATGGTTTGCATCAGTGCAAATGATTCCATTTCTCCAAGATTGTCTACAGCATTTTCTGATGCATTTTCCAAAGCAGAGCATCAACAATCCCCTATTAAAGACTCAGTGAATGGAAGGGCAGAGCATCAACAACCTCTTGTTACAGACTCAGTGAATGAAAGGGCAAAGCATAAGCAACCTCCTGTTATAGATTCAGTGAATGAAAGGAAAAGGGAGAGATTTCCTTTTGCAAGAAAGGGAAGAGATATTCAGCTGAAATCAGCTCTTTCTGATGATAATCAGACACCTGTACTTAAGAAACAAGATGCCAAGAAATCTACTCCTGATCCATGTAAGGAAAATGCTCACTTTATTACTAAAACTATTTTGAATAGGTTAAAATCTTTCGCCACAGAAAGAATAGATTTGCTACTTATTCTTGATCCTGAGACTAGAGAAAAACCAGATGTTGGCTCAGAATTTACAAATTGTAAACAAAATGACAGTGTGTTTCTTGAATCAAACCAAATGCCATTAGATGTGACTGTCCCGAAAATATCAACAGCTGGAACCATTCTCAATCAAGAAGTCACAAATTACACATTAGCTAATTACAGAGAAAACCGTAGACCTGCAATTCATATATCACAAGCTAGTCTTAAGGAATATGCTGACCTAATCGCCAATACCATTTTGACGCTTATAAAAAATGACATAGACCTAGAAATCCAAAAGATGTATACATATCAGAACGATACTTCATTTCAAGACAACATCATTGCAAGTAAAACTGTCAACGACATCTTAAAGAGTTTATGTAATAAAATATCTTTGAAGGCAAGTGGCTTTTACTCAAAGCAGGACCCTGATCTTTTTACCCAACTAGCTGTACAAAATGAAATAGTGCCAGGTCAAATAAAAATGGAAGACAACACCAAACTGTCTCTCTTTTCAAAATACTCAGGGGAAAACCAAAAAACACCAAAAGTGAAAAACCAGAGAAGGACATTGGAAGAAATATTTAGAAATGGAGAATCTGGACAGGAAAAAACAAATTCTTTGTTAAGTATAGTTAAGGAAATTTTAAAGAAAGCATATCAAAGGGTATTGGAAAACACAAAACATTGTTCTCCATTCAGTGAACTCCCCCATTTTACATCTGATTCTAAAAGTAAAACATCACGGAAAAAAGCCTTACAGTCACATATAAGCAGTGTTGCAAATGACATAGTTGAAAGTGTTTACACAAAAATGTTCTCAGTAATTATGACCTCGTTATATGAAAACAGTGAGACCAGAGGGGAAATGGAAGCCTCTGGCAGTGATGGATTACTGATGAATCCATCATGCTTTAGCGAACTGAAACAAGCAGAAAAAAGCAGTGTTCCCCCTAAACCTGTGATACCACAAGTTTATCCTTACACAGGCATTGGAAGTGTCAGTTCATTGGAAAACACCTTATTGCAATTTTCTCCATTGCAACTGGGCGAACACTTGGTTCAAAAGGTTCTCAAAAAAATCACAGATTTTGCTTTGCTGAATCTAGAAGAGAATTCATCCCCTAAAGGTCAATCTGATGAAATTCTGAGGCCATGCAATTCTAAAGCTAGCCCCAAGGGCAGCCCTAGGGCAAGTGTTAAGACAAATTTTAAAACAAAATCAAAAGTTACCTCTTTGTCTAAATTTGGAACAAAACCACAGCTCAGACCTAGTGGAGCTAAAGCCCAAAGCAAAACCAAGTTAGGTCCTAGAGAGAAGACCCTAAAAGGTAGCTGGTCCAAGACTTCCGTTGGGCTCCCACACCTACTGTCAATAGGGGAGGCCAAAAGTCCCTCACTGAGAGCAAAACTCCCCACTGCAGAGCTAAAAATGTATGCCAGGGATATACTACGTAATATTCTGCAAACAATTGTGAATGAATTTGAAGAGGTGAGGCAAAATAGAGCAGTGGCAAATGTAAACACTTTACTTTCTGATCAAATTGAGAGAGCAAGTGGAATAGTGAGTGCAGTTTTGCAAGGACTACACGCTATGAAGAATAATTTGGCCAATCCAATAAAGGGCTCACATTCAGATGATCTCAAACTTCCACGGGGGTATTTTAGTACAACCTCTGCTGCAAATCCAGAGGCCCATTTCTCTTTGGAGAATGTTTCTTCACAACTAGATAAATTCTTTCCCAAAGAAGTTACTTCTAAACAAATGTTTGACAAATGGCAAACAGAATCAAGCAACATGGATAACGAAAAATATAAGCTACTGATGATAGCCGAGGCTGTTTTGAATGAAATTTCAACAAAAGCAAAAGAATTAGAACAATCTGTTTCACTTTTGTCACTTCTTGAGCCATGTGAAAGCAGTCACCATCATTTTAAAAGAGCTGCTTCTAGAGTTTGGGATTCTCAAGCACAAATTAATGTATTTGGCCAGGAAATCATTAAAAAACTATTTGAAAAATTAGAGTTGTGCTTCTTGACTCAGATGTTCACAACGGATAGTAAAGAAACACTACAAAGCAAGGAAAAAACTGCTGCTAGAAGAAAATGTGGTTCCTCACGAACAAACAATCTCAACGATGTACCAACGTATAACACCAAGTTGAAAGACAAAACACTGGGGATCGCTGGTCACCAAATCACTCAAGAGATATTGGAAGGGGTTCTGAACACCTTAGAGTCATTTGCAGACCTACAGTTTAAACATGTCTCTACATATGCTTTTTCTGAAATTGTGAGAACACCTATTGAAAACTTTTTTGCTATGCAACAGAAACCACCAATGAAAACAATATTTCCGAAGTTACAAACACTGACTACGTTTCCTGATGAATCTAAACCAAGTAGTATGATTTCCCAGGAAAACATAAACAACGCCTTTCAACAGCTTTACTTTTTCTATTCAGAATTGCTTACTTATGCTGTTAATACTGTCACTGACATGCTTAGTATAATTAAGAACAAACTAGACAAAGAAAAATGCCACAAGGAACCATCTTCAACTAGCATGTTTAAAGAAAACATCGTAGCAAGTCAGATCATCAGCACACTGATAGACCAGTGCACTGATTCCTATGAGTTGATGATCAAAAGCCATCCAAAGGAAAATCTGCTCCAAGGAACTAAAAATGCCTGCACTGTTAATTGCTCCCGATTTACAACTGGACCAGAAATGTCCACTTCAAAGTCAAAGGGAATTAGCTGCTGGGATGATCCTCCACAAATCTCCAGCTTGTTGTCTTATTCAGAGGAAGATATGAAAATAAAGGACAAGACTTCCTTAGATGTACCTTCATACGTCAGATACTCTATAGGAGGAGATTCAGCTAAAACCATAGAGCCAATGGAAGGGCTCGAATCAGAGTTTAAACCATCATCTTCTAGAAGTGAAGCCCAAGTCTTCAGCCATTTTGATCAAGCTGTGAAAGGAGACTACTCTCTCCCAGAAGGCACTGTCTTACAAATTTCATCTCAGAAATCCAGTGACTCTGCACAGGCAGCACTAGAGCACCCCATGTCTTTCAGAGAAATGGAAGAGGGTGAAAATCAAAGAGTGCTTCACTATGAGCCCCTCAAACCAGTTGTTAACCCAGATGAAATACAGACTACCATTTCTTCACTCAAAATATGTTTAGCTGCAGAAGATATTGTCAATACCATGCTGACAAGTTTTGGCCTTTCAAATCAAACATCACACACCACTGAAAATATGGAAACCATGAAGCCATTTTATATATCAAAGGAAATGCTTCAGTGCCTAACATCTGAACAACTGAAGAATGAGAAAAGCCTACTTAAAATATGGGAAAAAAGAAACAGCTATGGAACTGAAGACGAAAACAAAGGCCCTGTGGCAAGTGGAGAAGATTCCATTTTACTGGAAAAGTGGAAAAATAAGCACCCGAAGTTAGAGAAAACTCTTGAAGAGCCTGGAGTCATTGCTTTTGCTGATTGGGAACTGGGACCACATGAAGTCCACCTAGTAGCAAGATATGTTACTACATCAGTGGTCACACATTTCAACAACTTTGAAACCAGAGGTGAGTTAGGGATGACTTAGAAAGAGCTAGCATGGTTTTAGGGGCAAAAAAGTCAACGACAGCGTTAAGAGTGTTGTTTTTAGCCCTCACATGCAAGAAGCTACATTTACCACTTCTCTGAAAATAACCTTAGATTTGGGGTGGCTGTTTATCTACCTGTGTAGCTGTGTGTTTTTCAACTGGGCAATGTGCTAAAAGAAAAAATGTTACCCATTTACATAATTTTTATATGGAGGAGTGTTTTTCAGTTTTCCCTATCTAGAGATGAGATTAAATAGGCGTAATTTAAAGTGGGATATTTTGGTTGGGCATGAGGTATGGCTACGAAATGATGTCTTTCTTGAGACATAAACTGCTTTAAAGGCAGTTCCCAAACAGAAGTTCCAAGAGGGTTTTTATTTTAAGTTCTTTAAAAAACAACTTCTTACATTATGGTCAGACCTCATGCATAGCTGGGCTTCCCTTGTGGCTCAACTGGTAAAGAATCCACCTGCAATGAGGGAGACCTGGGTTCGATCCCTGGGTTGGGAAGATCCCCTGGAGATGGGAATGGCTACCCAGTCCATAATTCTGGCCTGGAGAATTCCATGGACTATAGCATCCATGGGGTCACAAAGAGTCGGACATGACTGACTTTCACTTTCTTGCATAGTTAATTGACTGTAATTATCCAACTTCTTTTTGAGGTATACAGTTAAAGTCTTTGAAGTTATTGATGATAGTTTATAAGGACAGTGGCACTAAACTTCTGGTTCTGTTCATGTTCCAGTGTTCTGACCTAAAGTCTTTTAGGTATAATTCTCTAAACCCATGCTTACAAGTATGATATCTGTACTCCTTTTCTATGAATGTTCCTATGCATATATTGGGTTGAAACCATATGAAATAGCTTTTTTAATATGTCAACACATTCAAACATCAACAGTTTCATCCTGTTCAATTTATTATATACTGTTTAGTCCCAAATGGGATAGTTGGCTAAATAGCCAAGAATGTCTTTAAGAATTTATGAAATCTCTAAATATCACTGGAATCACTCTAGGGCCTTGTAACAGTAAAAGCTAGAAATCATTTTTCTGCCCCAGAATTTCCAGCTTCTTAAAGCAACATAGCTAGCCAAAGAAGAAACCAGCAATAAGAGATTTGAATTTTAAATGGGCTTCCCAGCAGAAGTAAAGATTTCACAGGTGGGAAATAGACATTTGAAGAAAACTCAGTTCATTTCTTGACTAGGTTTTTTTATTTCTTGAGTAAGATATTCAATTCAGTTCAGTTCAGTTCAGTCCAGTCACTCAGTCATGTCCGACTCTTTGCGACCCCATGAATTGCAGCACGCCAGGCCTCCCTGTCCATCACCAACTCCCAGAGTTCACTCAGACTCATGTCCATCGAGTCGGTGATGCTATCCAGCCATCTCATCCTCTGTCGTCCCCTTCTCCTCCTGCCCCCAATCCCTCCCAGAATCAGAGTCTTTTCCAATGAGTCAACTCTTTGCATGAGGTGGTGAAAGTACTGGAGTTTCAACTTTAGCATCATTCCTTCCAAAGAAATCCCAGGGCTGATCAGTGAAATTCATATATAAAATATTGCCAGTATTTTGAATGGTCAACATTGTTCCTTAATGCATGTTAAAAAAATACCAATGTTTTCTGTTTCAAGGTCCTGTTGATGAAAAAGTATCTATTAGTTCCACACGACTAAGCAAAAAATATGAATCAAAACAGCCTCTAAGAAGCATCAACACTGATTCTTCACTTAATCAATTTTGTGAACATCTCACTGAACTGGTTATTTCCTATATAATTTCTAGCATTTCTGATTGTACCAAAGATGGTGAAACAAAACAGAAATCACTAAGAAATGAAGACACAACTTGTAGCGAGGTTATTTTAATTCATTCCCAAGTGTTTGAGCATCAGTCAATTTCTATCAGAGGACTTGCTTTAAGCATTTCTGAGGTCATGATTCACATCCTTTTAAATAGTGACATTTTAAAGGAAGATGTTACAAAAGTGGTTTCTATGAAAGCAAAATATATTTATTGCCCAAAAGCAGCTGTGGCTGACTTCAGTGATCTCTTTCAGGATCTCTTAATAGGAGTGATCCATGTTCTGTCCAAAGAAATAGGAATAAATCATCACCTTGACAGCAAAGGAAAAAACAAATCACTCTCCACACCTAAAAGCCATAGTTTGCTCAGTTGCAACAAAGCGAAAACTGTGAAAAGACAGATACATGCCAAAGGTTGGAAATCAGCTCCTACTCACCAACTTAATCAACTAATACAGAAAAGTAAACTAAATTCTCTAGCATGTAAGTTAAACACTCTGGTTGGCAGCCTAAGATCTCCTGAATCCAAAGAAGTAGTCAACAAAATTTTCAATATTGTTTTCAATTTGTTTTTGCCAGATGAATGCCCAAATTGGGATACAGATTCTGGTAAAACAGCAAGAAAAATGTTCCTATTTTCAAATAACCTGCAAAGTCATAGAATTCCTAGAAATAACCTAGGGCTCTCCCCTAAATCAGCTTTTCTTCTGAATGTTGTGTGTGAGAAACTTATTAGAATGCTTTTGGAAGAATGTACAACCAACAACTTTCTTACGAATAGTCCTCTTTCTGACGAAATATCAATAGAAGGTCAACTGTTCAACACACTTCAAAGTATAGATGATTATTCCAGTTTAACAATGGACTATGGCTTACCATTTGAGGAATATGACACATCAGACCTTTTTGAAAATTCGGCAGAAATAGATCAAGAGTCTATGCTTAGTATTATTTCCCATAGCTTGGTAAAATCCTTAATGGAAAAATTGTCATGCGGTATACAGCAACCTCCCAGAAGTCCACCAGTTACAGACAAACATTTAACATACAGGACAAGCGAGAGACTTCCCAGTTTCCCCAAAGCAAAAAGGCCAGGGTTAAAAGAATCAAAACAGGGTAAAAACTCTGCGCGATTCATGAGTTATGATAGCAAACCTCTGACAGGACCATCAGATAATCTTAGGGTGATTCATTCCAAGATGCAAACCCCAATCAGTAAGCAATTTTCAGGAAAATTCCGTTCTCTACCTCCTCTTCAAAGACCAGATAAAAAGACAACAGCTTTTCTTAACATACAATATCCAGGAGGCATGAACACGGGCGTGTACTCTGCCACATTTCTGGAGGAAATAATTGTGGACATTTTTCTTAATCTCACCACCTCATTGCAAGGCAAAAATGTGAATATCACTGAAGCCCAGCTTAATGAGATGAATATATTAGATATCAACTGCGTGGTGAATGAGTTTAATACCGCTCAAGTCACTGTTTTACGGGACATTGAAGAAAAGATGTGTTTTACACCAGTCTATAAAGAAACTATTAGTAAGATTGGTGACTCCGTTTATAATGATGTATCATGGGACTACACATTGCAAGTTACCTGTAGTGATCATCTGGCATATGCTGCCATGTCAATAGCAGAACAGATAACTAGTGGCATATTGAAAGAGAGTATAGACTACCAGCTCCCATTGTGCTTTATAAGAAAGCTCATGCCTAATTCATATCACCCTCTCAAAGCTGAAAATATACTACTGAAACTTCAAAACAACCTAAGTGAACTTAATTACCAAAGTCAACATTCAACAGGCTATATCACTATGCTCTCCTACTCATTTTTAGCAGATGTCATCAGAAGACTATTATCTCAGCTCATTCTTCCACCCATTGAGGCTTTATGCTTAGGAACTAAACACCTAAAGATATCGGATTTTAATGAGGTATCCACCTGTATAATAAATAAAGTTTTGTTAGCCATTTCAAAGCATAAGATTTGGCTCACTAAATATGATTGTCAATGTGTATATACAGAACAAAACCTTCAAAATATGGTGGAGTCTATTTATAATAATATTTTGCAGATGTCTGACTCACTTGCGTCAATACAGAAAAGCATAGAAAGCCAAAGCCCAATTATGGTTGACCGAATGGCCGGTCTTATTATTCAAGAGATTATTGAAAATCATCTTCAACCCTTTTTGTGTGAAGAAGGCTTACCTCATTCAATGTCTCCATTGGATGAAATATCAAATATGGTTAAAGAGGTTCTCGGTGAAGTCACAGGGTCACACAGACCCCAGAAGTCATCATCACTAGGTATAAGCTTTTATCCTAATGCATTTGTAGAAGAAATTGTTGCCAGACTATTATCAAAGGTCTTCAATCCAAAGTATAACATGGAGTGTGATTTGGATAAAATGACCTCAAAAATAGTAAACTCAATAAACAACCATTTTAAAAAGGCTAAAATCTGCATTCTTCGTGATGACCAAGAGCAGCCATTCCCCACTGTAGATTCAGACACCATGGATGAACTTGTCAATTTAGTTTATAAGAATGTTCTGAAACAGTATGGGCTGGCTGTTGATAGTAAAGAACTCAAAGACAGTGATATTTTTGCAGAAAATATCACCAATTTAATTGTAGCAGCTATATCTGATTATCTTTTTCATCCACTGTTTTCTGGAGATTTGTCAGCTTCTTCCTATACTATTTTGACAGCAGAGAACATAAATCAGAACATCTTTAGAGGCATCACTAAACCTACCCAGCCAAGCCAGCATTTATCTCCATATAACACTTTGCTGCCATACACATTTTTAGAAGAAATAATCAGAAAACTATTATCTAGAATCTTTCCTTCTGCATCTAACATGGTTCCATACAGCAAAACTCCAAAAGATAGATCAGAAATTAATCACAGTGAAATCTCTTCAAAGTTAATCAGTGATATTAGAATGAAAATTTCTCAACATGAGATTCGATTTTCAAAAGATGAAGATGAAACTGAATCTCTTTATTCAGAGGATGATGTTCAGTGTCTCGTTGATTCCACACTCAGAAATATCGGGCAAAACTCTGGGTCTCAAGAAGCAGCTGAGCACGATATCATAAGCAGTGACAATGTTTTTATTGATAGAATAGCAAGTTTTATCATTAAAAATATTTGCCAACAACATCTTCATCCATTTTTGTATGGAAAGTTGTCATTTACTTCATCGTATAGATACTTTGATAGTACAAAAAGAAGACATTCTTTTTTTGCCAGTGTTTACTCCTCAGCCTTTTTGGAAGATGTGATTTCTGGAGTTTTAAGTAAAATATTCCACAGAGCATTAGGTATTGTACAAACAAAATCACTAAGAGATTCAGAAAAAGAACTGTTGGAAACAGCCGAAAAATTCATATATTTGATAACGAAAGAATTCTCAAAAGTTCAAGTTAGTACCCTAGAAAATGCTGAGGAACAATTGTGTTTGCCACCAGTAGATAGAGACACAGTGATAAAAATTATCAATGCAGCATATAGCAAAGTTTTACAGGAATATGAACTGGAACCTAATAAGGACTTTTTCAGTGACACCAAGACACTGGCTGAGAGGCTTACTAAAATTATCCTGGCTGAAGTTTTTGATTTCCAAATTCCTCCATATTTCATAGCAAAGCTACCTTTCAAATCATATTCAAAACTCAATGCTGATGTTTTGATAAAGAGAGTTCATTATGCAATCAATACATCAAGCCTCCGAAGACAGACTTGTACAACATATACCACCATATTGTCACACACACATTTGGAAAAAATAGTATCTCAGGTTTTATCTCAGATAAGTCTATTGAACTGCAGTGCAGAAGACCCATACTTTTTGCAGTCAGACTTCAACAACATAGTTGTGAGACTGATTGATGAAATCATGTCAATAATTTCTAAACATGCAATATGCATCGTTAAAGATGGAAGTGAAAAACAAAATGTAATTTCAGAAAACAGTATCCAGGCTATGGTTGATGCCATTTATACTGACATTTCTCATTTAAAGCTATACCAGTCTATTTCAAAAGATAAAAAAGGCATAAGTAATATACCTGTAACAAAAATAGCAAGTTATATAATAAGGGAAATATTTAACCATCATCTTGAGTCATTTTTACCTGGAGATAAAACTCTTCCTTGTACAATGGAGCAAATTTATCAGCAGAGAGCAATAAATCCTAAACAAAGAGAATTATCCTTCATTGTGAATTCAGCTGTCTTTTTGGAGGAAGTAATTTCTGAGCTTTTATGCAAAATTCTTTGTATATTCTCATATGTCTTAGCTACTGAAAATCCATGTAAAGCAAAAGCCAATGTTACAGATATTGTTACAAGATTAGTAAAATCAATTGTGCTGGAATTCACCACTTCACAAATTTTAGTTGCAGATCACTTGCATGAAAATCTCTATTTTTCAGAAGGATACAAAGAAATGGTTAAAAAAACTGTTAGTATTATTTATGAAAAAATATTAGATGATTATCAATCTCTGTTTCATATTTATAGAGCTATACAAAATGATGCTGTTGGGTTTGGGGAAAAAATATATCATCTTCTGTTAGAAGAAATTTATGATTATCAGGTGGAGTCATTAGTTTTAGGAAAATTAGAAACTTCTTCCTATTCCTCCCTCCAAGAGAAGAATATCATCAGAAATGTACTCAGCACCATCAACAATGATAGCCATGACTTGCCATCATGCATTACTGTATTGCCTCGTTCCCTTTTAGAAAATATGATTTACAAGATTCTGGCACGTATGTTTCCTTCACCTGAGACTGAAATAGAACCAAACGAGGAAGGGGTGCCACCAGATTATGCGTTTGTGAATACAGCTTCAAAACTAACTGATGATATTATAACAGAAATTTCTGAACATGAGATTAGACTTGCTGAGGCAGAGGAACATGTGGAAAATTTGCAATTAGGGGCAACTGATGACTTTGTTGACTCTGTATGTAACAATATTATTAAAAAAATTAAGTTTGAAGATGAAGTGCAGAAAGATGCATACAAAAGAGGAGGCTCATTCCTTGGGAGAATAGCTGGTTTCATTATGAAGGAAATTGTGGACCACCATCTGCAACCATTTCTATGTGATGAAAAATCATTTCCCAGTGACTTACCCAGAAATGATGATGTCATTGAACTCTTGAATCCCATTAAAGAAAAAATACAGTCCTTCCCCCAGACTTCTGTATACTCTGCTATGTTTTTGGAAGATGTCGTCTTTGACCTTGTTCGCAAATTTTATACTCTACCAAAAACTGCTGAAAGTCCTAAGGACAAAGAGATATCGGAAAGAAGTATCATGGGCCTGGCTATTAAATTTGCAAATGTTCTGATAGGGGAATTTAGGAAAAGCAAAATTAAAGTTCTAACAAGTGCTGAAAAAATGTTTGCATTTCCACCAGTAAATAAAGAAACCGTTGATAAAGTATGTGATTCTGTGTATGATGAGGTGACAGAAATATATGGATCTAAAAATGTTCAGAAACATGATAGAAGTAACATTGTTATAGAGATGGTTGCTGCTTTAACTAAGAAGGCAATCTCTGCTTTCAAGATTCAGCCACTTTTTTCAGGAGGCCAGTCTTCCACCTTGTTTTCATATCTAGATGTGGATAGCATCATGCAAAGAATTCAACACCTACCATATAAAACCTTTACAAAGATAAACAGAAGCTTGAAGGAGAACCCAGTTTCTTCACTAGAACAGTTACCTACACTTATTCCCCTAAGCTCAGACCTGAAAAACAAAATGGACACTTTGGAAATAGATAGCAGAGCAGTTAATGGAAAAGAGAACTTCAAAAAGAAGACATCAATGAAAACAGGCAGCATCCAGCAGCCAATATGTACTAATATAAGTAGTATTATGAAGAGCAAAGTAACTACCATAGCATTAGAGTCAGTTGGAGGTATGGCAAAGAAAAAGAAAGGGGATGAAAAGAAAAAGGAAACTTCAATTGGAAAAGATGAGAACATATCAAAACTTACTTCAACGACAACCAGTGTGAAAAGTAAAGATACTCCGGGGCCAGATTTGGGTACAGCATTTACAAAGAATGAAATCAAGAAGAAAGACCGCGTGTCTAGAAGAGATGAGAAAGGGCGAGGTGATGAGCTATATCAACATCTTTCACCAGCTATGAATGATACAAAAAACAAAGTTATCCTGGAACCGAGTTTTGAAATATGTTGTAAAAAGAAGAGTGACAAGAAAAAAGGAAGTTCGTTAAGAAAAGGGGATATACCTCTTGAATTACCATCTCTGACATCCAAAGTGAGAACTACAGAGATCCAAGAAAAGAGGAGGGATTCTCCAGCTTACCCAGCTACAAATGACAAACAGATCTTACATTCTAAACATGCCCAAAATGTCCCTGTAAGCATTTACAGAAATGTTTTAGAAACATCATCTCTCCAAGGACCAGTGGATGATTTAAATTACCCAAGCCTCCTAGGTGAAAACGCAGCATATGTAACTCAAGCTTGTGGCAAGGATTTTGCCCAGCATGCCTCAGTGAATTCAGCTAAACAAAATGCTCCTGCAAAAGAGGAAGAGAATGAGATCCAAAGGCAACCTCATAAATGGGACAATCCTCAGAACCTACTAGAAAATAAACCCAGGATTTTCCCTGCTAACTTTTTAGAAGATGTTATCTTTGAAATAGTTAACAAATTGATTTTTTCTTCTTCACTGGATACATATGCTGCATGTCAAAATGTAACCAATGATGTAAATCCAGCTGAGCTCTATGGTATGGCTATGAAACTGATTGATTCCCTGTTAAAGGAGTTTTCAGATGCTCAAATTAAAGTATTAAACCCAGATCAAGGAATTAAGTTCCTTCCATCTGAGGATAACGTTTCAGCAGTTCATAAAGCACCTCTCGGGCAAAAAAAACTGTCTGTGGTTAAAAGACCTTCCAAGAAAAAGATAACTATGGATAATATACCACCCATACATAACACGGTACCTGCAACTAAATTACCTTCTTCAGGTCAGACACCTTTTACGGCTAAAATACCATCAATTGATAAAATGTTGGTCAATAAGATTGTTCACTCCTCTATATGCAATATCTTACAGGATTATAGATCTCAGGACTCTATCTGTGAGGACATAAATTTTAATGTTGAAAAATTAGCAAAAAGGCTAGCTAATGCAGTAATAGAAGAAATTCTTCAGTATCAGCTAAACTTGCTATTTTATGATGAGGGTCCAGATCCAGAATGTTTGCCTCTAGAATCTAAGAAGGTTATGAAAAAGGTCCATAAAGTGGCCCAGAGAGCCTGCAAAGAATGTCAGACATCATCACCGTATACCATAATGCTGCCTTATGAATTTTTAGAAAGGATAATTTCTTCTCTCCTATCGAGAATTTTCTCAACAGTAGCCAATGCTAAAACAGAAATGTCTGAGGATAATTTGTACACAGAGTTAGATTTCCTTCAAATGAAGTTAGCAAGTACAGTTAAAACAGAGATCTCCAAAGATGAAGATATGATTATACAGTATGTAAAATCCTTACATCCTAATGATGATGAAATTATTCAGTTAGTGGTTCAAACTGTTTATAATAATCTCTTGCCTCAATTTGGATCTCAAGAGAGCATACGAAAGTGTATTAGCAGTGGTTGCAAAATCCTTTCAGAAGCCATAGTCAATTTAGTTGTACAGGAAGTGACTGGAAATCAGTTACAAAACTATTTTTCTGGAGAACTAACACCACTTCAGTGTACAGAAATTGATAGTACTATTGAAAATATCCTTAGAGGTGTTACCCAAACCAGTGAAGTTCCCCAGCCTCAACCATCCCGGGCTTACAAACTGCCTTTTAACATAATAGAAGAAATTGCTGTAAAGTTTTTGTCAAAGCTTCTATCTATGTTTCCAAAAGCAGATAAAGAACAAAACAATTTTCTGAACGCTGAAATGCAAAAAATAAGCTCAAAAATCTTGAGTTCATTTCAACAATATATCTCTCAAAGTCATATTACAGTAGTGCCACAGGTCAAAGAGTCCTCCACTGTGTCTTTAACAGACAGTGCAACTATTGAAAAAGTAGTCACTTCTGTTTATAGCACTGTTCTAAAGCACTCGGGCTCCCATATTTCGGTGTACAAAGATTTAATGGGGAAGAGCAATGTCCTTTCTGACATAATAGGATTTTTAATGGTGAAGGAAATTTCCAATTCAGAATTTCATCCTCAAGAACAGGAAGAAACATCAAGTTCAGAGTTAGTTCTAGAAGCCGTCAAAATTATGGAAAAGGTGGCTAAGATTATTGATGATCTGAAGTCAAAGAAAAAGTCTCCAACCAAAAAAGAGGCTGTATTAGATGCCAGGTTTTTAGAGGAAACACTTGCCTTGTTCTTGGCTAAACTAGTCAAGTTGCCAAGTGCCTCAAGCAAAGATGCTGAAAACTTATCAAAGCCTGAGTTAAATAAAATTGCATCCCAATTGACAAAATCCGTGACAGCTGAAATTTCCAGGAAAAACATTAGTATTGTAGCTACCAATCCTGAAGAATACTTTTTAAATCCAGAAAGCATAGAAATTATTTCTCAGATGGTTGATTCTGTTTATAATTGTGTACTACAACAATCTGGAACACATGAAGAACTTTATCATGATATGAAAGATACAAACTGCATCTTTCCTCAAGAAATGGCTTCTTTAATTATCAGGAAAGTTTCCAGTTGTCCATTAGCAATGATTAGCTCAGGAGATCCATGTGCTAATCTCTTTGGTGATTTGGACATTGATCGAATTGTTGAAAAGGTGCATGAGCACACTATCAAAATAGAACCTGGACTAGAGCAAAAAGGGTTAGATCAAGGTTTAAGGCAAGAGGAGCTTTCGGTTAGGATAATTCCTCACCTCGGCAAAGAACCAATTAATATTGATCCCGACATTGTTGCAGAGCACTTAGGGGTTATTTCTATAAAAACACAGTCTCTTGAGAAGCTGCAGACCGAGTGTTTAGCTAGAACTGGACACAGCATTGAAACATTGAGAAGAGCATCAATAAATGGGAAGAGTTACTCAACTGAGATACCTGCTGCGGGAAACAGAAAGAAAGAAAAACGCATTTATTTGGATCAGATGGGACGACTGAACGTAAAGCCTTTAGAGGTAAGTGCAAAAGGCAGTGGTGAAAAGAAATGAGCAATTAGTAAGACCTGTCTGTCGTCCTTCTGTGATTTCCTTTTTCAGGGAGGTCTGTGGGAATGCACTTGTAAAGTATGGTCAATTTCTCTTGCCCAGCCCAGTCGAATTAGGGACTCTGATTCCTCCAGTACAATCCTCTGCTTTCCTGGGACTAACCCCATCAGCAGTGTGGCTCATGTAAAGGTGGCAGGCTAGTTTCCAGTAGCCAGTCAAACTGAACTGCCATTTCTTGAACAATGGGAGTGCAGAGAAACACCCTTAATAGCAAACAGAGCTGATTGGAATTATAGTTTTCATTTGGCAACTCAGAGGAAATACAATTCTGACAGTTACCACAATTTTCTTTTTAATGGATATACATTGTCATAGTACTATATGAGTCCAAAAGGGCCAGTTAGAATATCAGCTAAACTAGTCTCTATTGGATTGAAATCCTCAATCTTAAAGCTCCTCAGAAGTATTGTTTTCACTTAGTAACATTTATCAACAAACATTAGACCAAAAGCTCTTTAGAGTTTTCTTCTTATTTCACTTTTGTTCCCTTTGTTTCCCAGTTCTCTATATACATCCTCAGCACAAACTAAGTTTCTTTCCCATTCTAGCCTTGTTCTGGATCCAGTTGTCTTCGTGCTGCTATTTTTATGAACTAGTTTCTCTGCAGTCCCATATTTGGGCTCCAAATGTACTTCAGTAATGGGCATCTGAATTGCCAAAATGCTGTCCTTAGTACAATGCAACTATTTGAAAAAGTAGTTAGTTCTGTTTACTGATCTTAGGGGCAGTGTTGCCAGGAGATAGAGTTCCACTGATCAACCCCATTTTCTGATTGAATACCAAAGCCCCTAGGTGTAAATGAGCCTCTTGCACTATGCACTCACACACCTGTGGCTCACAAACAGGGCAAAGTTCTATGGAACTAGCCTGCCTGGAGCCTAGGCCCAGGAGCATGTTTTCCTTAACACCATTTTCCAACTCACTGAACTAAGTCTCAGAGCTAGTGAATACATTGATGGGTACTTTTTTTTGTTCCAAATACTGAGACTGTCATACACTGATGGAAATCTCCCTGGTCCTTAATTTCTTGGACTAGATAAAGGTCCTTTCTAGCTCTCAAATGTCCTTTTCTCTCTGGGCTTTCAAAATTATACTAGTATTTACTTAGTAGTCTTCATTTATATGTAAGTAATTCCTTGGGCACAAAATCTGTCTAAACTGTAGAACATGACTCTCATGTCATTACTTCTTAACCATCTGCAGACATACCCATCCGTTCTTCGTCTTGGTTACCTGCTTTCTTCTCTTACATCCTTTATCAGTAGTTTAACTATCTCTTATAGCCCAGAGGAACTTGAAAGAGAATAGCTAATCCAAAACAACTACCCCTGCTAACCTTAAGGGAAGTGAAAGTTGCCTTAAGGAAATTAGACACAGGTAGCGCAGCATGCTTCAGTTGTTTTGATTCCTTCCAGCTATCTGAATAGCAGTGTCACGAGAATGAGGGTTACAGAAAGAATAGATCGGTTTAGAAAACCCAGACAACTCTGTCAGAAATCTACAAGCCAGGCCTCATTTGCTATTTTGAGGTACCAAAACTTCCTAATACACCAGACACATGCCTATTAAAGCTCATACCGTGTCACATTCACATTCCAAAGCCATATACAATGATCTATTTTTTGACCCCTTTCCCTCCACCAGCACAGATAACCAAAATTGATTATTTCCATTTCTTACAGAAGTTCTTTAATTTTGTTTTGCACGAAGGATATTCCTTTAAGGCAGCATTTATCTGAAAATCTGGTTTGCAGTGTTACAGAGGGATCTAAGATTGATAACTCAAATTAACTTGAAAGTTCTGTGGCATCATCAAAAGGCTACAGAAATGGGAAAAGTTATTTGTTTAATTGTAATGGTCTCTTCCTTAATCTGTCTTTAACATTGCAAAATGGAAAGTAACATTTGACTAGGGAAGTGAGAATGAAAAGTTACTCTTTGAAGCTTCCTTTGGAAAATATGTTCCAAGGATTAGGGTGTTGGAGGGGTGAGGAGTGAACATTCAAAGTCCTTCACGATTTTGCCATTATTCATCAGTTTTAAAAATCCTGGTCAGCCAACACTTTGCCTTTTTCATGAAAATTTCTTTATTTAGATTGCTGTATTAGTTCCCTAGTAAGGAGTTCAGAAAAACATGTTATCGTGTCTAAATCTGTTATAAGACTTTCAAAGCAAATGATGAAAACAGTGTACTTAAAGTATGCATTTTGCATTTCTTGATGAGTGAAACGTAAAATTTGAAGCAAAAGGAGGAACCTTAGTTAGGATCTCTTCTTTGAACTGGACTGTTAATCTTGAATGCAAAAAAGAATTATAGAAAAGAGCAAATATTGCTTATGATTTTCATTTATTTTTTCTTTTAAATATATGACTAATATATAAGTAAAAGGCACTTAAAGATAAGTAATTTTACTAAATTGAAATAGAAACCATGTGAAAGTTGCCTTACTATTCAATACAGTAAAACCACAGCAAAAATGACTGAATTGGTTGTTTTTTAACATTCATTGTCTCTTTAATTCCAGACTTCTAGTAGAAATTCATTTCAGAGTTTAATAAAGCCCGACATCACCAAAGTGGAGCTTTTAAAAGATGTCCAAAGCAAAAAAGATCTTATCATTCGGTTAATAACTCATGATATTAGTCAAGAAAATTTGGAAAATAAAGAAGAAAGCTTAGCTTCTGATGAAGATGAAGTTGTTTTACAAGAGGTTGTAAAAGAAGAAGAATTTCCAGAAAGCCCACTTGAAGATCAAGTAAAAGAAGACATGAAGCTCACTACCAGCACAGTGGCTCACCCTAAGCCACTGATGAGCAATCACAGTCTGAAAAAATTTTTGTCAGTAGGAAAATGTCAGCCCAAATCCAGTGTAACTATAATGACTGAAGTGTCACCAGCAAAACAGACGGAATCTGAACAGACACTAATAAGAACTGATTCTAACATTGATGTAACTACCTCAGAATGCTTGACTGTCACAAACTCGTCTTGGGAGAAAAAGACACAACTGAGCGTAAGTGAGAAATGTAACTGTCAGTGACCAGGTTTCTATAGAAAGGGTAGGGAGTTTCACAAACTTAGCCCAAGTAATACACATTGGGTAGGAAGATAAGGGCATCAACTGGATCCCAAGTAGTCTCTCCCAGATCTGATGATATTTACAACAAAAGGGAAATGATTAACAGATGAAGCCAGGAGCCTCAATTGAAGAAAAACAGATCATGGAAAGAGTCCTAGGCTATTTAGAAGGACAAGAAAAACAGAAAATAGAAACTGGTTAGGAGAAATACAAGCTAATTATTTAAAATGATAGGTTGTGGGGGTTTTTGGTACACTGCCCTGTAAATATTCATTGGAAGTTTTGTGTGTACCAACTCCATTCCAGTGGGCAGGACCAGAAGATGGACTTGAAGGGGAGTAAAAACATTCAGGCAAATCCAGCCTATCTAGGTTTGAATTCTGGCTTTGTCACTTAGTAGCTATGTGACTTTGGGGAAAGTTATTTAACCAACTATCTTCTTAAAAATTACTTATCCAGCTTGTTAGTTGAATATGTTGAATATTCCCCCTGTAAACAGCCCATAAACTCTAGCTCTTATCCCTGGTTCTGTACCCTTCTAGTGGTGATCTGGGCCTCACTGACCTCTTGGGTTAGCCCTCCCCCGAAAATTGTACCTTACTCATATGTATGGGGATTACACGATTTAGAATTTCCTAGTAAAACAGTCCCATGGATTATCCATTTGCAGGAAACCTGGGTTCAATGCCTGGGTTGGGAAGATCCTCTGGAAAAGGGAAAGGCTACCCACTCCAGTATTCTGGCCTGGAGAATTCCATGGACTACAGTCTATGGAGTTGCAAAGAGTCATACATGACTGAGCGACTTTCACTTTCACTTCTTTCCAGTTAACTCAGAAGCAGCAATGAACCAGAGAAAACAAAACACAGGGCTATGACTCTGACCAGTTCAGGAGCTCATCAGGTCAATAGCCTTGCACAAACTCTATGTATTGGGATCTGTTTATTTACTGGAAAGCCATGTGAAATCTCATGAGCAAACAAAGTGTGCCTGGTCAGAAATGCTGGCTATATAGATAACTAAGGAAATGTTGTGGTATGTTTTATTTATTATAAACACTCTTTTGTGTCTTGTATTTTTCCAGGAAACAGAAATGAGACCTAACACCGAACCAACACATCACTTCATCCATAGAATGATGAGTGCATCTTCATATAATGAAGATCTGGCTTCGTCTTCTAGGTACAGTCAGTTAAAGTAATACTAGTTGGCTAAGGAAATAGAAATCTGAAATGAACGTTATGTTGATGGGAAGAATGGGCCCCTCAAGTAAATCTGTGAGGAAGCCAGTTTAGCCCTTCAATCTCCCCTCACTCCTTCCCCTAACTCCCCTCTGTGTTTACTTCCTGGGCCCTCCCTTCACATCTTTTCTCCTATTCCTATTTACCTGGTCTCTACTTTCTTCTCCTGGGATCTGCTTTCTAGTTTAGTTACTTTGAGTCTTTAATGTGTTAGGTTCTTGAATCTGGGAGACAGGCTCTGAGTCAACAGTCCCCACTTAGTTCACATATGTACCTAAATGCTTAGCAGGGTTGCACTGTCAGAAGAATCCCAAGGACATAGAGGGGCAATGTAAATTAGAGCACTCAGGGAAGAATTCTTAAAAGCATTAGAGTTGGAGTTGGGCTTTAAATGATGGATAAGATTTAGATAAGACCATCCAGGTTGGAAAAGACTATAAGAGAAAGGCTGGACCATGTGATATCTATAGGGACAGGGAGGAACAAAGTACACTGAAGTCTTAATAGTTTTTCTAGAATAGCCAAAACATGTCTAAAATTGCTCTTGTGTTCATAAGAATATTCACAAACTGGGAACGGTAGCACTCTGTTTTTGTTTTTTAAAACTTTTTATTTTATATTGGGGTATCACCAATGAACAATGTTGTAATAATTTCAGGTAGACATCAAAGGGATTCAGCCATACATGTATACATGTATCCATTCTCCCCCAAACTCCCTTCCCATCCAGGCTGCCACATAACATCGAGCAGAGTTCCCTGTGCTATACAGTACTTCCTTGTTGGTTATCTGCTTTAAATACAGCAGTGTGTACATGTCCATCCCAAACTCCCTAACCACCCCTTCACCCCACCCTCCCCGCTGGTAACCATAAGCTCAGAACAGTAGCACTTTGTATCATGGGAGAAATAGGGCATAAGGAAGAAAATCCACCCTGTCCCAACTATATCCTTTTCCACCTGGCACCATGAAATTAAGGTTTCTTTTTGACCCAATGCCATTTTAGGACATCCACTCCTGGCCCACCACTGGCTTTATCTCCACTCACGCTTGTCTTAACATACATAATTAGTATTGCAGGCAAATCTCAACTATTGGTATCATTGCATAAGACAAGTGGGAACATATAAAACCAAAGTCAATGTAGCTGTCATTTTTATTTTGACATACCATGCCAGGTTTGCATCTATATAAATAAAGACTTGCACAGATGGTTCTTTAACAGTCATTATTATTCATTGATCATTATTCATTCCTTCATATAAAATACAAAGAAAATGAAATGTCTTGTATCTTTTCTTTAGTTTTGATGACGAACATTCCACAGATCCAGGTGCCAAGGTTACAGAAGGTTGGATTGATTTCTTTTCTTACTTTAAATTAGATTGTATTTAAAAAGAGAGTTGTTCATCACATTGATGAATACTGAGTTTTCCAGTAGGCTGATCTATGGAGGAATCAGTGTCAGTTAACCAGTTAGTGTGATGAACTAGTTTGCTTTTTCTGAAACACTAGTAAGATTCCATTAATAATTGTGGTGAAAAGTATGTAGTGTGACTATAAGTTTACAGTTACCATGATCCTGTGGGAAATATCCAGGAAATAAAGGTTTATCACATCTATATGTAGACTACAGCCCATGTTACTAGGATTTAATAATCTCTTTAAGAATGTATGCTTGCTTTATATAACTAGGTTGCTGCTGCTGCTAAGTCGCTTCAGTCATGTCCGACTCTGTGCAACCCCACAGACGGCAGCCCACCAGGCTCCCCGTCCCTGGGATTCTCCAGGCAAGAACACTGGAGTGGGTACTGGAGTGGGGTGCCATTGCCTTCTCTGATATAACTAGGTTAGCCCTAGTAAAATATATTTAAAAGCTTTTAAAGCTAAAAATGAAACCTACATTTATTTGCTTACATTAAATCCTGGCTAGGGTGCACCCCACTTTAATTCTGTCTCTGTTAAAACTGACTGCTTATTTATGAGTTGGGTTTGGTCCTCTATTCTTTTAAAGCTCAAAGGATCAATGTGGCTCTAACAGTGGGACAGCACTGAGGTAGGGGTATCATGTTTACTGTAAAGATGGCCTGAAAACTCCAACTACAGACCTGGAGTTGCCCTTGGTTGTTTCAAGCCTGCACCCACTCAAGAAGTTATTCAAGAAATATATCCTCTCCATTTGAGAGTGGAAATAACATTCATTAAAAGATGAATCATAGAATGGAGGTAAGTTGCCAGAATCCCATAAACAGGTCATCATCAGAGGATGATACGTCACTGGCGTGTTTCCTGTATTATGGAATCATAGGCTGTCAGAGCCAGAAAGTAGCTAGTATAACCTTATTTTACAGCTGAACAGACCAAGGTTCAGGATAGGGAAGTGACTTGTCCAAGGTCATACTGGCAGTCAGAATATAGATCCCAAGTCTCCTAAATCTGAACTCAATGTCATTGTTTTCTTCAACTTCACTGCAGTGAGTCACACTTAGATATAGGTATTCTGTGGTAATATTTAATATCACACCTGTCCAGTTCATGCATTCATTCACATTCAACAGAGTCACTGAGCACTTTCTTCGGGCTGGACACTGTTCTAAGTTGTGGAGATACAGCTGCGAATGAGAGACAAAGTCTTCACCTCCTTCTAATTGGGAAGGGGATATAAACACAATAGGGCTTCCTCTGGGGTGGTGAAGAGTTGGCCAGGACTGAGCGACTGAGTACAGCACATAAACACAATAATTCTAGATAGGAATAAGTACTTCCCATTTCACCCAGGATAAAAGCCAGGGTGTTTACAATGGCTTACAAGGCCACACATGGTCTGGATTCCACTCACCCCTCCTGGTGACCTCTCTGACCACCTCTCTTTATGATCCCTCTTAATCACTCCACTCCAGCCACATGAACATTTATCTTCTTCAGATCTTTGCTGAAATATTATATTCGAAGTCAAAAATTCCCTGAACACTTTTCTTTAAAACTGAAACCCCAATACCACCCCAGCACTCCCTGCTTTAATTTTATCCCTAGCATTTGTACCATCTGAAAGCTTTTTTAAAATTTTGTTTATTGACTTTCTCCCTTCCCTAGAATGTTAGTTCCATGAGGGCAGGGATTTTTCTCTGTTCACTGTATCCCCACGTGTCTACAAAAGAAGCACAGAGTAGATACTCAGTACACATTTGTGAAATTGATGATGAATATGAAAAAAATAATAAAGAAGAGCCCAAGTGATATAGAATGACTGACTAGATTAGTTTGGTCCAAGAAGTCTAGAAACATCAGATCTTAATAACGGGAAGGAAGTAACCACAAGAAGATCTGGAAGCAGAGGGTCCCACACAGAGTTCAGTAAGTGCAAGGACCCTAGATGGGATGAGCTTGGCATGTTAGAGGCATCTTCCCCACGACCTGTGCCCAGAATTTGAGGATCTCACCTCTTTCGGTTTCTTCTGCTTGCCTAGTTTCTGCGATTCTCTGATGAAATTATTGAGGTTATTTTTGTGCCAAAATGTGTACATGTCTCAGAAATAACTGTTTTCCAATATTGTGTTTTGATCACAGAAAGTCTTGAATGTCCATGTCTGGAGAATTTGAGCAGTCTTGAGGTAAATATTTTTCACTGGCTCCCCTCATTGTGAGCCAGTGGAACCCTGACAGAAATGAGGGAGTGCCTTAAAGTAAGGGTGTGGCATGCCTTGAGGGGCCTCAGGAAGCACTCCCAGTTGGGGCCAACCCCTGGTTGAAGTTATTGTCCCCGAGTAAGTGCATAGAGCAAGTCCCTTAGCACCTGAGAACAATGGCACGCAAAGAGTGAGGCCCTGGAACTAGAGGGCCCGGTGGGGGCAGCGAGGAAACAGATGCTTCGAAGAGGAAGGGGCGCTGGCTGAGGGAAATGAACGCTGGCTCCATCTGCTTTGCAGGGTACCCTTCCTAGGCAGCTTTCCAAAAATCTGGCCCACTCCTTAGTGTGATCCCAGGAAATTCCCTCCACCTAAAGCCCTCTTAGGAAGTCTCTGAGGAGACTGAAACTACAGATCCTCCTAGATCCTCCTCTCTGTTTTGTATTACTTTTGCTTTACTCTTGGTTCACTTTAACCATCCCCCAGCATGCATGTACACACACATAAACACAAACCATCCCCCTTATCCTGCGTTATTTTCTTCACACCACTTAGGTCACCATTTAGTCATTTATTCAACATCAAGTGCCTACTGTGTGCCAAGGGCTAGAGATTCAGAAGTAAACAAAGCTGTCAAATATTCCTGCCCTCATCCTCTGGCAGAGGATTCACTTGAGTATAAGCTTCATGACAGCAAGGGCTTGTCTCTTTCACTCATAACTGTATGCCCAGCACCTAACATAGGACTGAGATAAAGTAGATGCTCAATAAATGTTTGTCAGAAGAACAGCCTTAGCACCATCAGAGTCAAATTTCAACTAAGTCAGGAGTGCCTCAACTCCTACCCCCATAAAGCTGATGGACAGCCCTGTGTGGGAACTGTTACACAGAGCAGAGGTTCTCAACCCTGGCTGCAGCCTGGAATCAACTTTAACAACTGATGCCCAGCGTCCCATCCCGAGATTCAGATTCAGTTGGTCTGGGTTGCAGCCTGGGCCCTGGGTGATTTTGATGAACAGGCAGTGTTGAGAACCACTGAGTTAACAGACTTGTGTCTGGCCATTTAGTAGCATCTGCCCCTTCCCCTCCTTCCTTTAGATAAGGAATTCTCAACCTGACTTCATGCTAGAGTCACCCAGGCAACTTAGAAAAGAGAACAATGCTTTCCCCAGCCTCAGGGATTCCTGTTCGTTTGGGGCGGGGTCCAAGCATGCCTATTTGTAATATTTCTCCAGATGGTTGTGTTGGGCAGCCAACGTTGAGAACCAGTCCCTTAGATTGTTCTGTCCCAGTTTATCCCTTTATATATCCTATCCTCAGTATCTTAATCCATAAACTGCCTCAAATCCAAAATTTCACCATAATACTCTGCTCTCCATACCAACGATAGGTGTTGGTGTGGAGAGCTTCTCTCATCTCTCATGCTTCTCTCATCTTGCCTTCATTGATTTGCCCCATCCTTTTTAACCGCCCTCACCATGGCACACCTAGCCCAGCCACCTCCCCCAGCCTATTGCAGGCCCTTCTGGGACCCTGCTGCTGCTGCCTTCCAGGGGGTGAGGAAGGTCCACAGAGCAGAGCCAGCACCTGAGCCACCATCTTCGCCCTGCCCCCTCCAGGCTGCTGCAACCTCACACTGCCACTGTCTTGCTCCAGACCTCACAATGGTTAAGAATTATTTCAAAGAAGATTGGGGTAGTAAAATGGACCTCCCCTTGCCTCCTCCTTCCCTTAAGACCTCCACTATCATAAGCTTTGCTCAGAGAAGGATCGAAAATGTTTTATTTGTTCCAAGCTCCAGGAGGGGAGGGGCAGCAGGGCTGACATTGTTCTGTGACCTGGGACAGGTGAGCCCTTGAAATTATCCGCCAGGGGCAGCCCTTGTCTGAGTCTGGCGCCAATCCTGGGTGTCCTAATTAGCAAGAATTATGAGAAGTCATGCCTAGGAATAACCAAAGTCCCAGAAGATAATTCTTTGAGACTGAGGGGCCCTGAGATTACTATGTATGATGCCACCATGGTTGTGCCCCCTTCAGGGTTTCTAGTGTTCGCTGTCCATCAAAGGGCAGAGGCTTAAGCTAGTATTTCACCTTTGTCTTGGCAGGTTCTCACCCTCTATCAACGCAGAAGTGACCTGACCAGCCCATATTCCTCAAATGATGGCACTTCAGGTACAACAAATTTATCATTTTAGAATGAAGCTCTCAATTATGTCATTTTGAACATAGAGGAGTTTTGATCATTCACCCCCCTTGCCCATCACATTGAATGGCTCTTGCCTTGCAGCACATCCACCCACCACCAATATGAGGATGAAATAATATGACTTAGTATGTATGTGTGTGTGTGTATGTGAGTCGCTGTCGTGTCTGACTCTTTGCGACTCCATGGATTGTAGCCCTCCAGGCTCCTTTGTCCATGGGATTCTCCAAGCAAGGATACTGGAGTGAGTGGCCATTTCCTTCTCCCTTAGTATGTATGTAGATTGCAATTTGCAGGTTATTATGCATTTCTCTGACTTAAACTTCACAGCAAAGGGGTGACAGGTACTGGAAGTAACATTTATTAGGGACCAGCCATGTACCAGGCATTCTGCTAAGTGCTTTTCTCACATCCACCCTGTGAAGCATCATTTCCATTATATCGACAAGGTAAGTCACTAAAGCTTATCATACCATGCTTCCTTGCAAGTCTTGAAGTTGTCTCTCAGAGAGGAGAAAATGGAGGCAAATGACCTGCCTGAGGTGGCACAGCCAGCAGGTGGCTGAGCCAGGGCTCAAACATCACAGGTCTTGAGGCTCTATCCCATATTCTTTTTCCTGCCAAACAGGGACCACATCTCAGAACTAAGCGGTGACCAGGAACTGCCTGCAGAGTTCAGTGATAAGTAGAAAAGATCCCATCTAGGTTTCCAAGTAGCATGTCCAGTCAAAGAGTAAAATCACATTCTTCTGTGACTTTAGTTTGATGGGGACACCTCCTCCCAACCCCTACATTCTACACATTAGAGGAATTCACTGAGAAGCAGTTCAGATAACCTATTTTTGCTCTGATAAGGGCTTTTGGAGGAAGAAATGCAGAAATGGCTCACCCTGTGCTAAGGTGCTCAAAGTAGTAAAGCTCCCCACAGAGGAGAGTTTACATTGAATTTGAAATTACAATGATACCTGTTTAGGAAAACCCACCCAAAAAGAGGGGCCTTCTGGACCAACACAGGCTCATTACAGCTTATTTTTCACAAATAGGATTTTGGGGGAATCAAAATCAGTTCATGGTACGACATGTCATTCCCTAGCCTTGGCATGTGTCATGGCCATAAACACCCAGGTACATTTCTCTCTTCAGAGTGACCAGTACCAACCAAGTGAAGTCCATGGTGCTGCCCACAAAGCAGATCAAAGCAGCAGCAGGGTGTCTTGAAGGAGACCTGGAAATGGTGACCAGGCATCTACATTTTTAACAAGACCCGCAAATTGCAAAAACAAAGCTTTGTTTTTCCCCTCAAGATTTTCAGAATGTGGCCTTGCAGTATACACTTCAATTCTGTTACTAAGTCTGTCTTACTTTTTCAGAAGAGATCTCTCCATTCAAGCCTTTACTTTTGCAAATTTTGGCTTTTTCCTTATTAATTTCCTGGTTGTTCTTATTTTGTTTAAACTATCAGCACATTCCAGTACTGCATTATTGATCTGAAGAGCTAAACTATTCCCACCCCCCTTTATTTGGGGTTAAATTTGCTATCTGCTACCTTAGAACCTTCCCTGGTAGCTCAGACAGTAAAGCGTCTACCTACAATGCAGGAGACTCAGGTTCGATCCCTGGGTCGGGAAGATCCCCTGGAGAAGGAAATGGCAACCCACTCCAGTACTCTTGCCTGGAAAATCCCATGGACTGAGGAGCCTGTTGGGCTACAGTCCATGGGGTCGCAAAGAGTCGGACACGACTGAGCGACTTCACTTCTTCTTCACTTCTTCACCTTAGTTTTAATCGTAGATCCTTGAGGTTCCTAAGGTTATATTGCTAAAGAGAAAAACTGAGGATTTGCAAGAGGTCTAGGAGAACCATGTCTTTTACTAGAAATAAGAAGGTATGTTCTTTATTGCCCTGTGTCTTTTTATGACATCGTCACAATTCATCAGCAACAAAGATAAATGCTCATTTCTGTCCTTACAGATACAACAATCATTTTGTTAACATAAACTATTAGATGCTCTAAGAGCCCTTTGCACAAGACAAGTGGTATAGAACAATGAGTCCAAATGGAGCCTTTTATTGGCCACTCAAGTCCTGTATAGCTCACACAACAAACAGATCACTTGGGTCAGACAACTGAAAATGTTCCCAAACCGAGTGAGAAATGCTAGCCTTTTGTAGTGCACAGCTGCTTTTATCTGGACATTTTGAAATGGACACTAGTACTGTTGAGAGGTGAAAGTTACCTTCTTGTGTGGAATTAGCTCATCAGGCTACCCATGTGACCTTAGACAAGGCACCTGACTTCAAAGGGTTTCTCCTGCTTTCTTCCCAAGGCTGTCAGAAGGAGCAAACTACTCTTTGTGAAAGCACTTTTGAAAACAAAAGCTATTATACAACTACTTATTTCTGAATCCTAAACGATCACTTCCCGGGGCCTGACAGCAATTGGAAAGCCTGGTAACTGATCACATTTCTCTTGGTTGTTCACAGACTTTGAAAAGCCCCATACTTCCTCTAGACAGAGGTCTGAAATGATGAGGAAGAAGATATCATCAACTTTCTCCAAAGTGTTTTCAAGATCTAACACCAGTGTTCCGAAACCTTTCTCACCCTCACCCCCTCACCAAGAGAGAAAGTGAGACTGTAATACCCAATAACAATAAGCATGTTGACCTTCCTCAAAAAATAAATGGTTGTTAAAGCTGACATTGTGTCCTACACACTGATTCTTATAAATATTGAAAATAAGAGCAAAGAAAACATAAAAAGGCAGTTGGAGAAAAGGAGGGTTTTGATAAATGCTTCTGACAAGCATTTTGGGATGCAAAGAGCAGCTCTGTGTCACATATAGATCCATCTAGCAGGCAGTGCAGGGTTGAAGCTCTGCTCTTGAGGGCCCTGCAGCCTTGCTGGGAAGATGAGAACTAACTTCAAAGCAAACGTGTGATACCAACAAAACAACGTGTCATCACATCTTTCAGGCAGCCTGGGTGTTCAAAGAAGGGAGTCATCGCTGTGGGCTGGAGTGGTCAGGATACATTTGCTGGAGGAAGTGGAATTCAGACAATCCTCAAAGGACCATTAGGATTAGGGAGGCCTTGACGGCACCAGGAAGGCCATCCCCTCAGGTCACACACCTGCATACACTGCTGCCATGCCTGAACAATTTAGCTCTGGCCCATAGGACATTCTACGGTAATGGAAATGGTCTGTATCTGCTCAGTTTGGTACAGGAGGTGCCAGCCCCACGTGGCTATTGTCACTAGCATGACTGAGGAACCCAGTCTTTCCATTTTATTTGTTTAAATAGCCACATGTAGCTAGTGGTTCCCTTATCAGACAGCACTAGTCTAATCGGTACAAGGCCTCAGGGACAGCTGCTGCTGCTAAGTCGCTTCAGTCGTGTCCAACTCTGTGCGACCCCAGAGACGACAGCCCACCAGGCTCCCCCGTCCCTGAGATTCTCCAGGCAAGAACACTGGAGTTGGGTGCCATTTCCTTCTCCAATGCAGGAAAGTGAAAAGTGAAAGTGAAGTCGCTCAGTCGTGTCCGACTCTTAGCGACCCCATGGACTGCAGCCCGTCAGGCTCCTCCGTCCATGGGATTTTCCAGGCAAGGGTACTGCAGTGGGGTGCCATTGCTTTCTCCGTCAGGGACAGCAGCCAATTCCAACTAGGTTGAAGGATTCCCTGAAAGTTCATATCCAAAGTCTATCGTCAAACAAAGACGTGTAGAGATCTAACTCCTCAGGGGGGCTTTGAAGCCTCCAGGCATCCTCTTGGTCCCTTTAAGAGACATGAACCACCAGTGTGGCCAGAGAGGAGCTCCTGGTTTCCAGTCATATTTGTGCCACTGCACTTGTCAAAAGTCAATTGATGGAGAAAGGATAAGCCCCATGGAGAACACCAAAGTCAGGGAATCACAAATAGAAAATTGGAACCTGCATCTGCCAGCTGGCCTCAAGCATTGCTTTGGCTAGAAACGGCTTCCAGGAGACAGAAACACATCAAGAAGCTCACTCACTAGTCGTTCTCATACCCCAGCTTTATCCAAGAATTTAGGTCAGTGGAAGGTCTCAGCCTTATACTAATGCCCAAGGGAAATATTTCTAGGAAAGTAAATTTCCTTTATGCTGTACCTATAGTCCAGAAATGTTAAGTGAAGCTTAGTAAATAGAATGGCAGGCAGTTCTGCCCAAATATCACATATACCTAAATTGCACTGCCTTCATCTCATTTCTGCCCTTACATACTGAAGTTCATCGCACGCGGCAGCATAAGTTTAAAGTTAGCTTTTAAAGATCCACAATAATGACAAGCACTGATCTTACATAAGCCTTTGTTTTTATTAAAAAGTAATACCAAAAAATAAAACTTTTTTAAAGTAATAGCAATCCGTTTGGAAATCGAAAGCTATAAAAGCTACAGTGAAAAGTTTTCCTCTTCTCTCCCAGCTGTTGGCCTGGTTCACCTCTCCCAAAGCAATCTCTATTACCAATGGGACCAGTATCCTTCTCAGAGATAGGCTTTGGATAACAAGTGTATTTTCATATGACTTTAGCAAGAAGTCTAATATCCTCCCTCAAACAAGGCAGAAAACGGAGAGGAAGAGGGAGGTGAGAATGGAAGGAGAGAATGCGTGCACGCTATCTGACAGCTACTATGTCCTAATATCACTGCATTCGTAGTCTCAAAGTCAGTCATTTTTTAAAATGCTCTTCTGTCTAATGAACTAAATGTCAAAAGGTGAGCACCAGAATGGGAGGAAAGGTGCCTACCATAGCTCTTCAAAGTCTGCTGGCCAAAATACATTAAGAGTGTATGAGCTGGTAACTACAGTCCTTAGAGATAGAACCATTTAAATATTTTTTTTAAATGAAAGCACTAAAAGTAAGAATGCAGTGAAATAAAATGCAAATTAGAATAACCCAAATGTATCACAATATACCTTTTAGAGAAGAAAACAGGAATAAAATGATAAAAATCCAGTGTTGCCCAGATGTAGGGAATTACATTTGAACTCTACAGTGGTGACAATCCTACAAATTTGATCTTTCTGAAAAGCAGTCTAACAATAAGATGAGTTATGGTTCCAGCTGTACTTTTGGACCTGGTAACTACATTTAGGTAAATTTGGTCCAAGGGAATAATATAAAGTGAAAAAAAATGTAAAAGACTATATGAAAATGTACATAGCATTACTATTAATTATGAAGAAAAATTAAAACAATCCTAGTGGGACACTCGGAGAAGGCAATGGCACCCCACTCCAGTACTCTTGCCTGGAAAATCCCATGGACGGAGTAGCCTGCTAGGCTATAGTCCATGGGGTCGCTAAGAGTCGGACACGACTGAGCCACTTCACTTTCACTTTTCACTTTCCTGCATTGGAGAAGGAAATGGCAACCCGCTCCAGCGTTCTTGCCTGGAGAATCCCAGGGACAGGGGAGCCTGGTGGGCCGCCCTCTATGGGGTCGCACAGAGTCGGACACGACTGAAGCGACTTAGCAGCAGCAGCAGTGGGACACTGGTGTGGTGTATTATCAGGAAAGAATGCTATACAGGCACTGAAAAATGACAAGGATAGTGAAAATCTACACACACAGAAATGCAGATATTAAATAAGTAAAACCAGCACACAAATAAAATCTGAGCACAAAATAAGGCCCTGTTTGGGCCTCCCCACACAGGGGCGCTGGGAGGGGAGGCGTCAGTGCCCCTCCCCTCCCCTCATGTTGTGGACGTGTTCCAAGGGGCCCAACCGGGCCTGCCAAGCAAGCAGGGCATGAACCGGAAGGGCCAGAAGGCGGCCACAGATCCAAGGAGACCCCAGGGTTTCCTGCAACCACCAGGGAAGGCTAGAGGAAAAAACAAGATGTCACACAGATAACAATTACACTGTATACTTTGTGATTTGGCAACCATATGATAAACTAAGAAAAATTCAAAGAACTTAAGAGATCTAAATAATCATGAAGGACTTTTTTTTTTTTTTTGGCTGCTGTTAGCTGCTTGCTAACAAATGCCTTTCTCTTGAGGAAACATCATCACAACCATCTCCAACATCAATTCTTACGCCAATTCTAAACCTAGCCTAAGGTGGATAATACCAAATGCCTCAGTTTCTTATGAGGCGTAGAAAAACCAAGCATTAGTTCAGATTTTTTCGAACAACTTCTGTAAAGACAGTAGGTCATCTTCAATCAACCCCAAGGTGCTCTTCTAAATTCTAAGCTGACAAAAGGTAACCAAATTTTTGACTGATGTTCATTATAGAAAGTATATTGGCATTAGATTAAATATACAATAGCTATATAGCTAGGTGACAAGCATATATTTTAGAGTAACTTGTGTCATATGGTTTTGCCCCTTTTTAGGACCCAGCACATAATTTCAGTATTCTTAATGATTCATCTAGGGACCAATGTGTCTTTGATGACACGCTATTGGTCATACTTAGTTTGCATGCATGCTAAGTTGCTTCATTTGTGTCCAACTCTTTACAACCCAATGGACTGTAGCCTGCTAGGCTCCTCTGTCCATGGAATTCTCTAGGCAAGAATACAGGAGTGGGTTTCCATGCCCTCATCCAGGGGATCTTCCTAATACAGGGATCAAACTGGCCCCTCGTACATTGCAGGCGGACTCTGTACCACTGAGCCACCAGGGAAGCCCATACTTAAAGAATAACAAATGCTTATCACAGATATAATTATTATTTCCAACTGGAAAAAATGATCTGTTCTTATCATTCATTTTATGGTGGAGTTCCCAGTAACACTTGCAGAAATCACGGGCCACCTATTTAGTAAAGGAAAGATACTAGGTTAAATCCTTTCAGTGCAAATAGTCGCACCCAAACATGTCTTCTAAGCTTAACTTTTCAGATGAAAGATATCAGCAAATGTTTGACTTTATTGTTTGGTCTCAACAGCATAGTGCACAGCACTTTATACTTCACTAGACTACCATTTAGACAATGACCAGGCTATTCCTTTCAAAAAGCTTCAAAACATGTTTACAGAACATCTATACTAGATAAGGATCACTTCCAATTTAGGGTTCACTGAGCCCATAAACTGCCAAGATAGATACTTATGAGGTACACATTCCAGTAGGTTAGAGGAAGGAAAGAGACAGACTAGGGTGTTAATTAGGCCACAAGAAAGAAATACTGATATGCCAAGAAGTAAAAATTGTTCTTAATGAGCACTTTATTCACTGGCTGTTCAGCTTTAAGGTCACTTCGAGTTTGTCCACCAATGAATTGCAACTCTTTTGTGAAGTGAACCCATGAAAGGAACCAGTAAACATTCGTTGTTGCCAAAGATCAACCAAAACCAATAACTAGCTGGTTGTTCTCAGCTGGGCATAGTGCAAGGTGTATTTGCCCCTCTCAGATCTCTGACTCCAGGGAGCATAAGTGACTGACTGCCACAGCTACTGAGCTCTGAAATGTAGTGCTGCTGCACTTTCCATCATCGCTGCATTTTCACCAAGGCCAAATTTCTCATGGGCTGCTCTCAGCCAATGGCAGAGTGTAGCAGAGATGCTAAGATTGGTTATTCCTGCAAGACACAGGACTTCCCCCACAGGTGACTGGGCAGGGATGCTGTCAGGGAAGAAGCCCATCCTCACAAAGGATGGCAGGTCGACCTGATCCCACATTACAGATGCAAAGTAGACAGACTTCATGGGGCAGAACAAGATAATACTTATATCAGCAAACAGCATGGGTATCAGTGGAGTTCTGCCAGTCCCCCAAGGGCAATGCAATGGGCTCAGAGACATGCTACCTATGTGGCGGGTTGCATCACGGCCGAGGAACCCAGGGTCAAGGGCCCAGGACCTTCTGAGCAATGAACAAACAAACCAGTGCTCCTTCCCCTGGGAAGCGAGTGGTTAAACAGTAGTCATACTATGGTCACTTTGCCCTACAGAAATGGTTCAGCATCAAGAAGCAGGTAAACTGTGCTTTCAAGAACCTCAGCAAGAATGTGCAGATGCTCAGGGCCCATGGTGGACTGCCTGTCCTGAAAGACGCATTTGCTTCGCAAGATGTCCTTAGAATCGCACCACCTGGTTAAGAATTCTCCTCTCCACCCTTCCTTCCCTCCCTCTTTCCACCGGCGTTAGAGACCTGCATCTAGCCCCACAGCTCTCCCCTGACTCCCTCCCCACTCTCCCTCATAGGCCCTTACCCTCATAAATCTCTTATGTGTTTAATCCCATCTTGGCCCCTGCTTCTCAGAGAACCCGAGTTATCACAGATGGTGCCAGCAGTGATCCAAGAGAACAGGCTGTGTAAGATGGGGCCTGGGACTGCTTCAGTCACTGCCTGGTGGGCAGAATGGACACTGTCCTGAGGGGATGTGGGGCACAGATAGTCCCAGGCCTTGAGGACCCAACTGCTACAGATTTCTCTGGAGATGATGTGGGAAAACTGAGAAAACAGGCTGCCGGATGTGGTGATTCAGACTTTTGAAAATGGAGGAATAAGGAAGGCCTACAAAGACAGTGGAAATGGCTGGATACTGTTAAGTGTACTGATGCCCTGCAGCAGGGCAATGAGAAATGGATGACCATTAAGTAAAGAGTATGTGTGAGAGCCAGAGGGCCTCCAGCGAGCTTCCCAAGAGCCCCTCAGTTCCTGCAGTGGAGGAGTGGATGCAGCAGAGCAACAAAGAAGCCATAAGAGTTGCAGAACTCCAGGGAAATTAAATACTCAATATTTAACATATGGCTGATCGGCTTTGCTGCAGTCAGGGCCACATGACTTCATATGGTTGGAAAATCCTTGGGACCCTGAAACGTGGGGTAGGAACATCTGGTTAGACTCTCCTGAAGGCGGTGGCTCTGAAGACACCCCCACCCAGCTCTCAATATGCCAAGGGGGCCATTCTTTCCAAACAAGGGCTTGCACACCCTGTGCTGGAAGATGCTAGAGGCTGCTCCCCTCACCAGACACGCAGTGCCCATCCCCCCCCCCCGACCCAGGAGCTGTGTCCAGCCTCTTTCCTGGTTACCAAACTGCTATCTAGAATTAAATTCCAGCATTACCTGGCTAGGGAAGTGCTGGGCCTACCAAAAAGCTGCAAGAATTAACTGGCAGGTACTGACAGGACCCATGGGAACACTGGGTTTGGTTTTCAAGGGTGCTGTATCAAGAATCAGAAAAGCAAGTATTCAGACTTAGAACTTAGCATATAGGATTTAGAGGGCTTCCCAAGTGGCTCAGTGGTAAAAGAATCCAGCTGCAATGCAGGAGACATAGGAGATGCAGGTTCGATCCCTAGGTGGGGAAGATCCCCCGGAGGAGGGCACAGCAACCCACTCCAGTATTCTTGCCTGGAGAAGCCCACTGTCAGAGGAGCCTAGACTATAGGGTTGCAGACTCAGACACGACTGTAGCGACTGAGCACACGCACACACATACGTACAGAATTTAACCCCCAGGCAAGAACTGCAGGGGGTGAGCAGCTTCCACTGAGGTGGCTCACAGAGGACTGGAGAAAGTGCTGGCCACCACTAGGCAAAGTAGAAACACCTGAGCTGTCCTGGCAAAGGACCAAAGAAGGAATGAAGAGGCCAAGGGGAGTAGGTATCCTGGAGAGGAGAGATTACATGAGGTAAGAAACCTCACCAGAGGGTAGTATTCCATAGCAGGGTCCAGAGAATATCCCACTCACCGAGGCACACACTGGTGAGAGGGGCACCAGTGTCGTTAGGTTGAGAGGTGGCCTCCTCTGCAGGCCAGGGATGGCAGTAAGAGATCATCACAGAGCTGGGGCCCCACAGTAATAAAACCCTAGGAAGTGCCGAAGAATTGATACTTTTGAACTGTGGTGGTGAAGACTCTTGAGAGTCCCCTGGACTGCAAGGAGATCAAACCAGTCAATCTTAAAGGAAATCAATTCTGAATAGTATTGGAAGGACTGATGCTGAAGCTGAGGCTCCAATACTGTGGCCACATGATACAAAGAGCTGACTCATTAGAAAAGCCCCTTGACGCTGGGAAAGATTGACGGCAGGAGGATAAGGGGGCAACAGAGGATGAGATGTTTGGATGGCATCACTGACTCGATGGACATGAGTTTGAGCAAGCTCCAGTTGGTGATAAACAGGGAAGCCTGGTGTGCTTCAGTCCACCGGGTTGCAAAGAGTTGGACTTGACTGAGTGAACTGAAATGAACTGAACTGAGCGGTGCTTATCCACCAGAAGCCAGGAAGACACAAATACTAAAGTGAACCTCAAGGTCAGAAGGGCAGCCAAGCGGGCTTCACCCACATGGACTCATGGAAATAGTGCAAATGGACCATGGTGTCCCTAGAAGCAATACAGAGCGCCACCAAGGGCTATCACTCAAGATCTACAAGCTGAAAAAGGCGAAAGTGGGGAAACGGGGCCGAGGGAGGTTGTCCCTAGTAAAAAGTCCAAATTACTTGCTCAATTTCCAGACATCAGCCCATCCTCATATCTAGAAGAGGTAGCTGGGCCCCTACAAGGAAGGACAATGCCATGTAATGCTTCTCCCAGCACTAATGAAGGGACCTAAAGCCACTCATTTCGGCGTATGTACACTGGGGCAAGAATGGCCAGACATTTGAATACTGGATGCAAGATATATATGGCGTATGTAGATATATATATACACACACACACATACATATATGTATACCATTTCTCTGAAAAAAACCCTAATTGATACATAAATCAAATACATATTCCATGGAGATGCAGTAGATCAGCACTGCTGTTAAACACCTGAATGATGCAGACAGTGGTAGGCTCTATGGTAACTGCACCTACGGCCATATGGGGATTCCTGTATGACCAGCTAAAGGAGGAAACAGCTTGAGCCTGATTTACAGATGGGCCAGCACTCAATATCTAAGTACAAAACGAAGATGGGTGGTATCTGTGTAACAGCAGATACGTTCACGGGGGAGAAGGAACATTTTTCCAGTGGATGGAACAACAAAGCAGGGCACTTGACTTGGTGTGGAAAAAGTGGCCCAAAGTGAGACCGTTTATTGAATACATGACTCCTGGAAGTGGCCAATGGCTTGACCATCCAATTGGAAGCCTGGAAGGAAAAGGGCTGGAAGATCAGAGACAAGGCGATCTGATGCAAAGGCCGTGGACTGACACATGGGAGCATGCAAAGTGTGCAGATTTCTGCATCGTATGTTAACCACCACTAGAAAACATCTGTTATGGAAGAGGCACTGAACCACCAGGCGGACACAACGACTCAGCCAGGTGCAGGGGCCTTCGTTAGTTACTACACAACTGGCATGATGGACACGAGCAGAGTGGTCACGATGGCTGACGGAGGTCCAGCAGCAAGGACGCCTGTTTACCAAGGCTCATCTCCTGGGACTCCTCTGACAGGTGACTCTTGCTCAAGGGCTCACCACTGGTCTTGCTGAAATAGTCTTAGAACTCCTAGAACTCCACTGCAGTCTTAAGACTTTTCCTATGTAACTTCCTTCTTTCCCTCCCTTTCTTCTCCAGAAGTTAGACATATGTCATAGTCTGACAGCTTTCCCAGTCTCCGCCAGCTCCCTCCCCACTCTCCTTCATGGACATCCCAACCACCAATGTAGGTGCACATCTCATCTAGGACCCATACAAACACACCAGTTACTTTAACTTAACACATTCACTATTAAAGCTCTAGTCCTATGTTTTACAGTGTCAGAAATTCCATTTTAATAATTCAGCAGAGGTATTAAGGTTTTGTGGACTGTTCCTATCAAATTCATAAAGGATTGATTAAATAAATAAGTAGAATAAAATAAATAAATAAAAAGAATCTCAAAATGAGAAAGAACTACCCATCAGACCAGACAGATATGCAATGGAGCTGACAAAGTGTTCCCACCTCACCAAGAGCAGCTACATGAAAAGCAGACTAATACAATATTGTAAAGTAAAAAAAATTTTTTTTAAAAAGCAGACTAAGCACAGAAGCAGGTTGGTATACCTGGCTAGCCAAAAGGTGGAAACAACCCACATGTCTATCCATTCAGGAGTGGCAAACAAAACATGGAATATCTATACAATGGGACATTATCCATAAAAACGAATGAGGTGTCTGGAGAAGGGAATGGCTACCCACTCCAATATTCTTGCCTGGAGAATTCCATGGACAGAGGAGCCTGGAAGGCTACAGTCCATGGGATCACAAAGAGTTGGACACGGCTAACATTTTCACTGATATAATATGGATGCACCTCAAAAATATTATACTAAGTGAAAGGCCCCAAACACAAAAGGCCACATGTACAATTCCACTTACATGAAATGTCCAGAATAGGTAAATCTACAGGAACTGAAAGCAGATTGGTAGTTGCCAGGGACAAGGAGGAGGAGGGGATGGGGAGGAGCTGCTTAATGGGTATACAGGGTTTCATTTTGGGGTGATGAAAATATTTTGGAACTAGATATGGTTGGTGGTTTTATAACACTGTCAATGTACCAAACTGCACTGAATGTTCCCTTTAAAATGGTTAATTTCAAGATAAATATCATATACTAATGCACTATATGGAATCTAGAAAGATGGTACTGATGAATTTGCAAGGCAGACATGGAGAAACATAGAAAACAGACTTATGGACACAGCGAGAGGGGAGGAGAGGGTGAGATGTACGGAGAGTAACATGGAAACTTTCAATAACATGTGTAAAATAGATAGCCAATGGGAATTTACTGTTATGTCTCAGGGAACTCAAACAGGGATTCTGTATCAACCTAGAGGGTTGGGATGGGGAGGGAGATAGGAGGCTCAAGAGAGAGGGGACATATGTACACCTATGGCTGATTCATGCTGATGTTTGACAGAAAACAGAATTCTGTAAAGCAATTATCCTTAAATTAAAAAATAAATAATTTTTAATTGTTAATTTCATGTGAATTTCTTCTCAATAAATAAGTTATAAGGAAAAAAATGTAGACATATCAACCAAAACAAAAACAGCAAAACTGAAAAAAGATGTCTATAATTTCAAAAAACAGGGGGCAGGTAGGCAAAAATAAGGAAGGAGCAGGCTGATGTTAAGAATCCTTATCACATTCATAGCAACCTGTCTGAACCTAGTTAAGCCACACTTCTCTGCTCAGTGGTTATAGCTGCCAACTGGAAAGGTTCTTAACATGTAGCACAAAGACTAGAATTCTAGAACTGTCTGGCATTTCCCCTTCCTGGCCATTTCATCATAAATTGGGGTCATGAATTCAATGGCCATATTTATGAACCCAGATCTAGGTACATGAATGCTCTGGTATGTGCCAAAAGTACCAAGTATATTCCCAGGGACAATGGATTCTGCTCAAAAATCCAGGATATTTAGCTGTTAAAAACTACACCTCTCTTGATGATTAGTATACTCAAGGGATCAAAAGAATTCATTCTCAAAGACTTTACATGTAAATATAGTAAAAGAATAACTGAATTTCATTGTATTTGAAAAATACAGTTCATTTTTAATTCCACCGTGCTGAATAGCTGAACAGGCTGCGATATCAGTGATACCTGAGCTCCCTGGGATTAGAGGACTCCCGGTCCCGGGAGTGCCGGGACTTTTTGTGCCGGTGGGATTTATCTCGGCTCCTACTTCTACTCCTGTGACTACGCCCCTCAGAGCCCCTGTCATGCCGCCCCTCAGAGCGCCTGTCATGTCGTCTGGAATGTATGTCTGAGCTTCGACCCCTGTCCCTCTCTCTGTGCCTGTCTTCTCTCTCTTCCCTCCTGCTTGATGACTTGTGTTCATGCTTGGACTTCTCCTTTCTTGGCTCCCTCTCTTGGTCCTCCGTTCCACTACGGCAGGTCATCCTGACCTCAGGGGAACTGGGGTGGGACTTCCGCACCTCCCTGGACTCTGACTTCTGACCCTTCTCTCCCGTCTCTGAGTGCTTGCCACTGTGCTTTTTAGAGCCAGGGTCATCCTTTTCCTTTATCATCTTGCTTCTGGGCAATGAAGAGGAGGCTGGCTGCTCTGCCTGTACCTCCCGGCCAGTCTTCTCTTTGTCTTTCTTTTTTTTCTTTTTTTCCTTTTTGTCTGGAGGAAAAGAGGGGCACAATAAGTAAGAAAAAGAAGATGGAAAAGATGGAGGATATACAAAAGGATAGCATGCTTGGCAGCAGTGTGAACCACTCACGGTCTCTACTTCTAGAAAAGTGCCTCCAAGAATCCAAGCTGGATGTCTGTCACCCTTAACATGTCAGGTTGCTGTACAAGGCAACTCCAGCTCTTAATTCTCTCTCTAAAGACCCTACCTCCAAACAGTCACGTTAGGTACCAGAGGGTTAGGACTTCAGTATATGCCTTTTGGTGGCCAGAATTTAGCCCACAGCATTAGTCTTCTGCTGATACTTCTTCTTCCCCAGTTAAAGTAAGGTTCCCCACACCTGCCCCCTTCACACTTGAGAACTGACTACCAACTCTCAGTGAAGGCTAAGAAGAGCAAACATTAAGCCTACCCAGAATCTTCTCATAGGCCTTAACCATTTACCTTTTTTGTGTTTTTTGGTGGGTTTGTCATCTTCAGAGCCCTCAGATGAACTTGGTGGAGGAGTATGAGTCCCACAGCCCCTCTCCTGCAGCTCTCTGGTCACCTCATCCATTTCTTCTGAGTCCTCAGGAAGTCGATAGTTAGATACATGATCCACTCGGATAGTTCTTCCTTTGATCTAGGACAAACAGGCACTGCTTTAGCAGATAGCTAACTATTTGCTACCAAACAGAGCCTTATATCTATTTGAACCCAGCTGCAGAAATCCATGGTTTGAACCATTCCCATTATCCTCTTGCTAATTCTGTTTCTCAGAAAATCTCAAAAGCAGACCTGCTCAAGTGATGTGTCACAGCACACATCCCTACACATTCGCTCAACCCTGGGGGCAGTCAGGTAGAGCCTGGGGCAGCTGGAGATCCTGGGAGCCTCATCAGTTTATCAGAGTTCTATATAAGTATCTCCACGTTATAAGTGTGCCATGAAGTGAAAAGAGCCTGGGAAGTACTGCCCCAAAGCATAAGCAGCATGGAAAACTGCAAGAGTTTAGATGCACAAACATGAATTACCTTCCATCTGTAACATTAATTTACGGTGAAACACACTGTGAAAAAGTCTGGAAGCTAAAGGGAATTCCTAAAATTCAGCTCAATGCTACAGCTGCTTTCTCAACACAAATGGATAAGGCCAAAGCAAACAACAGCTGGGAGGAGGTAAGGAATCTAGAAAGGACTACTTTCTTTTCTCTTAAGCCCTCACTCCTTGCTCCACCCCCACCATACTGGAACCACTGGCTCATGCTGATACTATCACTGCGAATCACAACTCTCCAGGTGAACAACAAAAAATTAAACCCTCACTTAAAACAAAAACATTTGGGCAGATACAGACTTATTCTATAGGCAATGCCATTAGAAATGTGAAATGTCTGGCTTTTACTGTTCCATTCAAGAGCAAGTTTTTACTCTTACCCCTAAGCCTGAGTACTTTCACCTATCCCATTCCACCATAAAAGGTAGAATAAAGTAACCTTTTATGGTGACTTCCTTTCACTGCTGGCGCAATCAGTGACAAATTCTCCAAGTCAAGAGTCACCCCTCCAACCCGTGACAATGCTCATTCAATGGCAGTGCTTTTCCTAAATGAGCACAGGGAGCATGTGGAGCATAGATAACCCTGACTTGCCCCATTCCCTTTTCATGTCTCACTCTCATGTCATCACTCACCCTGTCTCATTTACAAGGGTGGAGGAGAGAGAATAGAGGACAGAAAACTTCAGAATGAGTTACTTTCATAGACTTTGTCATGAGATTTTAACTAGAGAATTTTCAGGGCCCAGTACTGCTAAGTCAATGGAGACATATGAGAGACATACATGGCTAGGTCCTCAGCCACGAAACCATGATAGAACCCCAAATTCCCTGATACAGGACAGCATGAAACTGCAGTGTTTGCTAGTCTCTTTGCTCTCCAATACAGCAGAAATGAGAGTGGAGTGTGAGGAAGAAAAGGTGAAAAACAGACGCCTGGTTGGGTGCAAGATGAAGGGGAGTGGGGGGTCATGGTACCTATGCTCCTGAGGACATAGCTTGCTAAGAGATGGGGAAAAGAAACACATGTTGACAGGGTCATGAGCCAACGGAATTATTTCCTGGGGTCATTTCCCAGTCAGTATGTCGCCACACCTCTGCAACCCAGATGACCAGTACTGCCCTTGAGCCTGTAGTCATCAGCTGGGAAATGAAACTGAAACCCTACACAATGGAAAAGTTCTGTTCAGTAAGCATACTCACCTTGATCCCATTAAAATTGTCAACAGCCAGAACTGTGCTCCTCTGGTCTTCATAGCAGAGGAAACAGAATCCTTTGGATTTCCCAGTCTTCTTGTCCCGTACCAGATTAATGTTAACAATCTCCCCGTATCTATTTAATTTATAAAAGAGTAAGACACTATTGATTTAAAATGTAAAAACTTTCAGATTGGATGACAAAACAAAATTCAAATAATATAATCTGTATAGGAGACACACTGAGAACAAGATGACAAAGAAAGGTTAAAAATTAAAAGTTAGAAAAAGATATATCAAGAACACCTAATTTAAAAAATGGGAGGTAGTACTAAGATCAAAGATGAATTCAAGGCCAACCAAAGAAAACATTTAAATGTGACTACGAGGGCTCTTTTACACAGAAAAAGGTCCTAATACATAAGTCATGAAATTTTATACATAAATTAACACATCCAAAATTTTAATTAAAAATACAAAGAGCAACTAAGAGTGAAAGTTATTAGAGATTTTAACACACCACTTTGAGTTCACAACACATAAAATTGAGAAAAATAAGTCAGAGGAATTAATATAAAATTATATAACTACAAATAAACATATACTTAATAATATAAAAATTACATTGTTAAAAATATTAACATCAGACTAATAGATATACAGATATATTCGATTGTACAAAGAGTTTCTTCTCAAGAATCCATGAAACAAATATTAAAACTGACTATAGACTAGATCTCAAAGTAAACCTCAATCATCTCCAAAAACAGCACAGACCATGTTCTCCAATCAAAATATGAAACAGCTGGCAACAATAATTTCAAAACAAAAAATGCCCTAACTAGAACTTGAAACCTATTCTCCAGGCTAACTACTGGATGAAAGAGAAAGTGAAATAAAATAAAGAAATCATGGTAGAGTATTTAGAAAACAACAAAAATGGTAATATATACCAAAACTTAGTGTATGTTAGTCGCTCAGTCTTGTCCGACTCTTTGCGACCCCATGCACTATAGTCCGCCAGGCCCCTCTGTCCATGGAATTCTCCAGGCAAGAATACTGGAGTGGGTTGCCATTTCTTTCTCCAGGGGATCTTCCTGAACCAGGAATCGAACCCAGGCCTCCTGCATTGCAGGCAGATGCTTTACCGTCTGAGCTACTAGGGAAGCCCACCAAAACTTACAGGATGTGGCTAAAACCACACACACTCAGGAAAATCTGTAACATTAAAGAATTTTATTGTTAAAAAGGAAAGGGGAATTCCCCGGCAGTCACAGCGGTCAGGACTTGGTGCTTTCACTGCCAGGGTCCAGGTTCAAACCCTGGTCAGGGAACTAAGATCCCACAAGCCACAGGGGAGTGGGGGAGAGTAAATCTAAGGAAGGTAGGTGGAAGTTAATAAAGACATAATTTAATGAAAAAGAAAATAGAAAAAATTCTACCTTACTCATTATATAAAAATTAATTCCAGAAAAGTTAAAGCTTCATAAATTTAAAACTACAGTCATAAAAATACAATAGTAACTGATGGAAATGTCATAACATGATCACATACATATACCTCAGCCCAAAATCTAGAATCTTACTTAAAAGAAAACACTAGAAATGATTCAACTATGGTATTCAGCTATTTAACACTATTTAATATTGTAGGTATTGGCCCATGTGATTAGACAGGAGAAAACAGATATAAAAAAAGAGTAAATATATGTGTATGTATAACTGACTCATTTTGCTGCACAGCAGAAACAAATACAACACTGTAAATCAACTATACTCTAATTTTAAAAATTAATTAAAAAAGTAAAGCTATCTCTGTATGAAGATTATATATGATGATATATATAGAAAACCCAAGAGAAGCAATGATAAACAATGATAAAAACAAACTATATAACAAATCTGTAGGATAACAAGATATAAAGACAACAAAAATAAACCACCCTCTTACAAACAATAAGATATAAGGAAAGAGGAGCCCCATTTGTAACAGCAACAGCAAAAAGATAAAATACTTAAAAATAAATGTAAAAACAAACAATGTACAAGGTCTATGCAAAGAAAACTCTTAAAAACTACTGATATTCTGGGAGGTGGGTCATAGAGGATCCTGCTGTGATGTATGTCAGAGAGTGTTTTGCCTATGTTCTCCTCTAGGAGTTTTATAGTTTCTGGTCTTACGTTGAGATCTTTAATCCATTTTGAGTTTATTTTTGTATATGGTGTTAGAAAGTGTTCTAGTTTCATTCTTTTACAAGTGGCTGACCAGATTTCCCAGCACCACTTGTTAAAGAGATTGTCTTTAATCCATTGTCTATTCTTGCCTCCTTTGTCAAAGATAAGGTGTCCATATGTGCGTGGATTTATCTCTGGGCTTTCTATTTTGTTCCATTGATCTATATTTCTGTCTTTGTGCCAGTACCATACTGTCTTGATAACTGTGGCTTTGTAGTAGAGCCTGAAGTCAGGTAGGTTGATTCCTCCAGTTCCATTTTTCTTTCTCAAGATCGCTTTGGCTATTCGAGGTTTTTTGTATTTCCATACAAATTGTGAAATTATTTGTTCTAGCTCTGTGAAGAATACTGTTGGTAGCTTGATAGGGATTGCATTGAATCTATAAATTGCTTTGGGTAGTATACTCATTTTCACTATATTGATTCTTCCAATCCATGAACATGGTATATTTCTCCATCTATTAGTGTCCTCTTTGATTTCTTTCACCAGTGTTTTATAAATAAACAAATGGGACCTAATTAAACTTAAAAGCTTCTGCACATCAAAGGAAACTATTAGCAAGGTGAAAAGACAGCCTTCAGAATGGGAGAAAATAATAGCAAATGAAGCAACTGACAAACAACTAATCTCAAAAATATACAAGCAACTCCTACAGCTCAACTCCAGAAAAATAAATGACCCAATCAAAAAATGGGCCAAAGATCTAAATAGACATTTCTCCAAAGAAGACATACAGATGGCTAACAAACACATGAAAAGATGCTCAACATCACTCATTATCAGAGAAATGCAAATCAAAACCACTATGAGGTACCATTTCACACCAGTCAGAATGGCTGCGATCCAAAAGTCTACAAGCAATAAATGCTGGAGAGGGTGTGGAGAAAAGGGAACCCTCTTACACTGTTGGTGGGAATGCAAACTAGTACAGCCACTATGGAGAACAGTGTGGAGATTCCTTAAAAAACTGGAAATAGAACTGCCTTATGATCCAGCAATCCCACTGCTGGGCATACACACTGAGGAAACCAGAAGGGAAAGAGACACGTGTACCCCAATGTTCATCACAGCACTGTTTATAATAGCCAGGACATGGAAGCAACCTAGATGTCCTTCAGCAGATGAATGGATAAGAAAGCTGTGGTACATATACACAATGGAGTATTACTCAGCCATTAAAAAGAATACATTTGAATCAGTCCTAATGAGGTGGATGAAACTGGAGCCTATTATACAGAGTGAAGTAAGCCAGAAGGAAAAATACCAATACAGTATACTAACGCATATATATGGAATTTAGAAAGATGGTAACGATAACCCTGTATACGAGACAGCAAAAGAGACACTGATGTATAGAACAGGCTTATGGACTCTGTGGGAGAGGGAGAGGGTGGGAAGATTTGGGAGAATGGCATTGAAACATGTGAAATGTCATGTATGAAACGAGATGCCAGTCCAGGTTCAATGCACGATGCTGGATGCTTGGGGCTGGTGCACTGGGACGACCCAGAGGGATGGTATGGGGAGGGAGGAGGGAGGAGGGTTCAGGATGGGGAACACATGAGAAATAAAGGAATAAAAAAAAAAAAAGAAATACAGATTTTAAAAGCTGTGGTAATATATACCTATTAAAATAAATATAAGTAACAAAAAAAAAAAAAAACTACTGAAAGACACAAACACAGTTTTCAATAAAGACACCTCTTTTTCTTGCATAAGATGACTCAACATTATAAAGATATCAAAATCACCTCCCAAGTTAATACTTCTGTATAAGGGTGACACTCCAATTTGCTGGGGGAAAATATAGAGTTTTAAATAAATGCTGTTGGGACAACTAGATAGCCATTTGAAAAAATATGAAATTGGGTCCATATCTCACACTATACATCAGAATAACTCTAAATGGATCAGAGATTTCAATGCATAAAACTGAAACTATACAAGTATTAGAAGAGAACATGGATGGGTGGGGAGAAATACTTTCTAATTATGACTCAAATCCAGAAGCTTAAAAAACTGATAAATTTGATCACTGCTGCTGCTGCTGCTTAGTTGCTTCAGTCGTGTCTGACTCTGTGCGACCCCATAGACGGCAGCCCACCAGGCTCCCCCGTCCCTGGGATTCTCCAGGCAAGAACACTGGAGTGGGTTGCCATTTCCTTCTCCAATGCATGAAAGTGAAAAGTGAAAGTGAAGTCGCTCAGTCGTGTCTGACTCTCAGCAACCCCATGGACTGCAGCCTACCAGGCTCCTCCGTCCATGGGATTTTCCAGGCAAGAGTACTGGAGTGGGGTGCCATTGCCTTCTCCAGCAATTAGAGGACAGACTATACAGGGGCAGCATGAGGGAGTCTGGGGGATGATGGAATTGTCCTTCATCCTAATTGTAAGGGTGATTACACAAATCTATTCAAGTATCAAAAAAAAAAAATCTCATAGGACTGTACATCCCCTAAAAAGTCAATGTTACCATAAGATCATTTAAACATATGAATAAATGACCACATAAAAATTTAAAAATAATAATTTTGCAAAGAAAAAAAATCACAATAAACAAAGTCAAATGACAAACTAGGAGAAAACGTCTGCAATTTACATCACAGATTAAGGCCAGAAAGCCATTTTTTTTCCTTTTGCTATAAAGGACATTATCAGGACAACTGGAAGTCAAATAAAGTCTATAGATTAGATAACAGTGTAACAGTGTTGATTTCCTGAATTTGATCACTATCCTGAAGTTAAATGTCCCGGTATTTTGGGAAATACACACCGAAGAATTTAGGGGTAAATGTGCATCATGTCTGCAATTGACCCCCAAATGGTTCAGAAAAAAAATAATATGCATATAGGTGGAGAGAAATAATAAAGCAAATGTGATAAAATGCTAACATCTGGGGACTCTTGAGTAAAGGGGATATAGGTATTCTTCATTCTATTTCATAACTTTCCTGTTTTAACCCAGAAATTATTTCAAGTATTTCAAAAGAAAAAGTAAAAGAAAAAAGAATACAGGAGCTGGCTTGACAGGATAACTACAGACCAAACTGGGACAGTTTGAGCATCAAGAAATAATAATGGCAATGTAGTATAACACATCAAATTAAAAAAATTAGTCCACAGCAATACAATACATGATAAAGTGTTAAAAACAATAAGTTAATACATGAAGGGCTCTTGTAAAATCAGTAAGAAAATGAGGAACACACTAACAGGGAAAAAATAGGCAAATGATCTTAATAGACAATTTACAAAGAAAAAGAATAAGGGCCTATAAATCTACGAAGAGATGTTCTACCTCCCAGATGATGAAATAAAGGCAAAGTAAAATAATAATGAGAAGTCATATGGCAATATTTTCTTAAAATAACCATTACTGATTAGGATTCAGGAAAATGAGCATTCCAGTCAGAGTGAAAACTGACAACCTTTTCAGAGAGTAATTTGACAATGTTTATAAATTAATTTCATGAAGGAAACCATCAGGGAGGCATACAAAGATGTATATATCACAATGTACACTGCAGTATAATTCGTAACAGCAAAATACTGGAAATAATGCCCAACATTGAAAAGAAGACAATAAATACACAAAGATGTTAACATTTTTTTCTTAAAGTACATTCTTATTTTATTCTTCGTACTTTTTTCTTTTTCCCGTGTTCTACAACAACTATACATTACTCTGATAATCAGAAAACAAAATATTTTTTGAAAGCCACTGTTGTCAGTGACACAGGCAATCATCATGGAGAGCAATGTGTGGAGCCAAAACAGAGAACCGGACTAAACACACACACCAGTGATCATCACTCAATGCAAATAAGACAAAAACAGCTCCCAGGTGGAAGACTGGACTAGGCAGAGCTACCAAAAAGGCATGGAAGTTATAGGCTGTACCTACTGTGAACTTCCCAATACCCAAGAGTTGGAAAAAGCAGCCTCAGGCCCTGCCAGGGCCCTCTACCATGGCCTTTTTCTTGCCCAATTTCTTTCCCAAGGCCTTCTGTCCTATATATGGCCCAACCAATCAGCCAGGGACCTCTGCCCACTGGATGGTCCAACCATTCCCTGCCATGGCAATGCCTCTGCCAGGGTGTGCCAGCCACTGTCTGCTTGCCCAACCTCTTTTATCATGGTTCTCTGCCTGAGGACTCCACAGTCCAGGGGTCATGGCTCTCTGCTGCTCTGAGCTGCCAAGGCCTTCTGGCACCTATGGACTAACTACTCTGTGTAGCTTTGTGGTTGTACCCAACCCCTCTCCTACCAGCTGCCACTACTAATGTGAGCTGCCAAGACTCTCTCCCACCTAGTGCTGCTGCAATCATCTCGTAGCAGAATGAAGAATATAAGATTCTCCTATTCATTCTTATCCCTCATCAGCCTGTGATTCTCAGTCTCCAGTTAAAGAGACGGGCTCTGCTCACTAACCTTACACTCAACTAGAAACAACAACAACGAAAAAAACTACTGCCTAAACCTTTTGCTTTTTTCCCAGTTCCTCTGTGCTTTGCCCTAATCCTACAGTGCCACACAGGTGTGGGCCCAGAATGGCCCCATGAATGAATTACCCACAGTTTATAAGAGCCCAAGGAGATGGGCCAACAGAGTACCTTCCTAGGAGTTCCAGTCTGTTCCAGTGTAGGCTTCAGTGAAAAGACAATAAAAATAGACCAGAATCTCCAAGACAGGCTCCTGTATCAACCAACTTCTTGGATTTGGCACATTGGAGAGTTACAGAACCATGTCCTGGGACTGATCTAGACCAGAACAGAAGCTTCAGGCCCCCCAATGCAGGGAGGCCAGTCAGTCTAGAGTTAAAATAAATGGGCTTTTGTGATGCCATAAAATGCATTACAACTTCCTGATGTTCAAGCTGGTTTTAGAAAAGGCAGAGGAACCAGAGATCAAATTGCCAACATCCACTGGATCATGGAAAAAGCAAGACAGTTCCAGAAAAACATCTATTTCTGCTTTATTGACTGTGCCAAAGCCTTTGACTGTGTGGATCACAATAAACTGTGGACAATTCTGAAAGAGATGGGAATACCAGACCACCTGACCTGCCTCTTCAGAAATCTGTATGCAGGTCAGGAAGCATCAGTCAGAACTGGACATGGAACAACAGACTGGTTCCAAATAGGAAAAGGAGTACGTCAAGGCTGTATATTGTCACCCTGCTTATTTAACTTCTATGCAGAGTACATCATGAGAAACACTGGACTGGAAGAAACACAAGCTGGAATCAAGATTGCCGGGAGAAATATCAATAACCTCAGATATGCAGATGACACCACCCTTATGGCAGAAAGTGAAGAGGAACTAAAAAGCCTCTTGATGAAAGTGAAAGAGGAGAGTGAAAAAGTTGGCTTAAAGCTCAACATTCAGAAAACGAAGATCATGGCATCCGGTCCCATCACTTCGTGGGAAATAGATGGGGAAACAGTGGAAACAGTGTCAGACTTTATTTTTCTGGGCTCCAAAATCACTGCAGATGGTGATTGCAGCCATGAAATTAAAAGACGCTTACTCCTTGGAAGGAAAGTTATGACCAACCTAGAGAGCATATTCAAAAGCAGAGACATTACTCTGCCAACAAAGGTCTGTCTAGTCAAGGCTATGGTTTTTCCTGTGGTCCTGTATGGATGTGAGAGTTGGACTGTGAAGAAGGCTGAGCGCCGAAGAATTGATGCTTTTGAAGTGTGGTGTTGGAGAAGACTCTTGAGAGTCCCTTGGACTGCAAGGAGATCCAACCAGTCCATTCTGAAGGAGATCAGCCCTGGGATTTCTTTGGAAGGAATGATGCTAAAGCTGAAACTCCAGTACTTTGGCCATCTCACGTGAAGACTTGACTCATTGGAAAAGACTCTTGATGCTGGGAGGGATTGGGGGCAAGAGGAGAAGGGGACGACAGAGGATGAGATGGCTGGATGGCATCACTGACTCGATGGACGTGAGTCTGAGTGAACTCCGGGAGTTGGTGATGGTCAGGGAGGCCTGGCATGCTGCGATTCATGGGGTTGCAAAGAGTCGGACACGACTGAGTGACTGAACTGAACTGAAAATGCATTACAGAAGCAAACTACTCTGATGACCCAGAAGGTAAGAAATAAAAAAGTGACTTACTAAAAAGAAGGAAAAAAAGGTGACTTACTGTGAGAACACACAAATGATGTCCCCTTCAGTCAGTTCATAAGGAAGTCCCCCTCAAAAAGAGAAACACATTTCAGTTCAGCAAACACTTACCAAGTGTCTACAATGTACCATGCATGCACTAGGCCAGGCACTGGGATGCAAATCAGAATAAGCAACAGGGCCTTCCCTCAAAGAACCTAGTCTAATGCAATGACAGAAGCACACAGAAAATGCAGCAGTAATACAGAAAAAGGAGTGATTAACTTTGAGTGGAAAATCTGGGGTCATCCCTAACCAAACTAACCCCCCTCACACCCAAAATCTTCTGGACAAAGCAGATAGTTTCCAGCACAAAACTTGGCTTCCAAAAACATATCTTGAACTCATGTGCTCTCTATCTGCAAATTCACAGCTAAGGTCCAAAATCAGTTTAAATATGCAAATATTAACCCCATCTCACAAGGACTAAGGATTATAAAGTCAATTATTAAGCATTTCATAGGAAATAATTTTCCCTGCAAATGTTTCCTTCCTCATCAATAGAATGGGGATATTACAGTTCTAACTTCACAGAATTGTTATAATAGTTAAATAAATGGAAATAAAATGCTTAACACAATGTCTGGTGCAATAACCTCTTTGAATAAACTGTCAAATTACCGCATATGACACAAAGTGAATATAGAGATGGTGATATGGCCACGGATAGAAGGCAGGAGATAATTAGATGAGGAAAATAAACTCTGAGGGAAGGAGAATGAGGAGGGGAGGGAGTTGGCAGTAATATGAGATAGGGGCTAAGACCATGAGTTCTAGAGTGCCATAGTTCTGGCTGTTCCACTTCCTAAGCTATGTGACCTGAAGTCATTAACTTCTCTGCACCTGTTTCTTTAGTTGTATAAATGGGGAGGGACAGGAGGATGGTAGTAACGGTATCTGAGAAACCAAGTGGCACGATTCTCAGCACAGTGAACGGCCGGCAGTACCTATTATGAGCACTGACTTGGCAGAGAGAGCAAATTAGAAATGGGAAGAAAACAGACAAGGAAAACGTATTTACAGAGAGACAGCGGAAGGGAATAAATGTGGGTGGTGAATGTCGGGAGGAATGTAAGGCGGGAACGCTGAAATGTTAGGAAGCAGGGCAGGAGGGAAGGAGGAGCCCTACGAGAGGAAAACGTGGGCCTCACCCAGGAAGATCCAAGCGCTGTCCTTGTACTCGTTGTGCCAAGACACCTTCTCCGCCACCCCCAGTTCGACCTCACGCTCATTCAGCTCATTAATCAGCTTCACTTTAGTTAAAGGGCTAAACCGGAAGGAAAAGCGGGCATGTAAGCGCGCCCCGGCCTGAGGTACAACAGAACAAAACCGAGAGACTAATTTTCTAGACTCCCCGCCTCTCCCGCCCGTCAGCCCCGCAGATGCTCTACCACCTCAGCCCGGGTGGGTTGGCCCCGGGCCCCAGTTCCCCCGACCCCTCCTTAGAGGACAGTTAAGGCCTTACTTCATCTCCGCGGGTTCAGGCTCAGAACCTAGGAAGCAACTTCCCGGAGAAGCCGCAAGACGCATGCGCGGTCCCGGCGCCTCGCGCCCATTGCTTGCCGCGGAGCTTGCGCCACGCCGGAAGAGCACTGGCGCGCCGGGGGCGTAGCGCCTGAGCACTAGAGCTAGCAGCGGCTTTCCTCGTTCGGCGGTGCTTGCTCTTTAATCAGAGAGTTTTTCTCTGGTCCATTTGTACGTTCCTCCGAAAAATTGGGCAAGGGTGCGAGCCTGGTCTGTTCAGGACTCCTAGCTCCTGGACGACACCTGGCATTGATTAGCTTAGCTACAAATGTTTGCTGAATTAAGACTGAAAAAGTGCCTGATACGGCGACTTAAGTCGTAGCCTTCGCTCCCAAATTCCGCCTCCATCCTTCACTCCCAATCAGTAACTCACACGCGCACCCCCAACAAAGCATCCTTGTTCAAGAGTGACGGCAGAAAAGTAAAGAAGATATCTGAAAGGGTGAATTTTTTTTCTCTCTCAAATCCCAATGCATAGGCAACTGACAAGTATACCGCCGTAAGCTGAATTGTATACCCAGACTTGTGTGAAAAGCGGCTACCCCTTTTCCACAGTCTCCCAAGGGAGGTAGAAATTCGTATTGTTAAATTAATAGCTAACAGTTGAGCAGACAATACTAAATTGTGTGCTAATCAATTCATATGCATTGGCTTTCTATCCTCACAACAGCCCTGTGATGTCTGTGATACAATTACTCTCTCCATTTTATAGAAGAAACTGAGGTTCAAAGGAGTTAAATATTAATGGTTTGAAAGGTACTCTGTCTACCGTCTGGTTGATTTATGAATCCATACTGAGCATCTATATATGTTTTGTACAGAAAGTCTGTAGACAGAATTGTAAGGTTGGGTTCTTTGCCTTCAAAGAGCTGATAATATTGAGCATACAGGATATATCTGCTTTATAGATTTCACTCCAGAAATAATCAGGAACCTATAGAAGAGGTGGTGACATAATAGTGTGTGAATAAACCATATTGAGGATTTAATCCATCTTGCACATGTTCACATCAGTATCTGGTCTGAGACCATGCATGGTCTAAAAGTGAAATTCCGGAGCTGTGTAGTTCTCTGTGTAGCCCTAGCTCAGGACCCCTGAAACTAGGCACTTCGTAGAAGTACTTTGATGATGACGGTGATGATGACAACTGTACCCTCAATGGTTCACCATGTACCCAATGTCTTGCTAAGAAGCAGAACAGAATCTGCCCATAAATGACAGTTTCTCTTCATTCATTCTGTGTCTCTTCCCTTCCCCCACTCCAACCCAGCTATTCATTAACTTGGTAGAATCACATTGGCAATGAAAACTAAACAGTGACAGATTGCATAGGGGTTTTATCTGCTCCTAGAAACCTTAGGTTGCCTAGTTGTAGGGTTGAAGTAGTCACTGCAAAGTGGTAAACTAGCTTGCAGTATTATCTGGCTGAATTCTTCCATCAACTATGAAATTAGAGAATTGGAGCAATACCTAGGCCTTGGTCATCAGAGTTCAAAAGGAAGCTGAAGCAAAAGAGGGGAGTAAGACCAACCAAATAATAGATACCTGGGATGGCAAACTCTGGTCCTCCTGTCAGACATTAAATTCAGAAGGTCCTCTGGATTCTCATCCCCTTTCCACTCAGACTTATGGAAATCTCTAGGCATCACCTTACCTACCAATTCCTACCAATTGGAAGTATATCCGTGGAGATGTCCCAGGCAAACTGGGAAGGTTTTCAGCTCTCCCAGCTTCTACTCCTTTCTTCACCAGTAACATTCATTTAGCACCCATTGAATGCAGAGCTCATTTCTAGGTTCAGTGGGTAATGCTAAGGAAATTGACGGCAGTCCCCACATTCAAGGAAAGGCTCAACAATATGGCTAGTCAAATTCATCTCTCCACTTCTGAACACCACACTACATCCACATACACTTTCCCTCCTGACTTCTCTGTTTCAGGGAATGTTATCGCCATTTTCCTTGTTGCCCATGTTCAAAAACAGGGATGTCATGCTTGTATTTCCCTATTCCTATTTACCCAAAGATATCTATCCAAACACCAATTCCTAATAACTGCGCCACTTCAGTGTCGGTCAAACACATCCTGTCTACTGTCAGTGATGTTCTGAGTCATCATCACATGCCTCCTAGCTCTTTCAGTACTCTTATAGCTGCCCCAGCCCCTATTCTTCAGTCTTTTCTCCAACTGCTCCCCTGCCCCATGAAGCCTCAGTTTCAGCCAGGCTCCACTTCTATCTGTTATCTCAAGGGCCCCTTTCATTATCCAACCTAGATACCTCTTCTGAGACATCCATATATCCCTGGGCCACTCACCTCTCTCTGACTGAAACCTGCCCAAGCTCCAAACTCCAATCAAGGCATTTCTCGTTCAGGAAACTTTTCCTGACCTTACCAGCCTGCAGTGATGGCCCCCACTTCTGAACTCTGCAGTTCTTCACAGAACTACACAGTTCTTTTATGTTCTCCCCCTAGAAAGACTGTGAGGTCCTAGAAGGTAAAGACTGCATCTTTAAGCTCTCAGTACCTCAAACTTCAAACACATAGCAAGTGCACAATACAATTATTGGTTAATGAAACTGAAAATACAGCTATGGTTACCTTTATGGAAACACATGAGGGTAAAGGGAAAGAGGCTTTTATTTTCCCTTTGTCCCTTTCTATACCATTATAATTTTCTTACCTTTACCCAGGTATCTTTTCTTTATCACATTTTCATTGCCATGTTACCTTGGCAGAAAGAGCATGAACTTAATTTTCTTGGCTTTTGTCTTTTATTCACCCATTCAACAAATATTTATTGAGCAACTATTATATGCTAGACACTGGTATAAGTGCTGGAGATATAACAGCAATCAAAGGAAGTGGAATTCCTGTCCTTATGGAGTTTACACTCTTATTGAGAAGAAGGAAAATTACATGAAAATACATCCAATCTTGATAAATACTATGCAGGAAAAATAAAGCAGCATTGGTGACAGAGAGCAGGAGAGTGTTGCTATTTTATAAACGGTGTCAGTCAAAGAAGCCCCTTCCCCAGTAAATGACATGAAGGCAGAGATCTACAAGAAGATGAGGAGCAACACTTGGAGATATCTGAGAGAAGAGTGCTGTAGGCAGCAGGAACAGTACGTGCAAAGGTCCTGAGACAGGAGTGTGTTTTAGAAACAAGCATGCCAGACTGGCTGGAGAGGAGCAGGCAAGGGGATGACAGATTTTTGTTTATTTAACAAAATCTGATTTAGTACCCACCACATGCTAGACACTTTTATAGGTACTTTATACATATTAATTCATTTACTTCTCACAGCAACCCTATGAAGGAGATACTATTGTCCCCATTTTGCTGATGAGGAAACTGAGGCACAGAGAGGTCAAGTCACTTACCCTAGGTCACATAACTGATAAATGGGGGAACCAGGATAGTGTGGCTCCAAAGTCTGTATCTTTAGCCTCTATGCACAGGATAAATGGGGGTCAGGGGAGCAGATCAGGTATGAACATATTGGGTGGCAACTTTGGATTTTACTCAGTGTGAGGTGAGAAGACACCAAAGGATATTAGTCTGACTTACATTTTAGCAGGATCACCTTGGCCGCAGACTGGAGGTGGCCAAGGGTGGGGAAGTCAGGGGTGGGGAGGATGCGTGGAAATGCCTAGGATAGAAGCAGGAAGACAAGTTGGGAAGCTCCACAATAATTCAGGCAAGAGATGATGGTGGTTTGCCTCAGGGTGATAGCAAAGATGATATTCCATGCTGGTATCTTTTTACACTAAAAAAAAAAATAAGAACACGTCTAACACCAACATAAATCATATCCTGTGTTTGTTAGTGTTAAGGTACTGGTCTAGATGCAGGGGATACTACAGTGAACAAAACTACATGATTCCATCTCACAGTGTTGCCAGGCACTTACATATGTGAATAAATATACAAAAGGATGAGTGTTGCAGTGAAGACATGAGTGAAATGCTATTGGAACTATATAAGGCATCAATTCATTCTGACTGCTTGGGGTCAGAGGAAGCTGGGGATGGAAAGCAGATTGTTGTGTACTACAGAAAGGCAGGTAACAGTTGAACTGGACCTTGAAGGTAGTCACCTTGTAGATGGAAGATAGGGAATGGGCAAGAGCATCTCAAGCAGAGGAACCAGCAGAAGAACTACCAAAGGCAAAAGATTTGCATTTTTACAAAGTTGTCAGGTCATACCAATGTTCCTGATCTGTTTCAACCTTTGATGCACAAGAGACTAGAAGACAAGGCTTCCCTAGTGGCTCAAACAATAAAGAATCTGACTGTAATGCAGGAGACCCGGGTTAGATCCCTGAGTGGGGAATATTCCCTTGAGTAGGAAATGGCAACCCACTCCAGTATTCTTGCCTGGAGAATGCCATGGACAGAGGAGCCTGGTGGGCTGCAGTCCATGGAGTCACAAAGAGTTGGACACAATTAGCTGCTTTTGGAGAAGGCAATGGCACCCCACTCCAGTATTCTTGCCTGGAAAATCCCATGGACGGAGGAGCCTGGTGGGCTGCAGTCCATGGGGTTGCTAAGAGTCCGACACGACTGAGTGACTTCACTTTCACTTTTCACTTTCATGCATTGAAGGAAATGGCAACCCACTCCAGTGTTCTTGCCTGGAGAATGCCATGGACAGAGGAAGCTGGAAGGCTACAGTCCATGGAGTCACAAAGAGTTGGACACAATTAGCTGCTTTTGGAGAAGGCAATGGCACCCCACTCCAGTATTCTTGCCTGGAAAATCCCATGGACAGAGGAGCCTGGTGGGCTGCAGTCCATGGGGTTCCTAAGAGTCGGACACGACTGAGTGACTTCACTTTCACTTTTCACTTTCATGCATTGGAGAAGGAAATGGCAACCCACTCCAGTGTTCTTGCCTGGAGAATCCCAGGGATGGAGGAGCCTGGTGGGCTGCCCTCTATGGGGTCACACAGAGTCGGACATGACTGAAGCGACGCAGCAGCAGCAGCTGCTTTATTTTTCCTCCATGTGCTGTGCTTAGTTGCTCGGTCGTGTCTGACTCTTTGCGACCCCATGGACTGGAGCCCGCTAGGCTCCTCTGTCCATGGGGATTCTCCAGGAAAGACTATTGGAGTGGGTTGCCATGCCCTCCTCCAGGAGATATTCCCAACCCAGGGATCGAACTCAGGTCTCCCACATTGTGATCAAACCCAGGTGTCCCACATTGCAGGCAGATTCTTTACCATCTGAGCCACCAGGGAAGCCCTTTTCCTTCATTGTATTTATCAACATTGGATGGATATTCATGTCATTTTCCTTCTCCTCAATAAGAATGTAAACTCAACGAAAGCCTTTCCATGGACTTCCCTGGTGGTCCAGTGGTTAAGAATCCTCCTGCTAATGCAGGAGTCATAGGTTCGATCCTTGCTCCAGGAAGATCCCACATGCAGCAGGGCAATTAAGGCCATGTGTCACAACTACTGAAGTCCACATGCCCTAGAGCCTATGTTCCACAACAAGAGAAGCCACTGCAATGAGAAGCCTGCACATCACAATGAAGAGTAGCCCCCTGCTCATCCCTACTAGAGAAAGCCCTCGTGGAGCAACAAAGACCCATTGCAGCCATGCTGCTGCTGCTGCTAAGTCGCTTCAGTCGTGTCCGACTCTGTGCGACCCCATAGATGGCAGCCCACCAGGCTCCCCCGTCCCCGGGATTCTCCCGGCAAGAACACTGGAGTGGGTTGCCATTTCCTTCTCCAATGCATGAAAATGAAAAGTGAAAGTGAAGTCACTCAGTCGTGTCCGACTCTTAGCGACCTCATGGACTGCAGCCTACCAGGCTCCTCCATCCATGGGATTTTCCAGGCAAGAGTACTGGAGTGGGGTGCCATTGCCTTCTCCATTGCAGCCATAAATAAATACAATCTTTTAAAAAGCCTTTTCATATCCATCATAATCTCGTTTTCATCATCCCCGCAACACTGAGATGTAGGTGTTATTATCCCCATGTCACACATGAGGAAGCCAAAGCTAAGTCAGAGAAGTGAAGTCATTTGTCCACACAAAAGCACAGGAATTGATGTAGGGGTAGCCCCCAAGTGTCCTGAATTCAGAGCCTGTGCTTTTGCCATTGGACAGTGGTCCCCACCCCTGGCTACATATTAGAATCACTTGTGGATCTTTTAAAATTCCAGATGCAGAAGTCACATCTCAGACTAAGGACATAAGAATCCCTTGGTGTGTGACCCAAATGTCAGTACTTTGGGAATCAACAAATGTTTCTACTGCACAGTTAAAGTTAAGAACCATTTCCCTGGAGCATTTCATTAGAGGAGCATAAGCATCACCTGGGAGCTTGTTAGAAATGCAGATTCTTGGGAACGCCTCAGAACTAATGAATCCGAAACTCTGGCAGTGAGCCTCAAAAATCTGGGTGTTAACCAGCCCTCCAGGGGACTCTGATGCACTCTTGAATTTTAGCATGGCCTTGAAACAGCCATCTTGACTCCACACATAGAGTCAAGGGGCTGGGGAAACAAAAGCATGCCTTAGATCCAGGTATAAAATTAAACCAAGTGCTAAGCAACTGAAACCAGCCTCCCAATGGATGTACCAAAGAATAAGAACTGTTCAGGTTGGCAACCGGAATACCACCCCACAGGTTTTCTGATCCTTGTAAGAGAGACATCTGCCAAAGGCCCTCTCAGACTGTCAAAACATCCTGGAATATAATATTTGCTTCCAACTCTGCACCCTGCTTTCCATGCTCTCACTTAAAACACTAACCTTTCCCATTTGTGCTCTGACCCGAATTGAGTAAATAAGCTTCTAATCACTCTTCTCCCCACCCCTCTCTTCTTGGTATCCAAGATGAGAGTAGCATGCAAAAGGTTAGTTCTAATGTACCTGAGTAAATGGATATACAATCTAAAATAAGAATGAGCTACACAGCCACTCTCCCTGGCCCCATCTCACCTACCTCAGCAACACTGCTGTCCTTTGGTCTAACTCTATCACTGGAAAATGGAAAATTCCACAACCAAACATTAGCGCAGACACTTTCCAGAGTACAGCTCACCTCGCCTCCTGTCCCAGAGATAGCTCAAGTCAATAGGATCAAGAAAAACAAGGCTAATGTGATCCTGCAATCCCACTTCTGGGCATATATCTAGAGAAAACTATAATTCAAAAAGATACATGGACCCCAATGTTCATCGCAGCACTATTTACAATAGCCAAGACATGGAAACAACCTAAATGCCCATCAGCAGATGAATGGATAAAGAAGATGTGGCATATATAGACAATGGAATATTATTCAGCCATAAAATGGAATGAAACTGTGCCATTTGCAGCAACATAGACGGACCTAAAGATTATCATACCAAGTGAAGTAAGTCAGAAAGAGACACACAAATATCATATGATATCCCTTATATGTGGAATCTAAAATATGACACAAATGAGCCAGAAACAGAAACAGACTCACAGACACAGAAAACATACTTGTGGTTGCTAACAGGGAGGGGGGAGGAGGAGGGAGGGATTGGGAGTTTGGGATTAGTAAGTGCAAACTATTATATGTAGGATGGATAAACAACAGGGTCCTACTGTATAGCACAGGGAACTAGATTCAACATCCTATGATAAACCATAATGGAAAAGAACATGAAAAAGAATGTGTATATATATATATATATATATATATGTAAAATGAATCAATTTGCTGTACAGCAGAAATTAACACAACATTGTAAATCAGCTATACTTCAATAAAATAAAATTCTTTAAAAAGAAAGGCAAGGTCACAGGATCAAGAAAGTACAAGGCAGGCACTTTCCTGGCAGTCTGATGGTTAGGACTCCACACTTCCACTGAAGGGGGCACAGGTTCAATCCCTAGTCAGGGAACTTAAGATCCCACATGCCGCTTGGCGCAGCCAAAAAGAAGAAAGTACAAGGCTGGCAGCCACAACTCTTGACCAGAGACAGGGTCCAACATAAGGCAGAAATTTTTTCAATGAGTATACCCAACAGACAGCAGCTTTCAATAGGGAGCAGGCTCTCTTCTAAACTGAATGACAGCTAGTAACAATTCTCTTTTGCTTCTCTGGCCTTTCTGAATCATCAACTAATCAAGCTTTGAGGGACAAGAAATAGGGGACCAGCACACCCTATTTGAAAGAATTAGAATCTGAGGTGTTAGGAAATGAAAGATAAGAAACCACCAACATGTGTATAACTCTCCTGAAAGTATGCTGGACCCTAAAATAGCTTGCCTGCCCCACTTCCCACTTCAATGGATTATGGTCATCTTGCTTGATTAAAAGCAGTCATAATAGTAACTGAGAATTCGTTATCCACAAAATGCTTAATTCAGCTGAGATTAGTTGTCAAGCTAGTATTTGAGTTTTAGGAAGAAAAGAAGTGGACATTTAAGATCAAGTTATGGAGGAAAAAATGTATGATTAGAGTCAATTATATCCTCTGGGAGACAGGAGACCTGATGAATGCCCTGGTCTCTCCAAACAAAGTCCTTGAAACATTAGTGAAGGGAGAAAGCCTGGCGAGACAACAGGAGGCAGGTACTTGGGAGTTGTCTAGTAACTTGGTTGTTGGAGGAGGGACTAGCTCAGGGCCGAGGGATACATCTGCGCTGGGGTTGCTGCCTTCAGATCACTGGAGAGGCAAGAGGCTGAGGACTGAAAACCAGAGAGGGAGTGATTCTCCATGACCAGCAGGATCCCAAAGACAGCCAGCCGCCAGCCTGGACTGCCAGCTCTGAACACACAGCTCCGTCTCACCCAGCCCGTGAAAATTTGAGCTAAAGGGCCAGTATCCCCTGGTAAGTGGAAATCCTGCCACTTCAAGACATGGAATCATCTGTCTCATTTGGAGTGATCCTTGCTGTCCTGGCCTCCCTCATTATTGTTGCTAATGCCCTCGTGGCCATGGCGGTACTCTCGTTGATCCTCAAGAATGACAGCATCAGTCTTTGTTTCACCTTGAATCTGGCTGTGGCTGATGCCTTGCTTGGCCTGGCCATCTCTGGCCTAGTCACAGACCAGCTCTCCAGCCCGGCTCGGCCCACGGAGAAGACGCTGTGCAGACTTCGGATGGCATTTGTCACTTCTTCTGCAGCCGCCTCTGTCCTCACGGTCATGCTGATTGCCTTTGACAGGTACCTTGCCATCAAGCAGCCCCTCCGCTATTTCCAAATCATGAATGGGTTCATGGTCGGGGCCTGCCTTGCCGGGCTGTGGTTGGTGTCTAACCTCATTGGCTTCCTTCCCCTCGGGATCCATGGATTCCAGCAGACCACCTACAAGGGGTCCTGCAGCTTCTTCGCTGTGTTTCACCCGCGCTTCGTGCTGACCCTCTCCTGCGTCGGCTTCTTTCCAGCCCTACTGCTCTTTGTCTTTTTCTACTGTGACATACTCAAGATTGCCTCCACGCACAGCCAGCAGATCCGCAACACGGAGCATGCGGGAGCCCTGGCCAGGGCTCACCGGCCCCCACGGACCCCCAGTGACTTCAAAGCTGTGCGCACGGTGGCCATTCTCATTGGCAGCTTCACTCTGTCCTGGTCCCCATTCCTTATCACGAGCATTGTGCAGGTGGCCTGCCAGGAGTGCCACCTCTACCTGGTGCTGGAGCAGTACCTGTGGCTGCTTGGTGTGGGCAACTCCCTGCTCAACCCACTCATCTATGCCTATTGGCAGAAGGAGGTGCGGCAACAGTTCTCCCAGATGGCCCTGGCTATGAAGAAGTGGCTCGCCGCATCCCTTCTTCTTCTCTCGGCCAGGGATGGGGGTCCAGAGGGGCGCAGGGAAAGTGTGCGTTACATCACCACCATGTCCCACTCAGAGCTTGAAGGCTAAGATGGTAAAGGCAGACCAGTTTCAAAGTGCCTCTCCCTGGCTTCGCAGAGCCCCAACTAGGAGATCAGATAGAGCTATAGGGGAAAGAGAGCACTTGCTTCTGGCAACTGACCACCCCCTGTACCCCTGCACCCCCTCACCCTCTATAAGCAGCTTCCCCATTTGCAAATCTCCATTCCTCCCTGCCCTTCTTTTGCAATGAGTGTGTTTCTCCTATACAGGTATACTTACTTAAAGCAACAAGTGTACTACTGGAAAGATGCTTAAACTCAAATCTTATTTTTGAATGCACTAAAACAGCATTGTCTAATAGAAATCTATTGCAAGCCACCTATGTAATTTTAAATGTTCTTGTAGTCATGTTAAAAAGGTAAAAATAGAAACAGACAAAATTAATGTTTCATTTGCCTCAATATACCTCAAACTTATTATTTCAACCTGTAATCAATATAAAATATCATACTTTTTTTCATGCTAAATCTTTGAAGTCTACTGTGTATCTTACCTTTACAGAACATCTCAATTCAAACTAGCCATGTTCCAAATGCTGAAGAGCTACACATGGACAGTGGCTATCAGATTAGACAGCACAGTATTAGAAAAATGAGGTTCTGTTCTTTGTAACTGCTTACTATAGTGATTGCTTTGATAAAATGAGGAGTCTTGCCCTCCCTGATATAATCAGACATTTTATGTAGTGAGGTTGTATAAATGTAGGAACCTGAAATAGATACTAAAGCTGGTCTTTTCCCATGCTTCATGGTGTTCAAAAGAGTGTTTCTTTGACAAATAGCCAGTCTTGTGATTATTTCTGCTGTTAACCCCCTACCCACCCAGCCCACCACCTTCTTAACTCTGTGGTGCCCCTTCCCCTCAGTTGGCCTCTTATGTCACTTGTAGCTTCTTGCTGGTGATGATGCTGAACCACAGATTCCAAGACACTTAAAGGGAAGAAAGGGGCAGGTACAAAAACACGGCACTGCCAAGCTCTCCACACTGGGCCCACTTTGCTCCTCAAAGCTTGACCTTCTGCCATTTACTCCCAAATTTGCATTTCCCTAAGAAATTCGGTTGCATAAGAGGATGCCTCCAAAATGGCCCAGGAGACTAGCCTCATCCTGCTCTCTTGTGGGTACAGAAAATGACAGTTGGCAACTGGGAATTATGCTCAGGGTCCCTCTGGGCAACCCTGGCAGCAGAAACTATAAGAGCATAGTGGGGAAGAAATCTAGGAGCCATGTTCAGCCATCTTGAGTTTCCTATAACCCTTTATCCAACCTCCTAGTCTCCACAATACATTCCTCGGAAGTTTGCCGCCTAAGGCTCTAAACTAGATTATTTCTCTAGAAAGCTGCCAAGTGGACAACAAAAATGGGAAAGGAAGAAACCAAAACAGTACAGATTGATTTGTCTGGGACTTGGTGCCAAACAACCTTGGAAGGTTAACCCCTCGATATCTCTAAAAATGATGACTTGGGGATACATCTGAACCTAATGTGTAATGCCTAACTCTAAGAGGCCTCTGACAATTTTCATTCCAATCTCAAACTATGATGCTCAGAACCTGGATGGAATTGGCCTCTCAGAAGGATGCTTCGCACTTGGGTTTTCATTCCCCTTCAGTCTTAAATTAACCCCCAGCTTGCTCTCCTCAGTTGTTCTGAAGTTAGCGGTCACATCAAGACTCCTCTGGTAGATCATTTTGCAAGTTGTTCTGCTTGCTACTCTGACCTAGAGGAGGGCCGTGCTTGCCTTTGCCATAGTAACCTTTATGTTCCTACAACTGAAGAACTTTCTGGCTCTCAAGTGGATGATGGAGTCCAATATGCCTTGAAAGGCTGAGCACCCAGCAAGTACCAGTTACGCCAGCTTGGACTGGGTTATGAGTTACTGGGAATGAGGTAAAACACAAAGAGTAACTGGGTTTGAGGGCAAAATCGAAAGCAGGCTCAAATCAATGGTCTCCTCATTAATGGTTCAAAGCTTAATTTTATGGCCTTGCTGCAAAGGCCTGATTTTGCCAAGGTAATACAAGCAAAGTGGAATGGAGTTTAGTTACAGGAGAAAGGCAGGAGCTGAGTGGAGCCCAGCTGATTGTTGTGCTATGAGGTTCAGCCTAAAAAATTCCTGCTATTCTTGGGAGTCAGTGTGTCCAATGGGAAAATCGCAGGTTTTGAAATCCAACTGACCAGTATTCAAATTATGATTCAGTCATTTAAGTTCTCAAAGCCACAGCTTTCTCATTTGTAACATTGGGGGTAATTATACCTATTTGGTTATTAGTGAGGATTAACTCAGACACTGTATGTGAAAATGCCTAGTAAACCACAGCACACTGTTAGTGCTCAGAAAATATTCTCTTCCTCTTCCTTAAAAATCCTGAGGAATAAAATATCCAGCTAATGATTCAAGGGAATCAGTCATGTTTGCAGGCATTGTGACCTCTAGGACAAGGACTATCAGGCTCCAAACCACGAATTTCTCAATCCCTGAATAAAGGTTTTGAAAAATGAGTGATGAGAGGTGACTCAGGCTGGAAAAGACAAACATAAATCTAATACCTTAGCAGGATCAAGACAGAGGAGATATAAACAGGGTACTGTTACCATATACTTGGGTTGAAGAGTAACCACAATCAAGAATCCTGTGTTTGATAAGCCACCAAGAGCAGAGATACAGAAAGCTCTGTACTAGTCTAATGGCTTTCTTTGATGCAGGTTCCTGTACAGATAAGGGAATGCACTGGTGTGGAAATATTTAGATTTCATTCACGCATCCAATGTTGTCTCCCGATGCACTTGCAGAGAAGCCAGATCCTGTTCAGCAATTTGATCAAAATAGCCAAAAGATATTAATACCTTGTAGGACAGAATGTAGATCAATTGGGCTCATCAATCATTTCCATGAACAGCTTACTATGAATCTGTTTTAAAAAATACTGTGACATGGCTACGTTTTATACTAATTCCTTGGGTAGCTAATGTTATGCATAGCACACCTCTGTTTCAGACGACAACCCTTAAGAACAGAACACACAGCCCTCTGGACACGGGCATTTTGAGTTGTCTCACAAATGTTAGAGGCAGGTTTCCATGATCCATCACCACCCCCCTGCTTGTCCACATGACCAATAGCCATCTCTGAGAGCTGGCTAGCCAGACTTGGCCTTGGGATACTGTCGCCCTGTATGATGAAGTGTTTGCAGGTTCACACGGGAAATGAACTTGTGACTTTGATTTCATCTGTACTTGCTCAGTCACTGGCCAAAGTGAACAGAGACCAGTGAAAACAGCAGGCTCGAGAGATACTTCGAGGATGCATAGAACGAGAAGAAAGATGGTGCTGACAGCTGGGCGACAAGAACAGCAACCGGCCCCACACCTTAGCTGCCATCAGCCACTCATTTTGTGATTCCTTCAGTACCTTCTATGTCATCCTTCAGTGTGCTGACTGGTCTGAAATTCTTCTCCTTTTAATTAATAAATCTTCATTTGTTACTTCTTGCAATCATATAAACTCAATGATGGTACCTATAAGTGTCAACTGCCATTTATTCATTCATCTGTCTACACACCCCATGAATGTTTATTGAGAGCTAGGTGCTAAAACTACCCCAGATTTCCTGGATTTCTTTTAGAGATATATTCATGCATACATGATGGTCATTACTCTTTTCTGATTATAATTTTTATTCATTTTAGAAGTTTTTAAAAATATAGAAAATTATAAAGGTACCTATAATTATACCATCCAGAGATATTCACTGTTACTTTCCTTTATCTGTTTTCTTCACTTAATATTATATTGTGCTATTTTCCTATGTCATTAAACTTTCTTCAAAAACACGAGTTGTAAAGGTTGCATGTTTTTCAACATGAGTATATGATATTTTAACCATTTTTCTATAGTTGTACACTTGTTATTTCCAATTTCTCACTGTTATAATACCACTTCAAACACCCTTGAGTATAAATCCTTGTCAGGCTTCCCAGGTGGCTCAGTGGTAAGGAATCCACCTGCCAATGCAGGAGACATAGGAGATGTGGGTTCAGTCACTAGGTTGTGAAGGTCCCCTGGAGGAGATAATGGCTACCCACTCCAGTATTCTTCCCAGGATAATCCCATAAACGGAGGAATCTGGTGGCTACAGTCCATGGTGTTGCAAAGAGTTGGACACAACTGAATGACTGAGCACGCATACAGCCATAAATCTTTGACATGTCTGTTTAATCCCTCAGGATAAAATTCTCCGAAATAGTATTACTAGGTCAAGGAGCATTAAACACTTATGAGAATTTTGATTCACACTTTTGCTGGCATTTCTTGGAGGGTAATGTTTCCCTGGGGGCTTACCAGATGCCTCAGTGGTAAAGAATCCGCCTGCCAATGCAGGAGATGTGCGTTCAATCCCTGGGTCAAGATCCCCTAGGAAAGGAAATGGCAACCCACTCTAGTATTCTTGGCTGGGAAATCACATAAACAGAGGAGCCTGGTAGGCTACAGTACATGGCATCACAGAGTCTGACATGACTTAGCAAGTAAACAACTACAACAACAAAATGTTTCCCTAGGATATTTGCTACAAGAAGTCAAAAGTGAGCCATAAATGAACAGGTCACACTGATATGAATATCTCAAAGAAATGAATGTGCATGGCTTCCTGAAAGCATAATCCATACCAAGAGGGCTCATCAGTTATTTTGTGTTTACAAAAGAAAACCTGTCGGTATGTTCTGCCACAGGGTTAATCTGCAAATCCAGAAATCTGGACTAATGAGACACAGCAGTTTAACAACCCCCCTCACAGGACAAAGGCATCCTTGATATAGCGCCATGTGATATAGATACTAATTTCAGTGTGTTTTCACTCTTAAAATCTTCTGAGGGAGTTGCTTTATGCAATACCATGAAATGCTAAGTAGGCATGAGAATAAGAAAATACGATCACATGCAGCCAGGAGTCAGCTCCTGATGCGGCTGAAGCCTCGAAGCCATAGTCTCACAGCCTGGCTGACCGGGAAAGATGTGTTCCACCTAACAGATCCACTGCGGCAGGCTGAAGTGTGGGAGGACTTCACAGGCAACTAGGCAGCCGTATGTTCACTGGATTTCCAAGCTGTTGGGACCATAAGCCGCCATTGAGCTCAAAGAGCCCTCTCATGAGGAGTCCTAGAAATGACTGATGCAGCTGCTAAGGGTCTCAGAGTCTGTTTTAATGCACAAAGCAGTGCCTGTTTCTTTCTAATGCCTTCCACACAATGGGGCGAGCAGGATTCATTTGCTTCAAAGCACCAGAGGGACTAAAATCACACCAAGAACCTGGGGGATGGCGGGGGGGGGTCTCTATTTTTTTAGGTTTGCTTTTATCTGGTGTATGTTACCCAATAGTTTCATGATTGAATTATATTTCCCATTTACTATAATAAATCCATATTGGTTCCAGTTCTGTCTTGATTGTGTTAAAATTACAGCACTAAAAGGATGGGGACTTCCCTGGTGGTCCAGTGGTTAAGACTCCGTACTTAGACTGCAGACGGTGGATTCAATCCCTGGTTGGGGAGCTAAGATGCTGCATGCTACGTGGTGCAGCCAAAAAAAAATCAGTAAAATTAATTTTTTAAAAGATGATGAACATGCTGAGATAACAGTCACTGGCCCAATAAAATGCCATGCTGTCTTACAAATGTGCTTTTATGATTCATAAAATTTGCAGATTTTCCCACTGAGCCATTATACAAATACTAAAACACATCCTATGGAAAAGCAAACTGATGTCATCTCAGAGGTGGTTTAAATGGTTAAGAAAATTGAACCAAGAAATTAGAGCTGAAGGCTATGAGGTTATTTCAAATGTGGAAAATGGGCTCATAATCCAAAATTCCAACTAACACCTTAAAATTATCAGGTCCCCTAGAAATCTTATGCAATGATGTGTTAAAGTTTTTTTTTATTTACTAAATAAATGGGAGAGCCAAGGATGTATGAAGAGTGCTTATAATGAGTTAGGCACAGCCCCAAATGCAACTGAATTCTGATGCTGAGACACTGAATAGAGAGAAGAAATACCCTTTACTGAAACCTCAGGAATTAAGATTAATGAGAGTAGCTATTCTCACTGAGAAGATATGATGGTATTTTTAAAAAGCAACTGTATCACTCTGACTTACATGCAATATTTTGATTGTGCTAGGCTAACGAAAATATTAGTGGATAGAGTAACAGGCAAATTTGGCCTTGGAATATGGAATGAAGCAGGGCAAAGACTAATAGAGTTTTGCCAAGAGAACCCACTGGTCATAGCAAACACCCTCTTCCAACAACGCAAGAGAAGACTCTACACATGGACATCACCAGATGGTCAATAGCCAAATCAGATTGATTATATTCTTTGCAGCCAAAGATGGGGAAGCTCTATACAGTCAGCAAAAACAAGACTGGGAGCTGACTGTGGCTCAGATCATGAACTACTGATTGCCAAATTCAGATTGAAATTGAAGTGGGGAAAACCACTAGACCATAAAGGTATGACCTAAATCAAATCCCTTATGATTATACAGTGGAAGTGAGAAATAGATTTAAGGGACTAGATCTGATAGATATACTGCCTGATGAACTATGGACAGAGGTTCGTGACATTGTACAGGAGACAGGGATCAAGACCATCCCCTTGGAAAAGAAATGCAAAAAAGCAAAATGGCTCTCTGGGGAGGCCTTACAAATAGCTGTGAAAAGAAGAGAAGCGAAAAGCAAAGGAAAAAAGGAAAGATATAAGCAGCTGAATGCAGAGTTCCAAAGAATAGCAAGGAGAGATAAGAAAGCCTTCCTCAGTGATCAATGCAAAGAAATAGAGGAAAACTATAGAATGGGAAAGACTAGAGATCTCTTCAAGAAAATTAAAGATATCAAGGGAACATTTCATGCAAAGATGGGCTCAATAAAGGACAGAAATGGTATAGACTAACAGAAGCAGAAGATATTAACAAGAAGTGGCAAGAATACACAGAAGAACTGGACAAAAAAGATCTTCACAACCAAGATAATCAAGATGGTGTGATCATTCACCTAGAGCCAGACATCCTGGAATGTGAAGTCAAGTGGGCCTTAGAAAGCATCACTACAAAGCCAAGTGGAGGTGATGGAATTCCAGTGGAGCTATTTCAAATCCTGAAAGATGATGCTGTGAAAGTGCTGCACTCAATATGCCAGCAAATTTGGAAAACTCAGCAGTGGCCACAGGACTGGAAAAGGTCAGTTTTCATTCCAATCCCAAAGAAAGGCAATGCCAAAGAATGCTCCAACTACCACACAATTGCACTCACACGCTAGTAAAGTAATGCTCAAAATTCTCCAAGCCAGGCTTCAGCAGTACATGAACCATGAACTTCCAGATGTTCAAGCTGGTTTTAGAAAAGGCAGAGGAACCAGAGATCAAATTGCCAACATGCGCTGGATCATGGAAAAAGCAATAGAGTTGAGAAAAAAAACATCTATTTCTGCTTTATTGACTATGCCAAAGCCTTTGACTGTGTGGATCACAATAAACTGTGGGAAATTCTTCAAGAGATGGGAATAGCAGACCACCTGACCTGCCTCTTGAGAAACCTATATGCAGGTCAGGAAGTAACAGTTAGAACTGGACATGGAACAACAGACTGGTTCCAAATAGGAAAAGGAGTACGTCAAGGCTGTATATTGTCACCCTACTTATTTAACTTATATATAGAGTACATCATGAGAAACGGTGGACTGGAAGAAGCACAAGCTGGAATCAAGATTGCCAGGAGAAATATCAATAACCTCAGATATGGAGATGACACCACCCTTATGGCAGAAAGTGAAGAGGAACTCAAAAGCCTCTTGATGAAAGTGAAAGTAGAGAGTGAAAAAACTGGCTTAAAGCTCAACATTCAGAAAACGAAGATCATGGCACCTGGTCCCATCACTTCATGGTAAATAGATGGGGAAACAGTGGAAGCAGTGTCAGACTTTATTTTTCTGGGCTCCAAAATCACTGCAGATGGTGATTGCAGCCAGAAATTAAAAGATGCTTACTCCTTGGAAGGAAAATTATGACCAAGCTAGATAGCATATTCAAAAGCACAGACATTACTTTGCCAACAAAGGTCCATCTAGTCAAGGAAATGGTTTTTCCAGTGGTCATGTATGGATGTGAGAGTTGGACTGTGAAGAAAGCTGGGCACCGAAGAATTGATGCTTTTGAACTGTGGTGTTGGAGAAGACTCTTGAGAGTCCCTTGGACTGCAAGGAGATCCAACCAGTCTATTCTAAAGGAGATCAGTCCTGGGTGTTCTTTGGAAGGAATGGTGCTAAAGCTGAAATGCCAGTACTCTGGCCATCTCATGCGAAGAGTTGACTCATTGGAAAAGACTGATGCTGGGAGGGATTGGGGGCAGGAGGAGAAGGGGACGACAGAGGATGAGATGGCTGCATGGCATCACCGACTTGATGGACATGAGTTTGAGTGAACTCTGGGAGTTGGTGATGGACAGGGAGGCCTGGCATGCTGCAATTCATGGGGTCGCAAAGATTCGGACATGACTGAGTGCCTGAATGAACTGAACTGAGAGAAGAAGTATTGATAAGCAGGTTCTTAGAAGTTTTATCACTCCTCCCATAAGTTTGTTTACAAGCCTAACAGCATACTTCTTTTCATGGGAGAAGAGAGGGTGAGAAGTCTAGTCACGTCCAAATTGTTAAATTTGAAACTCGTGACATACATCTGTATCAATAACTCCAAGTTCTTCAATCAATAGTATAACATACAAACCACAACACACCCCTGTGTGTATTCCTCACTTGGACGGGGGAAGAAGAGTGGGTTAGTGATGAAGCAGGTCATGGAGAAGAAAGGTCAACAAAGGAAAGATGAAGAAAAATAAAGTAGAAAGCAGATAATAAGAGGAAAATGATATATTTGCAGTCCCAGGTCGCCTAGAAAGATTTTAAAATCTAGTATTACAGTCAAGTGTCCAAGAGTGACCAACCACAACAACTACTTCTCTCTCCAGAGGTGCTATAAAGACACGGAATGAAATCTGTATTCTTTGCTGCTCACTTGCCATAAACTTTAAGTGACCCTGGATAAGGCTGAGTCAGTACACCTCTAGCATGGTACCATAAGCATGGGCTCATGACCCAGACCGCCTAGGTTAGAATCCCAGCTCTGCCATTTTCTAGGATCAAACTATTTTACCTTTCTGTGCCTGAGTTTCTCACCTGAAAAATAAGAATAGTACCTATCTTATAGGGTGACTGAAAGGATGTAAACAGTTTTATAAACATAATACACTTAAAACAGTGTCTGGCATATAATAAAAGCTGTAAGAGTTAGCTATTACTATTATTATCTGAGTTGTCTCATGCTCTACCTTCTCAAAAAAACAGGGGGGAGAAGTTGAAAATTTGTTCATCTTACACCCTGCAGATTTTGATCATCATTTTATCCCCTCAAACTTGAGGTTTCCTGATCATAAATTTCAGTTGTTTGAAGCTTCACATTACTGGTAACATCATAGATTTGCTTATTCCAAAGGAAAATATCCATGTGGTCATCTGGAGTTAACATGAAATCAGTCTGTAGTTTGTTACCAAGCAGCTTCATTGAAACCCTTCACTGGTCATCCTAATCAAGATAAACCACAAGCTGGATTTTTTTAAGAGTTTTACTGAGATATAATCTACATACTATAAATATCACCTGTTTAAAACATACAATTCAATGTTTCTTAGTACATCTACAGCATTGTACAACCATCACCATAATCTAATTCAGAATATTTTCATCCCCAAACAAAACCTTATACCCATTAAGCAGTGCCTCCCTCTTTCCCCCCACCCCTAGGCAGTCATTACTTTATCAGTACTTTCTGTAAAGAAAGACTTTCTGTCTTTATAGATTTGCCTATCCTGAACATTTAACTGGAAATATATAATATGTGGCCTTTTGAGTCTGACTTCCTGCATTTAGTATATTTTTGAGGTTCATCCATGTTGCAGTAATGTGTCAGCACTTCATACTCTTTATGGCTGAATAATATTCCACTGTATGGATGTACATTTGTTTATTCATCCATCTGTCAATGGACACCTGGGTTGTTTCCATCTTTTAATTATTGTGAATAATGCTGCAAAGAACACTGGTGTACAAGTGTCTGTTTGAATCTCTGTCTTCAATTCCTTTTAGTATGTATATAGGAGGAATTGAAGACAGAGACTCAAACAGTTAGAACTGGACATGGAACAACAGACTGGTTCCAAATAGGAAAAGGAATATGTCAAGGCTGTATATTGTCACCTAGCTTATTTAACTTATATGCAGAGTACATCATGATGAATGCTGGGCTGGATGAAGCACAAGCTGGAATCAAGATTACTGGGGGAAATATCAATAATTTTAGATATGCAGATGACACCACCCTTATGGCAGAAAGCGAAGAAGAACTAAAGAGCCCCTTGATGAAAGTGAAAGAGGAGAGTGAAAAAGTTGGGTTAAAACTCAACATTCAGAAAATGAAGATCATGGCATCTGGTCCCATCACTTCATGGCAAATAGATGGGGAAACAGTAGAAACAGTGGCTGACTTTATTTTGGGGGGCCCCAAAATCACTGCAGATGGTGACTGCAGCCATGAAATTAAAAGATGCTTGCTCCTTGGAAGAAAAGTTATGCCCAACCTAAACAGCATATTAAAAAGCAGTCATTACTTTGCCAACAAAGGTTCGTCTAGTCAAGGCTATGGTTTTTCCAATGGTCAAATATGCATGTGAGAGTTGGACTATAAAGAAAGCTGAGCACCAAAGAATTGATGCTTTTGAAGTTTGGTGTTGGAGAAGACTCCTGAGAGTCCCTTGAACTACACTGCCAGATCCAACCAGTCCATCCTAAAGGAAATCAGTCCTGAATAGTCATTGGAAGGACTAATGCTGAAGCTGAAACTCCTTCTTTGGCCACCTGATGCAAAGAACTGACTCATTTGAAAAGACCCTGATGCTGGGAGGAGAAGGGAATGACAGAGGATGAAATGGCTGGATGGCATCACCAACCCAATGGACATGAGTTTGAGTAAACTCCAGGAGTTGGTGATGGACAGGGAGGCCTGGCGTGCTGCAGTCCATGGGGTCACAAAGAGTCGGACAAGACTGAGTAACTGAACTGAACTGAATTGAACTGATGGCAATTCTATGTTTAGCTTTATACAGGACTCATCCAAGTGTCTTCCAAAGAGAGCTGCACCATTTTACAACCTCTCTAGCAATTTATAAAAGTTCTGACTTCTTCATATCCTTGCCAACTCTTGTCATCGTCTCTTTTTGATATGTTGGACTTTTTACCTGGGAAAATAATTATTTCTCTTCTGAACCAGTGGTGCCTGGTCACCTTTGTGTTGCCCTTTCATTAACAGCATTTAAAAATTAATAGGCTTTATTTTTTAGAACAGTTTAGGTTTATAGATAAATTGAGCAGACAGTACAGAGTTTAGTCTTGTTTTGTTCCTTGACATACAAGATTTCAACTGAGGTCCTTAGTCTCTTTAAAGACGGTTTCCTTGTACTCATTGACTCCAAAGATTTCCTTCTCAGTCTACCTTCAAAAGACCCTGGGTGGATCTAGTTTACATCTGACATACCCTTGTAAGTTTTTTTTTCCAATCAAAAGTTGCAATTCAAAAATACAATGGGGAGCCGCTACTTATAAGAATTCTATGGTGAATATTTTTGTGAAACATTGAGTTCTTCAGGCATGTGAAATAATCCCCTTCAAATGTGATATGGCCAGAGGCAGACTCTGACTCACTGAGGTGCCCTCACTGTAGCCTATTTCACTATAGAAATGGGTTAGCCCTTAAGTGTGGAGAAGGCAATGGCAACCCACTCCAGTATTCTTGCCTGGACAATCCCATGGACGGAGAAGCCTGGTAGGCTGCAGTCCATGGGGTCACACAGAGTCGGACACGGCTGAAGCGACTTAGCAGCAGCAGCAGCAGCCCTTAAGTGTTCAATCAAAATGCTCTATTCATCATACTGGTTACCTGGGGGGATACTGTATTTATCCATGACTATGATAAGATAGGAATACTATACCAAAAATAAAAATAGCAAGTCAAATTCTTGAATTTGAACTATCTGCTCATGATATGGCTACTTAAAGGCAACAATCATTAAAGCTTTGGCAATTTGGCTAAAGATCTCATTAGCTTCAAACTCTGTTTCTTCAAATTTTATGTTGAAAATAATTTACCTCCTTGCCTCCTTCACTCTTTTTCTATCACCAGAATATTGTTCTTTTTTAGACAACTGTTTTATGAAGGACTGCCCCAGGTTCAGTTCTTGAACCTCATCTATTGACGCTTACTCCCTTAGTGATCTCATTCATTATCACAGCTTTAAGTACCATCTACACATACTGATGATTTCCAAATATACATCTCCAGCCCATATACCCCCTGAACACACTTCAATGTCTCACTGCCTAAACCACATCTCTCCAAAAGCCTAACTGGCTCTTCAAACTTAACATGTACAAAATTATTGCCCCCCACCCCTGCTAAAAAAGCCTTGTACCTTCCAGTCTTCTCCACTTCTATGACAATACTGCCCTTCTCGTGGCCCAGGCCTTGGAGTTAAAACCAACCTCTGCTCTCTTTCTCTTTTAAAGCCCAAATGCTATCCCTTAGCAAGTCATTATTCACTCTTCTCCAACATATAGGGATTTCAACCACTTTTCACAGCCTCCATTGCTACTACTCTCATCAAAGCCACCATTAGTTCTTGCTTGAATTATCACGTTAGATTCTAGGCACAGTCTCACCTGAGGGGTCTTACATTTGCTTTAACCTTAGATCGGCTTCTTCTCTCAACCTATAGACTTCAATCCAATTTGGCTTTCTTAGTGTGCAACCCCACTCCTATATTCCCCATATCTCTCCCCCAATTTATTTTTCTATAAACCTTTTACTGCCATCTAATATACTATATATTACTCATTTATCTTTTTATGATGTCTCCCTTTGTAAACTATAAGCTCCATGAGGCGTAGATATTTGTTGAATGAATAAATGAACAGATAATCAGTTTAAAAGGTGACATGCATCTCCCCAGGCACCCCTATTATCTCTTAAACAACCTATCACCCACCATTATCTAGTAATTCCAAATTTAGTTTCATTTCACTTAAATCCCACAGCATTTGCGAACCTTTGCTATGCTTTAGACATTTTATCAGGTCTTTGGATACAGATCAATTTATTTAACAAATACTTGCTGAGTATATATAACTGTACTCAGCACTGAGAACACAGCAGTAAATGAAACTGTGGAGTTTACAGACTAATGGGAGATATAGATATTATTAATTAATCACATATATATATAATGTATAGTTACAAATTCATGATCTAAAGAATTACAATGATGAAAGTGATTTGGATTAGTGGAGAGGAAATCAATGGAAGGTTTCTCAGAAGGAATAACATTTAAACTGAGCTGAAAGTCAATTTCCAATATATACACACTCTATAAGAAATTATCTTTCTTGTACGAGAAATTATACCACTGTGAAAAAAAGTGGCTTCCTTTTCGTTCATCTATTTGGAAAGGAGTAGAGTATCTGACTGGTGTAGTAGTCTTAAAAATAAGCAATGATAGCTAGTGGGGAGCTGCTGTATAATACTCACTCAGTGCTCTATGATGACCTAGAGAGGTGGGATCCGGGGAGGGAGGTTCAAAAGGGAAGGGATATATGTATACTTATGGCTGATTTACTCTGTTGTATGGCAGAAACTAACACAACGTTGTAAAGCGATTATACTCAAATTAAAAATACAAAATATCACGCATCTAACCTGGACTGGTGATTCATTTCATATATGACGCTTGGGGCTGGTGCACCAGCCAGATGGTACCGGAAGGGAGAAGGGAGGGGGGTTCAGGATGGGGAACATGTGTATACCTGTGGCCAATTCATGTTGATGTATGGCAAAACCAATACAATATTGTAAAGTAATTAACCTCCAATTAAAATAAATAAATTTATATTAAAAAAATAAAAAATAAACAATGAGATATCATTACACACCTATAAGAATGACCAAAATCCAAAACACTAACACCAAAAGCTGGCAAGGATGTAGAGAAATAGGAACTCTCATTTATTGCTGGTGGGAATGCAAAATGGTATGGCCACTTTGGAAGATAGTTTGGCAGTTTCTTACAAAACTAAACAGACTCTTCCCATACCATCCAGCAATTTCACTTCTTGATATTTAACCAAATGAGCTGAAAACCTGTGTCCACATAAAAGCCTACACATGAATATTTATAACAGCATTGCTCGTAATTGCCAAAACTTGGAAGAAGCAACCAGGAGTCCTTCCATAAGTGAATGGATAGATACATTGTGGTATGTGCAGAAAGAAAAAAAGAGAAAATGAGCTGTAAGCCCATGAAAAGACATGGAGGAACCTTAAGTATATATTACTAAGTTAAAGAAGCCAATCTAAGAAGGCTACATACAGTATGATTCCAACTATATGACACTCTGGAAAAAGCAAAACCACAGAGACAGTAAAAAGATCAGTGGATTCTGGGGGTTTGGGGGAGAAGGAAGAATGAATAGAGCACAAAGGATTTTTAGGACAGTGACTCTCTACCGTATGATACTAAAATGGTGGATACATCTCATTACACATTTGTCAAAACCCACAGGATGTATGACACTTACAAGTGAACCCTATTATAAATGATGGATGTGAGGTGATAATGATGTGCCAATATAGATTCACTGACTCTAACAAATGAATCACCCTGGTGAGGAATTTTGACGAGGGGGAAGCTGCACATTTGTGGGGGTAAGAGGTATGCAGGAAATCTCCACCCCTTCCACAGGACTTTGCTATTAACCTAAAACTTCTCTTAAAAAATAGTCTGTTAAAGTTTATTTTGAAAAGGCAGTACTTTAACAAATAAGAAGGCACTGTGGGGTGGTAGAATGAGACAGAGAAGGAATCTGACAACTATGTGCTAGCCTCAAACCTGCCACAATCAGGCTATGTGCCTTAGGACACATTTTCTTAGCTTTTCTGGACCTTGTACATAAAGGGGAGTAGATCTCAGTGGATCCTAACCTGGTTTGGGTTGCTTCCTTCCAGGCTACCCTCCACACCAGGGTTATTATCCTAAAAATCACAAGCTGGTTATATTATCCCCTATTTTCAGCTTCCTTTGCCTGCCTCCTCCAGGATAAAAGCCAAACTCTTTCTTAGGGATATATAGAGAGAGCCTTCATAATTTGACCCTTTTGGCCACACTATAATTTCCTTTCATTCTAGCCCATATTTCTTTACAAGTGCTTCTCAAAGTGTAATCTAAGGATCACCCACCATCGAATGCCTGTGACAAAAGCAAATACCTCTTTCCCACATAAGGTTAGAATCTCAGGTGATAGGACACAAGAATCTACAGTTTTTGCAAGATCTTCAGGTGATTCTGTGTCACATGGTATTTGAAAACCAAAACCCTGTATTTTAGCCATGCTGAACGTTGCCCCCCTCCCCTGCAATTCCCCTGCCTTGAATGTCCTTCCCTGCCTTTAATCTACATAGTAACATCCGCTTTTTAGCACAAATATCACCTCTACTGTGAAGCCTTTAGCCCGGCCCCTAGGAAATGGACTGCTCCCTCCTCTGTGCTTCTACAGCACTTAGTTCATTTGTCAGACAGAAGGCAATGGCACCCCACTCCAGTACTCCTGCCTGGAAAATCCCATGGATGGAGGAGCCTGGTAGGCTGCAGTCCATGAGGTCGCTGAGGGTGGGACACACTTGAGCAACTTCACTTTCACTTTTCACTTTCCTGCATTGGAGAAGGAAATGGCAACCCACTCCAGTGTTCTTGCCTGGAGAATCCCAGGGACAGGGGAGCCTGGTGGGCTGCCGTCTATGGGGTCGCACAGAGTTGGACACGACTGAAGTGACTTAGCAGCAGCAGCAGCAAGGTACCTATTGTACTTAGAATCTATTTACGTGTCTGTTTCTCCTTGGATGTGACCTCTAAAATAGTGATTATGTCTTAATATATTTTTACACCCCCAGCATCTAGGACATACTAGACATACAATAAATGTTTGTTGAACAAATAAATGGATGGATAAAGATGAAAAACTAAACTATTCCAGATGGATAAAGATGAAGAACTAAACTATTCCTTTCACAAGTATTTGAGTGCCTACAATGTGGTAGATACTATTCAAGTATAAGAAAGTAGCCAGAAATTTTTGCCTGTAAGACAATTAGAACCTTGGACACAGGGTTCTATTTTAAGCCTCTTTCAGCATTTTATCTGTGGAAACTGTCCAAATGAGCCCCTTGTTTGCTTATTCCCTCTTTAGGTTAGAACCACTTGTCTGATGTTTACAAGCGAGTGGCATTATGAGAATGAATGGCAGTGGGAAAGCACAATGCACTTAGTCCGTTCCCATAAATGTGCTTTAAGAGTCCAGACTCAATTTCATAGTCACCTTATCTTTATCAATTTCCAGAGAATATAACTTAAAGAGTTGGCAGATGAGAGAACAGTAAATGAAGACAAAGCCAAAGTGATTCTGTCAATAAATACTTTAATGAGAACTGAGGTCTTGTAACATACATAGCAGTAACTGCCCTGGCCTATGCCTTTTGCTCTAGCCCAAGTCTGGGGCTAACAAACTACATTTAACCCACATTTGAAGAGAAGGCCATTTTGAGTATCATCCATCAGTATCCATCTTCACAGAAGATACCAATCTGGGGCCAGAGTCTCAATGTTAATACTTCCTCTCAGGAACAGTTCACATGGCAACACAAACACATGAGCAATTTTGAACCATCCTATCATTCTTCCACCAGAAGGGCCTTGGGAGACCAATGGTTCAGTAAACACTTACAACTTGATCAAAATACATCAGAACACAGAAAAAAGGGGAAAGAGAGTAGAAAGGTTGGCAGGGTTTGGCTCACATCCTTAGATTTGAAGCCTCTTGAGCTGCTCATATGTAATAAAAAACTGAAGAGTAAGTCATGGAAGATCACTGGAATGATACTGAAAGTCAAACCTGGTTATAAATTGTACACTGCATTCTCTTACTGGGATACTTAGGCTCTGCTATTCTAAGTTGTACTTGCTTAAAAGTCTTTTTTCAAACTACATCTGGCAAATCAAGCATGTGTTGAGTGCCATCATACACCCATTTTGATTGCTGGCATTTAGCAATAAAAGCATATTAAAAGTCTAACATACTTCTATTCTTTAGGGGCAAATAGGCCACAGACATACACACACACACACATATCCAAGAACATCAACAACATAAAATTCAGCACTAGAGTAACTGTTACAGACATTAGATGATCAGGAAGAGGAACAGAGACACTATCTCCCTCAACCTATAGACTCCACAGGGGCAGGGAATGACTTTTCAACCCTGCAGTGCTCACCACAATAAAAACACCACCACACACACCATCCAACTCATGGCTCTGCACACAGGAGGCACTCAAACACAGCTAAAGGAAGGAAAGTTACCCAGGAGGAAAGAGTCCCCCTTGGCTCTGGATTCCTTTGTCCTATGAGTATTTTCTGTCTTATTATTTCCCCAGCTACTCTGGTCCTATACTTAGGGGTAGGAAATGTGGACTCCATAGACCTTCCTGTGGATACCTCATAGCAGGGTTTTCAAAACCTTCCTAGCCCCTTCCAGATTTGGCTGTGCTTGTTGTTGACCAACACAATATTGTAAAGTTAAAAAATAAAATAAAAATAAAAAAATAAAGAGGAAAAAAAACTTTGGCATTTCTTTTCTAATCCCTTTAGTTTGTATTAGACTCCAATTGAAAGCCATTTCTGTACTTAGCTCCATCTGCAATGGTCATCACTAGAATAGATTCTCATTTGCCTAAAAGGCTCCAATAATCAAAATTGTCCTTCCCATAGTCTCGAATTACCTGGGAGCTTGAACCATATGCTTTCACTCTCATGTTCTAAAAGGATACAATGATGTTCCAGGGTCCAAGTCGAAGCCAGTTTGGCCAAAATCCTTTATAGAGTGCAAAAAAGCCCTCATGTTTCCACATCTGAGGGAAAGATATAAAAAAATAATAGTGAATCCTCCTTGCACTTTACATCTGACAATTATTGTTATTATAGTACTCATATTCCACGCCCCTCCCCAACAACTTAGGATCCATGAATGGTCCTTTTTGCTATAGACATACATTTTTAATTAGTATGGTATTCTAAATCCATCCACCCACTCATTCAACAAATATTTACTAAGCACCTACAATATGCAAGATACTCTTCTCAGTGTTGGGATAATAGTAATAATAGTAAACAAGAGAGAAAGTAGCTGTGGTAGCCAGCCTCCAAGATGGCCCCCAATGATAACCATCTCCAGTTATTCATACCCTTGTGTAGTCCCTCCCACAACATATCAGGATTGGTCTGCGTCACCAATAGCACATGGCAGCAGTTAACAATGCTATGCTATGCTATAAAAGATAGTTTGCATTTAAGAACGTTTTGCCTTGTTCTCTCTTGAATCATTTGCTCTGGAGGAAGCCAGCTGCCATATCATGAAGAGAAGCCCACGTGAGGGGAAACTAAGGCCTCTGGCCAACAGCCAGAGAGGAACAGAGCCTTCCTGCTGACAATAACATGAGTGATCTTTGAAGTAGATGTCCCAGCACCAGTCAAGCCTTCAGATGATTATAGCCCTAGCTGACATCTGGACAATTACCTCATGAGAGAGCCTAAAGCTGAAATCATTCAGCTAAGCTGCTTCTTAATTCTGAATCCACAGAAATTGTGGGATAATAAATGTATGATGTATTAAGGCACTGAGCTTTGGAGTCATTTATTACACAGCCATAGATAACTTATACGGAGAAGGCAATGGCACCCCACTCCAGTACTCTTGCCTGGAAAATCCCATGGACGGAGGAGCCTGGTGGGCTGCAGTCCCCGGTCACTACAAGTCAGATATGACTGAGCGACTTCACTTTCACTTTTCACTTTCATGCATTGGAGAAGGAAATGGCAACCCACTCCAGTGTTCTTGCCTGGAGAATCCCAGGGACGGGAGAGCCTGGTGGGCTGCCGTCTATGGGGTCGCACAGAGTCGGACACGACTGAAGCGACTTAGCAGCAGCAGCAGCAGGTAACTTATACATTCTCTGCCCTCATAGAATGCACACGTGCATGTGTGTGCTCAGTAGCTTCAGTCATGTCCAACTCTTTGTGACCCTATGGACTGTAGCCCGCCAGGCTCCTCTGTCCATGGGATTCTGCAGGCAAGAATATTGGAGTGGGTTGCCATGCCCTCCTCCAGGGAATCTTCCCAACATAGGGATTGAACCAGCGTATCCTGTGTCTCCTTCATTGCAGGTGGATTCTTTACCACTGAGCTACCAGGGAAGTCCCATAGAATGTATACTCTAGTCGAAATGATGAACAAATATACAAATTAATAACATTATATTAAGAAATTATAAGTACTAATATGAAAACTAAAGCAGGGTAGGGGAATAGGGAATTGGGCAAGTCACTATCCTTTCTGAGTCTGTTTCATCATTGCAAATTCTGCGTGTGTAATGCCATGGCTGACTTTATAGGAATGGCTAGAGGATTAGATGAGGGACAATGTGAAATGTTTTGAATTTAAGTTTTCTGTTTTATACGATGGAGGTCCTACATATACCAACTGAATGGTTATTAGAATTAAATGACAAATAATGCATACCAAAGGTCATAAACTGATGATGTGTGTTAAATTCAGTCAACAGAAACAGTTCCTGTTTAATGGATAAATATTAAGTTACTCCTGTGTGTAAGCTATCATGTTCTACATTGAAAAATGTTATTTTGCCCTCTCACTGGTAAAGTAAAACCCACCACTATACTAAAAAACGAATATATTTGGATAAAACAACAATATGAGAATCCAGACTTCTAAATATCCCTTATCCTATAGTATAAATTAATAAGACTTGATATGATTATCCTTACTAATCATTTTTGAAGCAAATAGTAACATAAAGGCACTATTTATGAAAACATAGTGGTAATATGCTTGTCCCAATGGATCATCAGCAAATGCTAAAGGTCTCAGACCAAAATTGATGTTGGAAAATTGTGAAAATCAACCAAAATAAATCCTGGATGCAGATAACCCAGAATCAAAGACTGCTAAGACAAGGAACCTTAGAGATTCAAGCCAATCTCATTACCTCTCACTCGGAACACCACAACAAGCCTCCTAACTGGTCTATGATCTCCACCTAGGAAGCCAGGCAATCTTTTAAAATTATAAATCAGTAGTGTCACTTTCCTGCTTAAAGCTGTCCAATGACTTCCCTGTGGATTTGATTCTAATTATAAATTTTCTTCAGTGACCTGCATGATCCTACATGATTTAGCCCTGCCTCTCTCCAGTTTCATTTTCTACTACTTTTCCCTTCATTCATCACACAGGAACACCAGCACAGCCTTGTTTTTAACCCTTTAAAGTGTCCAGCTCATTCCAAACTCAGAGCCCCTGTACCCATTCCCTCTTCCTGAAATGCTTTTCTCTCAGATTTTCTCGTGACCACCCTCTTCTCATCATTCAGACCCCTGCTCAAATAAATGTCACCCCCTCACACCCTTTTCCTCACCATCCTAGCTGAAGTAGTTCCCCACCACCATCACAGAGTTACTATCTCATTACGCTGTGTTAGCTTTTTCATAGCATTTACTTCTTTATGAAATTACACCATTTATTATCTGCATGTTTATTCTCTGTCTCCCTCAACTAGAATGTAATCTCCAGGAAAGAAAGAGAGCAGGGACCATGTTGGTCTTCTTTACCATTCTACTCCACTACTGAACACTCTCTGGCATAGTGAAGTCTCCACTAAATATCTGAATAAATATTTGTTGAGTAAATAAACACACAAACTTTACACACACACAGTCACTAACAATCTCATGAGCTTAATGATTCCCTGCTGAGTTCCAAAACAGGGACCAACTTCCAAACATTAGAACTGGGATGCACCACTCTTTGGCTTGAGGCAGTTGAGTAAAAACAAACAAGAACTTCTGTAGATACACAGAGACAAGAGGCTACTTTATGAAGTTATACATTCATTCAATAAATAATTTGCTGTGGATAGAGAGATAAATAAGATATGCCCCTGCCTTCGTGGAACTTATGTCTACTGGGCAGACAGACATTAAAGGCAACTACAATTGACTCTTGAACAACACAGTTGTCACGGACACCAACCCTCCGTGCAGTCAAAACTCCTGGTATAACTTTTTGTCAGCCCTCCGCAACCACAGATTCAACCAACCACAGGTCATGTAGTACTGTAGTAGTTACTACTGAAAAAAATCTGCATATAAGTGGACCTGTGCAGGTCAAACTTGAGATGCTCAAGGGTCAACTGTACAATAAAATGTAACAAAAGTCAATAAATGTGATACAGCCATACAACAGAGTATTACCCAACCATTAAAAGGAAGAAAGTACAGGCATACTTCATTTTATTGCACTTTACTACACTTTGCAGATAATGGATTTTCACAAACTGAAAGTCTGTGGCAACCCTGAGTTGAGTGAATCTGAGGATGAGATGGCTGGATGGCATCACTGACTCAATGGACGTGAGTCTGAGTGAACTCCGGGAGTTGGTGATGGACAGGGAGGCCTGGCGTGCTGCGGTTCATGGGGTCGCAAAGAGTCGGACACGACTGAGTGACTGATCTGATCTGATCTGATCTGATGGGCACCATTTTTCCAACAGCAGTTGCCCATTTTGTATCTCTCTGTCACTTTTGGTTATTCTCATCATATTTCAAACTTTTTCATTATATTACCTTTGTTATGGTGATCTGTGGTCCGTGATCTCTGATATTACTATTGTAAAGAGATTATGACTCACTGAAGGCTCAGATGATGGTTAACGTTTTGAGGTATGTACATTGTTTTATGAGACAATACTATTGCACATTTCATTGACTATTATGTAATGTAAAAATAATTTTTACATGTGCTGGGAAACCAAAAAGTTCATGTGGCTCACTTTATTGCAGTATGGCTTTATTGTGGTGATCTGGAAGCACATCTCCAGAGCTATGCCTGGATTGACACATGCTAATGAAACATGTTAAGTGAAAGGAGCTGGTCAAAACCCTCACATATTATATGATTCCATTTATATAAGATACCCAAAAATAGGCAAATCTACAGAAATAAAAGTACATTAGTGGTTGCTTAGGGCTGGGAGGATAGTGGGATAATAGGTAAAAGGTACAGGATTTCTCTTGGAGGTCAAGAAAATGTTCTAAAATTGACTGTGGGGTTGATGGTTGCACATAGCTCGGAACATACCAAAGGCCACACAGATAGATGAATTTCATGAATTAGTGAGTTGACCCTCAAAACGATGTTTTTCAAAATATAATAAATGCTATGAGAGAACAAGAACATAAAACTACACACATATATAGTTTAATGGTCAGGGAAGGCACTTATGAAAATAACGCAATCTTATGGCGGAAACCAACACAACATTGTAAAGCAATTATTCTCCAATTAAAAATTTTTAAATAATTTCTTTACAGTATTATCCTTCAATTAAAAATAAATAAATTTTCAAAAAACAAAGCAAAGAGAGAAAAGATCCCACATGCCATGTGGCACAGCCAAAAAAAAAACTGTTCAAAAATGTTTTTAAAAAAATAAAAAGGAATAGAATTCTCACACATGCTAAAAAATATTAAAAAATAATGCAATCTGAAGAATGATAGGAGCTAGCCATCTAACAAAGTACATGGCATGGGTGAAACTTGGCAATGAAACGAAGTCTAGTACTAGAACCTGTTCAGTCTGTCTGGAATATAGAATAAAGGTAGCAAAGATAAGGCTGTAAGAAGTAAAAAGGGATCTAATAATATGAGCTTTGTGTCAATGAGAAGCAATTCAAGTGTTTGCAGATAGAGGTTAAGAGGATGAGATGTACAGCTGCTCATTTCTAAATCAAAGAGGAATGCATCATTCCATTCACCCAAGTGTACTCTTACAGATAAAATAATAAAGTATGATGACAATATAGAGCAAAGTTGTTTTAATAGCAAATAAATGAATGGCTGGTAAATATAAGTACATAAAGTTTACTGTCAACACGAAAATATGTTTCTGACGATACCATACGGCATAGTAGTTATGAGTATAAACTTTGGAATCAGACGAACCCTGATTTAAATCCCAGATCTGCTACTTACTAGGTATGTAATCTTGGGTAAATACTTAGCTACTCTGAACCTAAGTTCTCTCATTTATAAAATGGCAAAGATATTATCTACTCTACATGGTTGCTGATAGTTAAAGGATATACTCTATAGTGTGTGGTACGTAATAAGCATTCAATAAATGCTAACTATTACTATATTACTGTACCCTCGATCTCCTCTTGGCCAACCTTCTTGAAAGAGTATTTTACACTTGTCTACTTATCCTCACTTCCTATGGGTTTATCTGTCTCTTCCTATTAGAATTAAAATGTCACAAAGGCCGGGACTTTTTTGTTCACTAACCTAGAACAGTACTAGCACAAAAGACACTTGAACAATTTTGCAAAAAATGAATGAAGGATTAAACACACTCTCCAGTGGGCAGCAATCTGGCTTTTGCAAACACCAATCCAGCAAACCTCCTCTAGAAAACATGAAACCCAACAGACTTTGCAGCCCTTATACTGGATCTCTCCACCCCAGTTATTTAGTATTAAATAACTTCTCATCCATTCTTGAAACTCATTTCTCCTTTGGCTTCTATGACAATAGTATCTCTTGTAAGTTCCCTCATATCTTTGAACTGTTATCTTTTGGTGTCTTTCCTGAGTTCCTCATCTGTCAAGCCCTTAAAAATTGGGAGTTCTTTCTTTGGCCCTACTCTTCTCCCTCTATACCAGTGATTGGCAAGTGGAAGGGTGAGCATGTTAGAAATAGAAAGGAGAGCTTTTGCAAAATTCTACTCTTCAGAGTATGAGAATCATTGCTTCTGTGAATCACTAGTAATGGAAGGAGCTTTACAATACTCCAGTGTGTGATGAAAGCAACAAACTTGTGAACTCTTCTTCCTGCTCTCCTTGGTCTCCCCCTCCACAGTTATGTAACACCTGTACACTACTGTTTCCTCAAGTTCTTACCTCCACCCCTGAACCTCCAAGTTAAGACTAGGATATCCAAATATATTCACTGGGTATTCCTCACGCACCTCAAACTAAGTATCTCAGAACTGTGATGTCTCCCACAAAACCTGCTCCTTTTCCTGTAATATCTCTGTCAATAAAAGTCACCACATGGTCACCAAAACCAAAAACTGGGAAGTTATCTCTGACATCTTCTTTCTCCCCCACCTCTCCACACCAAGTCAACCAAATCCTGTTGACTTTATCAATTAAATTATTCTCAGCTCTATCCCTATTATTCATGCCAAGTTCAGCCTCTCATCACCTCTTGCTCAGGCCACTCTAAGAGCCTTCCACTAAGTTTCCCTATCCCTAGGTCAGCAGTTCTCTAAGTGTGGTCCCAAACTAGCAGCATCAGTATTGCCTGGGAACTGGTTAGAAATGCAAATTCTCAGGTGTACTCCAAACTTGCTAAATCACAGTCTGGTGATGGGGCCTAGCCATCTGCATTTTAACAAGGCCTCCAGGTGGGCTTCCCTGGTGGCTCAGAGGTTAAAGCATCTGCCTCCAATGCAGGAGACCCGGGTTTGATCCCTGGGTCGGGAAGATCCCCTGGAGCAGGAAATGGTAACCCACTCCAGTACTCTTGCCTGGAGAATCCCATGGACAGAGAAGCCTGGTAGGCTACAGTCCACAGGGTCGCAAAGAGTCGGACACGACTGAGTGACTTCACCTTCACTTTCCAGGTGGTACAGATGCATGTTAAAGTTTTCAGGCTTATTCCCTTGGTTTTATGGTTTTCAACTTTGGGTGAACATTGCAATCACCTGAGGAGTTTTGAAAATCCTGACAACCTGGCTCCTACTCCAGACATTCTGAGCAGTGGTCACCATCCTTTCTGGCACCAGAGATCAGTTTCATAGAAGACAATTTTCCCATGGACTGGAAGAGCAAGATGGTTTTGAGATAATTCAAGTGTACTACATTTGTTGTGCACTTTATTTCCATTACTATTACATCAGCTCCATTTAAGATCATCAGGCATTAAACCCCAGAGGGTGGGGACCTCTATTCTGATGTCAGGGGTCTAAGGTGAGCACAGAAGCTGAGAACATTCCCCAGGTGATTCCAATGTGCACTTAAGATTGAGAACCACTGTCTTAGATCCATTCTCCACAAAGCCAGCATGATCTATTTAAAACATAAATCTGACCTGATTAAATCTACAGCTCCTCATAAACTAAAAAAAATAAGCCAAGCATCTCAACATAGCATTTAATATCCTTCATAACTTAACTAACCCTCAGCCACCAACATAGGGAAGGCACCACAGTGTAGTTAAAAATGTTGATTTGAAACCAATGGTCTGAGTTGAAATCCCAGCTCTCCCACCTATTAGCTGTGAAACCTTGGGCAGGTTAGTTAACCTCTTAGTGCTTCAGTGTGCTGTAACTGTGAGGATTAAATGAATGAATACATGTAAGTCTCGTTAGAACAGTCTCTGGTACATAGTAAAGCACTCAACAGATGTAAGTTATTATATTCAGTATTCTTCCATCTACAGGAAACCTATCCCAAATTTCCAAACTGGACTAAAATTTCCTCCCATAGAGCCCTGAGTTTATCACTTAACAAGATGTGTTGATTATCTGTTTGTATAGCTGCTGCTGCTGCTAAGTCACTTCAGTCATGTCCGACTCTGTGCGACCCTATAGATGGCAGCCCATCAGGCTCCCCCATCCCTGGGATTCTCCAGGCAAGAACATTGGAGTGGGTTGCCATTTCCTTCCCCAATGCATGAAAGTGAAAAGTGAAAGTGAAGTCACTCAGTCATGTCCGACTCCTAGTGACCCCATGGACTGCAGCCTACCAGGCTCCTCCATCCATGGGATTTTCCAGGCAAGAGTACTGGAGTGGGTTTCCATTGCTTCTCCATTGTATACCTGTGGTACACTGCGGTACATTGTCATTTCTCTGTTTCTACTAAAATGGTCCCTGGGGACTTCCCTGGTGGTAGTGAATAAGAATCCACCTGCCAATACAGGGGACATGGGTCTGATCCCTGATCCAGGAGGATGAAGACCCAGCACAACCAATAACTAATTAATTAAAAATAAAATATTAATAAAATAAATTATGTATACCTCTGGCGGATTCATGTTGATATATGGCAAAACCAATACAATATTGTAAAGTTAAAAAAATGATATTAATAATTTTTTGAAATAAAGATGAAAAAGGGACATTCTCAGTTGGAGGAAAACTAAAATAATTAATTGCCAATGTACCTGCACAAAAGTAAGTGCTAAAATAAATTTCACAGGTGGAAGAGAAATGATACCAAAGTAATTAGAAATTCAAGATAGAAGGAAGAGCAAAGGAAATGGTAAATATATGGACAAATGTAATAAACTGGCTTTTCCCCTTTAAATTTTTGATATGAGATGTGCATGACTGAAAATAAAAACTGTAACATTGTCTAAAAAAAAAATAAAATGGTATCTGATAGATAATAATTAACTAAACTGATAACAGCAGAGAAACCATATGATAGTATATTTTAGCTCCAAATTTGCTTTTTTAGAAGTATTATTACTAGTGGTTATATAATGCATAATACCTGTATGATTCTCAGCTTTCTACAAATATAACACAGCAGAAACTTTCAAAGCCAAACTGGGAACAATAGTACAATACTGAACTAGAATCAAGTATCAGATTTTCTATTACAGCATCTCTGCCTTGTCTAAAGTGGGCAAATGTGGAATATGTCAGGTCCTTTTCATCCGTAATTCTACATGGTGCTATTGATAAGGTATCCTGCAGTCTTAAGCATTCAAACTGGAATAATAATGTCAAGGACCACTAAGCATCAGCAGATTACCAAGGAGACAGTTTTCCTACCTGGGAATTACTCTGAGAGGCTACTAAAAATAGATATAATGATTCTTCCATCTTCAGAGCAGCACCTAAGAGTAAGGACTGCAAGTCTGAGACATCAAAGAAAATAAAAAAATACGATCCAAGTTCACTATGTGCGTACCTTTAAAATGCCATCCAAGGTGCCCTTATAGAGGTCCACGTGGCCCACAATTGCCCTCTGGTTCATCATGCGAGTTCGTACCACATCAACTGGATTGGAAGCCAGAGCCCCAGCCAAGCCACATGTAAAGCTGGAACTAAAGATAAAAACTGTAAGAAGACAGACTGCCCCACTTCCATCTCTGCCCGCGTAAACAGAAATTAGGTCAAACATAAATGTACAATGAGTCAGACACCACATAAAACCTGGCACTTGCTCTTTTATTACAATCTAAAGAGAAAGGAAATCTTTACTAAAGAGACATTAGTCAAAAGCTGTCCCCTTCACTTTTCAATCCAAAATTCAGATAGCCTTTTTTTTTTTTTTTAAAGAGTTCGTAAGTCTAGCAAGTTTCCTAAGCAGGAAGTATTATGCATCATCTATTAGTTATGTAAACTTTTCAAGTCACAACATCATATGCAAAAGGAATTTAAGTATTAAAATATCATAAAAGTTGCAAGATGAAGAAAATGTAAGATGAAATGAGCAACATTTCAGTCCAAAACTGTGGTCTTGCTTCACAAGCCCTATAAAATTTCACCCTTTTATTCTGTTTATCATTGAGAAAATTTGCTTTCTGACCCAAAATTAATCAAAGCAAATAATGGATGAGTTTATTAGGTATAGAGTCTATATATGAACAAATGCAAATACTGCAGACATCTGGAATTAGACACTGCTCCCAAGTACGAAAGTGCCTATTGCATCTGGAATCTCTATACGTTTATCAGAAGGCTTGAAGTTCTGGTGATGAGAGAGAAAAAGGTATTTAGGCCATATGTACTCATTATCAATTCTAGGTGAGGACTTCAGTGAAAGATGCTTTTTGTGCTTGAAGTACTGACAATACGGAATGAACACAACCTATCAGACTTACACAAAGTGAGTTAAGATTGTATCTCCCATCAGCCCTGACAATATCAAGTGTTTCTTCGTAATATCATAGACTGGTAGCTCTACTCCCACGACGATGGCAGCCCGCTGAGCAGTTGGGACAACACCCTATAAAACATAAGTGACATGAGACACTGGGGAAATACATTGGTAGTGAGTTGAGTCAAAGGGTGAACAAAATAGGTCAGGAATTTTAAAATGGCAGAAAAAAATCCAAGTCTGCAGCATAAGATCACTATTTCACATCAACTGCATATACTGAAATACTTATAAATACCCAATTCACTTACTGTACTAAAAATAAAATCATTGATATGACACCTAAGACACAAACAACAAAAGAAAAATAGACAAATAGACTTCATCATAATTAAACATTCTTGTGGTTAGAAAAATGACAACCCACACAATGGGAGAAAATATTTGCAAATCATGTATCTGGACTAGTACAAAGCATATATTATATTAATATATGGACTAGTATCCAAAATATATAAAGAACTGCTACAACTCAACAATAAAAAGACAAACAACCCAATTTTTAAAATGTGCAGAAGATCTAAATAGACATTTCTCCAAAGAAGATATACAATTATATACTGCTGGTGGGAATACCATATAGAGTAGCCACTGTGATAAACACTTTGGCAATTCCTGAAAAAGTTAAACAAAGAATTACTATATGACCAATCAATTTCACATCCAGATATACCCAGGAGAATTAAACATGAATTTATGCAAAAACTTGTACATAAATGTTCATAACATACATAATGTACATATGTAACATTCATAATAGCCCAAAAGTACAAATAAATACTTATTAATTGATGAAAGGATAAACAAAATGTGGTATGTACATACAATAGAATTATTATTCAGCCATAAACAGAAATGAAGTACTGATAAATGCTAAAACACAGATGAAACTTTTCGAATAGTATGGTAAACTAAAGAAGCCAGTCATAAATGCCACATATTGTATAATTACATTTACATGAAATGCCAGAATTGGGAAATCTAGAGAGACAAAAAGCAGATTAGTGGTTGCCTAGGTCTGGGAGGGTTGGAGGTTGTGAGAAGTGACTATGAATGGGTATAGGGTTTTTTCCTCTGGTGATGAGATGTTCTAAACTTAGACAGTGGTGATGGCTGTACAAGTCTGTGGATATCCAAAAAACATTAAAATATATACTTTAAGATGGCAAATTTTATGGTCTGTGAATTATCTCAATAAAGATGTTGGGCTTCCCTGGTGGTCCAGTGGTTGGGAAACCACCTGCCAATGCAGGGAAAACGGGTTCAATCCCTGGTCCGGGAGGATCCCACATGGCCAGCAGTAACTAAGCCTTGGAGCAACAACTATTGAGCCCGCCCTAGAGTCCGTGGTCCACAACAGGAGAATCCACCACAATGAAAATCCCACACACTGCAATGAAAAGTAGCTTCCACTTGCCACAACCAGAGAAAGTCCACGCACAGCAACAAAGACCCAGCAAAGCCAAGAATAAATAAATAAATAATTTAAAAAATAAAAGCACGAAGCAGAAGTCAGTAGGGAGAGGAGAGCTTTCGAGTTTAATTCACAGAATTTAGGATGTGCAGAAAGGATACATTAGGATCACACAAAAGGTATGACACAGCCAGGGAGAAGGCCAAGGCAAAGTGTATGTCCTTCCAAGTCCTCCTGCAGTAACACTACCAGCTCTTCAGTCACAAGCACACTATTCCCATCACAGCTTACACTACAACACAGGGTTGCTAGAGCATTAAAAAGTCATGTTTTTGAAGAATAAGAATAACACAGGAAAATGCTTATAATGCTAAAGAAGGGAAGAGATAGCGTTATTCTAACTGGGTTTCCCAGGTGGCTCAGTGGGTAAAGAATCTACCTGCCAATGTAGGAGACATGGGAGACGCGGGTTCGATTCCTGGGTCAGGAAGATCCCCTGGAGTAACAAATGGCAACTCATTCCAGTATTCTTGGCTGAGAAATCCCATGGACAGAGGAGCCTGGTGGGCTATAATCCATGGGTTCACAAAGCATCAGACACGACTGAAGTGACTGAGCATTCTAACTTTAGGAGGAGAGGTATATACACAAATGACAAATCTATGTAAAATTCTTTACAAGGAATATTTTACTTTTATAACTGTGTTTAAATATCATTTAAAAAACTGAGGGACTTCCCTGGTGGTTCAGTGGTTATGACTCCATGCTTCCCATCTAGGGGGCATGAGTTTGATCCCTGGTTGGGGAGCTAATATCCCACATGCTGTGTGACGTGGCCAAAAAATAAAATTTAAAATAATTTGATAAAAAACTGAAAATAAGATACCAGGAGGAATAACTGCTTTCTGGGATACCTGGTAAAATTAGAGTTCAATCCTCTCTAAATTCCCAAATGCAATTCATAAAGTGGACGTGATGGAGCTGTGCTATCATCAGATACTTGATTCTGCTGGTCAGGCTGGTTTGCCCAGCAGTACCTTCCTCTCTGTCCCTTCCACCTGCTCAACTCTGTTAGAAGGTAGCCCCAGAAGATTAATTTGGTGAAAAGTATGGCCCCACGGGGTGAATTTTGGTCACAGACATGTTTTGTGTGGCCTACACAGTATTTCCTAGACGGCTGAATTAGCTGTCAACAAATAAAAAACAAAAACACCAAAAAAAACTACCACAGGAATGGATACTTCACACAGAAATGCAGATTTTCAGCTCTCCTGAAAGCGCCATGCGCCATGGACTCCCATGGTGCACGGCAGCAATGAACAGGGCAAGTGCTCTCCAGGTCACCGCACTACTGTCTCTCCAACCCTGACCTAAGCGCCAGTCACTTTCTTACTGCACTCCTGCTGTTATTTCTTACAATGGAGTTAGGAAGAAAGGGAAATGCTTCCAGGGAAAATGAAATGTTTCCAGTACCCATTTTATTACAATCAAAGCAAGAAAATAAAATACAGACAAAAAGGGCCCTGTGTTTGAAGATAAATGCAAACATACTTCCCTGTTGAAATAAAAAAAAGATTCCTGTATTTTAATATGTAAATAATATGTGTCTGTGTCAAAAGAATGTGCTAAGTTGCTCAGTCACGTCCGACACTTTGCAACCCCTGGACTGTAGCCTGCTAGGCTATTCTGTCTATTGGATTCTCCAGGCAAGAATACTGGAGTGGGTTGCCATTTCCTCCTCCAGGGGATCTTCCCGACCCAGGGATAGAACCCACGTCTCTTACGCTGGCAAGTGGGTTTTTTACCATTAGTGCCAGCTGGGAGTCAAAAGAATACATAACACAATGTATTTCACTTCTTTACCTTATATGTCTGGATGATGTAAATAGCCTGGATTGTAAAAGTAGCCATTTTCAATTCCTCAAAAAATTAAACAGAATTATCATACGATCCAGCAGTCCCACTTCTGGGTATATACACAAAGAATTGAAACCAGTCTTGAAAAGGCATCTGCACATCCATGTTCCCAGCAGCATTATTCGCAAGAGCCAAAATACAGAAACAAACTAAATGTTCATCAATGGATGAATGGATTAACAAAATGCGGTGTATGTATATAATATTGTTCAGCTTTAAAAAAGGAATTCTGACCCATGTGACAACATGGTTGAACCTTGAGGACATTATGCTAAATGAAATAAACCAGTAATTAAAAGATAAATACTGTATGATTCCACTTACACAAGGTACCCAGAACCATCAAATTCATAATGAGATAATAAAAGGCTGGTGGCCAGGGGCTGGGGGAGGATGAAATGGCATGCTGTTGTTTAATGGGTACAGAGTCCCAGTTTTGCAGGACGAAAAGAATTCTGCAGACTGGTTGTACAACTATGTAAAATTGTGTTATATATATTTTATTACAATTAAAAGATTATTTTAAATAAAAATTAAGTAGTTATGTTCCCCTGAAAAAATCTCCAATTCTATTTATTGCTCTGTCTTTGTCTTTCTCCTAGCCCATTAGTTTGTGAAAGAGTTCTAGTTACTTTAATTTTCTGGTTTTAAATTAGACTAATCAAGATAGGATACCTCAAAGGGCCTTTTTATCAAAAAGCAAACCTCAAGTATCATTGATGGATGCCACTGATGAAAGGTTATTAAGTAACAGGATATATACATGTTGTTGTTAGATATATCACCATAAACATTACCTGCTAATTGCAAAGGGGGAAAGACTTATCTTTTATTATGGTAAGAGGTGGTGGACAGTATCTTAACAAGTGAACAAACTTGGCATCACTAATTTGGGGACAACCTAACATTATGTGCCTCTTGCTGTGGTGCAATGTGACATACAAGGTCACCTATGCAGCTCTCTCACCAAAAACATTTCACGTGCATCTAATCAAGCCAACAGATCTAACCTCCAGCATACAGGAAATACAGGGGAAGTGCAAGGAAACATTTTATAAGAAAACTGAATATGGACTGGGTGTTAGGTATTAGGGACTCATAAATTTTCTGAGGTGTGACAATTTGTTGTTGTTGTTCAGTCACTCAGTCATGTCCAATTCTTTGTGGCCCCATGGACCGCAGAACGCCAGGCTTCCCTGTCCTTTACCATCTCCCAGAGCTGCTCAAACTCATGTCCATTGAGTCAGTGATGCTATCCAGCCATCTCATCCTGTGTTGTCCCCTTCTCTTCCTGCCTTCAATCTTTTCCAGCATCAGTGCCTTTCTAATGAGTCAGTTCTTCACATCAGGTGGCCAAAATATTGGAGCTTTTACTGTCATTATGTAGAAGAATGCCCTTATTCTTAGGATATGCATAATGAAGTACTTAGGGGAGTACTATGATGTCTGCAACTGCCTTTCAAATAGTTTAGCAAAAAGAAAGAGTGTGTGTGGGGGGCTGGGCACGCATATGTGTATATATATATACGTAAGTAGATAAAGCAAATATGACTAAACTTTGAGTCATTTAATCCAGATGTGTAGGTTCTGTTCATTGTTGTGCTCTTTCAACTTTTCTATATGTTTGACATTCCCTGGTGGCTCAGAAGGTAAAAATCTGCCTGTAATGCAGATGTGGGTTCGATCCCTGGGTTGGGGAGATCCCCTGGTGGAAGGCACAGCAACCCACTCCAGTATTCTTGCCTGGAGAGTACCCATGGAAAGAGGAGCCTGGAGGGCTACAGTCCATGGGGTCGCAAAGAGTCAGACACGACTGAGCAACTAAGCACAGCACAGCACAGCACAGTTAGGGAAAATTATAAAGAAAGAATAAAAGTGAGTCTCTCCCTTTTAAGAACCTATCAATGAATTTCCCATTATACTCTGTACTACTAGTAGTCTTGGACGAGGACGAGGGGAGAGGGAGCAAGGTCCTTACGTCCAAGGTAAGGAGCAGCGGCTGTGCTTTGCTGGAGCAGCTGTGACGATACCCCACGTCCAGGGTAAGAGAAACCCAAATAACACGGTAGGTATTGCAAGAAGGCACCAGAGGGCAGACACACTGAAACCATAATCACAGAAAACTAGTCAATCTGATCACACAGACCACAACCTTGTCTAACTCAATGAAACTAAGCCATGCCGTGTGGGGCCACCCAAGATGGGCGGGTCATGGTGGAGAGGTCTGACAGAATGTGGTCCACTGGAGAAGCGAATGGCAAACCACTTCAGTATTCTTGCCTTGAGAACCCCATGAAGAGTATGAAAAGGCAAAATGATAGGATACTGAAAGAGGAACTCCCCAGGTCCGTAGGTGCCCAATATGCTATTGGAGATCAGTGAACAAATAAATCCAGAAAGAATGAAGGGATGGAGCCAAAGCAAAAACAATACCCAGTTGTGGATGTGACTGGTGATAGAAGCAAGGTCCAATGCTGTAAAGAGCAATATTGCATAGGAACCTGGAATGTCAGGTCCATGAATCAAGGCAAATTGGAAGTGGTCAAACAAGAGATGGCAAGAGTGAATGTCGACATTCTAGGAATCAGCGAACTAAAATGGACTGGAATAGGTGAATTTAACCCAGATGACCATTATATCTACTACTGTGGGCAGGAATCCCTTAGAAGAAATGGAGTAGCCATCATGGTCAACAAAAGAGTCCGAAATGCAGTACTTGGAAGCAATCTCAAAAACGACAGAATGATCTCTGTTCATTTCCAAGGCAAACCATTCAATATCATAGTAATCCCAGCCTATGCCCCAACCAGTAACGCTTAAGAAGCTGAAGTTGAATGGTTCTATGAAGACCTACAAGACTTTTTAGAACTAACATCCAAAAAAGATGTCCTTTTCATTATAGGGGACTGGAATGAAAAAGTAGGAAGTCAAGAAACACCTGGAGTAACAGGCAAATTCGGCCTTGGAATACAGAATGAAGCAGGGCAAAGGCTAATCAAGTTTTGTCTAGAGAACGCACTGGTCATAGCAAACACCCTTTTCCAACAACATGAGAGAAGTCTCTACACATGGACATCACCAGATGGTCAACACTGAAATCAGACTGATTATATTCTTTGCAGCCAAAGATGGAGAAGCTCTATACAGTCAGCAAAAACAAGACCGGGGGCTGACTGTGACTCAGATCATGAACTCCTTATCGCCAAATTCAGACTTAAATTGAAGAAAGTGGGGAAAACCACTAGACCATTCAGGTATGTAAATCAAATCCCCTATGATTATACAGTGGAAGTGAAAAATAGATTTAAGGGACTAGATCTGTTTAGATAGAGTGCCTGATTAACTATGGACGGGGGTTCGTGACATTGTACAGGAGACAGGAATTAAGACCATCCCCATGGAAAAGAAATGCAAAAAAGTAAAATGGCTGTCTGGGGAGGCCTTACAAATAGCTGTGAAAAGAAGAGAAGAGCAAAGCAAAGGAGAAAAGGAAAGATATAAGCATCTGAATGCAGAGTTCCAAAGAATAGCAAGGAGAGATAAGAAAGCCTTGCTCAGTGATCAATGCAAAGAAATAGAGGAAAACAACAGAATGGGAAAGACTAGAGATCTCTTCAAGAAAATTAGAGATACCAAGGGGATATTTCATGCAAAGATGGGCTCGATAAAGGACAGAAATGGTACGGACCTAACAGAAGCAGAAGATATTAAGAAGAGGTGGCAAGAATACACAGAAGAACTGTACAAAAAGATCTTCACGACCCAGATAATCACGACGGTGTAATCACTCACCTAGAGCCAGACATCCTGGAATGTGAAGTCAAGTGGGCCTTAGAAAGCATCACTACGAACAAAGCTAGTGGAGGTGATGGAATTCCAGTTGAGCTATTTCAAATCCTGAAAGATGATGCACTCAATATGCCAGCAAATTTGGAAAACTCAGCAGTGGCCACAGGACTGGAAAAGATCAGTTTTCATTCCAATCCCAAAGAAAGGCAATGCCAAAGAATGCTCAAACTACCGCACAATTGCACTCATCTCACACGCTAGGAAAGTAATGCTCAAAATTCTCCAAGCCAGGCTTCAGCAAGACGTGAACCGTGAACTTTCAGATGTTCAAGCTGGTTTTAGAAAAGGCAGAGGAACCAGAGATCAAACTGCCAACATCTGCCGGATCATTGAAAAAGCAAGAGAGTTCCAGAAAAACATCTATTTCTGCTTTATTGACTATGCGAAAGCCTTTGACTGTGTGGATCACAATAAACTGTGGAAATTTCTGGAAGAGATGGGAATACCAGACCACCTGACCTGCCTCTTGAGAAACCTATATGTAGGTCAGGAAGCAACAGTTAGAACTGGACATGGAACAACGGACTGGTTCCAAATAGGAAAAGGAGTTCGTCAAGGCTGTACATTGTCACCCTGCTTATTTAACTTATGGGCAGAGTACATCATGAGAAATGCTGGAAGAAGCACAAGCTGGAATCATGATTGCTGGGAGAAAATCAATAACCTCAGATATGCAGATGACACCACCCTTATGGCAGAAAGTGAAGAGGAACTAAAAAGCCTCTTGATGAAAGTAAAAGAGGAGAGTGAAAAAGTTGGCTGAAAGCTCAACATTCAGAAAACGAAGATCATGGCATCTGGTTCCATCACTTCATGGCAAATAGATGGGGAAACAGTGGAAAAAGTGTCAGACTTTATTTTGGGGGGCTCCAAAATCACTGCAGATGGTGATTGCAGCCATGAAATTAAAAGACACTTATCCCTTGGAAGGAAAGTTATGACCAACCTAGATAGCATATTCAAAAGCAGAGACATGACTTTGTCAACAAAGGTCCGTCTAGTCAAGGCTATGGTTTTTCCTGTGGTCATATATGGATATGAGAGTTGGACTGTGAAGAAAGCTGAGTGCCGAAGAATTGATGCTTTTGAACTGTGGTGTTGGAGAAGACTCTTGAGAGTCCCTTGGACTGCAAGGAGATCCAACCAGTCCATCCTAAAGGAGATCAGTCCTGGGTGTTCCTTGGAAGGACTGATGCTAAAGCTGAAACTCTAGTACTTTGGCCATCTCATGGGAAGAGCTGACTCATTGGAAAAGACTCTGATGCTAGGAGGGGTTGGGGGCAGGAGGAGAAGGGGATGACAGAGGATGAGATGGCTGGGTGGCATCACCGACTCGATGGACATGAGTTTGAGTAAACTCCAGGAGTTGGTGATGGACAGGGAGGCCTGGCGTGCTGTGATTCATGGGGTCGCAAAGAGTCGGACTGAGCAACTGAACTGAACTGAACTAGTCGTCTTACTTAATATTACAAACTTAAGTGATTAACATAGGATAACATGTTATAGGAACAAAACAAAAAACCCAAAGTATATATACAAGACTGGAAGATAACAGGACAAAATGTCAACAGTGATATTTCTAGTTAGTGGGATTACTGAATATTTTTATTCTTTATATATTTTCTCAATTTTTTATAGTATATCTTTTAATTTTTATAGTGTTAAAGTAATCAATCCAAAGAAATGGAGAAAAACAACAAAATGGGAATGACCAGAGATCTCTTCAAGAAAATTAGAGATATCAAGGGAACATTTCATGCAAAGATGGGCTCAATAAAGGACAGAAATGGTAGGGACCTAACAGAAGCAGGAAATATTAAGAAGACGTGGCAAGAATACACAGAAGAACTATACAAAAAAAGATCTTCATGACCCAGATAACCACGATGGTGTGATCACTCACCCAGAATCAGACATCCTAGAGTCCAAAGTCAAGTGGGCCTTATGAAGCATCACTACAAACAAAGCTAGTGGAGGTGACAGAATTCCAGTTGATCTATTTCATATCCTAAAATATGATGCTGTGAAAGTACTGCACTCAATATGCTAGCAAATTTGGAAAACTTAGCAGTGGCCACAGGACTGGTAAAAGTCAGTCTTCATTCCAATCCCAAAGAAAGGCAGTGCCAAAGAATGTTCAAACTACCACACAACTGCACTCATCTCACATGCTAGCAAATTAATACTCAAAATTCTCCAAGCTAGGCTTCAACAGTACATGAACCAATAACTTCCAGATGTTCAAGCTGGATTTAAAACAGGCAGACGAATCAGAGGTCAAATTGCCAACATATGCTGGATCATAGAAAAAGCATGAGAATTCCAGAAAAACATCTGCTTCTGCTTCATTGACTACGCTAAAGCCTTTGACTGTGTAGATCACAACAAGCTGTGGAAAATTTTTCAAGAGATGGGAATACCAGCCCACCTCACCTGCCTCCAGAGAAATCTGTATGCAGGTCAAGAAGCAATCGTTAAAACTGAACATGGAGCACAAGACTGGTTCCAATTTGGGAAAGGAGTATGTCAAGGCTGTATATTGTCACCCTGATTATTTAACTTATATGCAGAGAACATCATGCAAAATGCCAGGCTGGATGAACCACAAGCTGGAATCAAGACTGCCAGGAGAAATATCAATAACCTCATATATACAGATGATACCATCGTTATGGCAGAAAGTAAAGAGGAACTAAAGAGGCTCTTGATGAAAGTCAAAGAGGAGAGTGAAAAAGCTGGCTTAAAACTCAACATTCAGAAAACGAAGATCATGGCATCTGGTCCCATCACTTCATGGCAAATAGATGGGGAAACAATGGAAACAGTGACAAATTTTATTTTCTTGGGCTCCAAAATCAATGCAGATGGTAACTGTAGCCATGATATTAAAAGATGCTTGCTCCTTGGAAGAAAAGCTCTGACCAACCTAGACAGCATATTAATAAAGCACAGACATTACTAGCTAGTGGGATTACTGGATATTTTTCTTCTTCATATATTTTCTCAATATTTTATAGTATATCTTTTAACCTTTATAATGTTAAAGTGATCAATCCAAAGAAATCGAGAAAAACAACAGAATCGGAATGACTAGAGAGCTCTTCAAGAAAATTAGAGGTACCAAGGGAATATTTCATGCAAAGATGGGCACAATATGCCCATCATATTGTGGTTCCTCTTGAGGTTCAAGAGGGAGGGGATATATGTATACCTATGGCTGATTCATGTTGAGGTTTGACAGAAAACAACAAAATTTTGTAAAGCAATTATCCTTCAATTAAAAACTAAATAAATTTTTTTTAAAAAGCAGAGACATTACTTTGCCAACAAAGGTCCGTCTAGTCAAGGCTATGGTTTTTCCAGTGGTCATGTATGGATGTGAGAGTTGGACTGTGAAGAAAGCTGAGCGCCAAAGAATTGATACTTTTGAACTGTGGTGTTGGAGAAGACTCTTGAGAGTCCCTTGGACTGCAAGGAGATCCAACCAGTCCATTCTGAAGATCAGCCCTGGGTGTTCTTTGAAAGGAATGATGCTAAAGCTGAAACTCCAGTACTTTGGCCACCTCATGTGAAGAGTTGACTCATTGGAAAAGACTTTGATGCTGGGAGGGATTGGGGGCAGGAGGAGAAGGGGACGACAGAGGATGAGATGGCTGGATGGCATCCCCAACTTGATGGACATGAGTTTGAGTGAACTTCGGGAGGCCTGGCGTGCTGCAGTCCATGGGGTAGCAAAGAGTCGGACACAACTGAGCAACTGAACTGAACTGAAAAACAACTGATAAGTTTTGGTCCTTTCAAAGGTTGATAAGGAGCTTCTTACCCTCTTATCTTTTTGGGGTTATCAAGAATCTTACATAGTATAAGGTGACAATTCACAATTTTATGCCTTTATATTAAAGGTCTTCTTCACAAATTCCAGGTGTAAATAATAATACCAAGAGTACTCACCCTCCACAAACCCCGGGTACCTTCTTGTTGGTATATATCAATGAAGCTGCCAATCATGCTGCCTTGGAACAAGCTTCCTTGAGCCTGCATTCGAATCTAAAAGCAGAAGAGGTACACATTTTGTTTTGACAGAGAACCAAAATGAAACGTTTCACTCATTTAAAATAAAGAAAACAGTATTTGGGAATTATCAAAAAAAAATCAGATGATGAAATTAATGACTTAAGCTATGTATATAAAGCATTATTTGTGTCAAAGTATATTTTATAAAGATGATTTTCATCAGCCTCACATTCTTCATACTAAGTCCATCATTTCTGAAGTTGGAAGAAAATTGGGGGAAAAAAAAGAACATGTACTCAGAGAGGGTAGAAAAGAATCCATTTAAACTATGGTTAGTTTAGTGAAAAACTAGAAACAACCTACATGTTCAAAAATAACAAAGGATTAGTTGCATAAAGTATGAAACATCCATTTAATGGAATAGTATGCAGCCATAAAATTTGATTGTAGAATAATATTTGTGGATATTTGAAAATGTCAACAATTAACTGCTAGATAGAAAAAGCAGGTTGCAAAGCAGTATGTATGGCATATCATTTTTATCAAAAATATGTAAACTTAAAAATAACCATATGCAAAACCAAATGTTGATGGTAGCTTAAGTTTAAGTGATGAAGCCACAAATGGGCATTTCTCTCTTTTGTGTTTTTCCTTCCTTCCACTTGTTGCTACACTGAACATGCATTGTTTATTGAGGTGTAAAAAGCAGGCAGGAAACGTTTTAAAATATAATCTAATGCTCACAAGACCTCACATTGAGTTTTACTTGTAAAAAGCATGACACTGTATTCTGCAATGTAGCCTCTGAGAGGCACAAGAAAGGGGAGATAGCATTGCCAGGCCATGTGAAAGATCTGGTACAATTCACCACTGAGAGCACACACGCAGATCATAGTAGTCAGTCACTAAATTCGAGTGAACCAAATGCAGGCCTGACTTTCATGAAGCACAACTCTAGGTTTTAATAAATGTTCTTGGTAAGTCACAGTACAGCAATATGTTTTTATGTGGAAAGTCAACTGCTACTACTAAGAGTGTAGAAATAAAACCGAAACCATATTAAAATGAAATAGAAACTATCACAAAGACAAACTGAAACCATAAATATCCTATGGTAAGTAGAGGACTTCTTTATGGAGGTAATTCCTGAGCAGGGTTGGGATGACATCGAGGTAAGTGTGGCACTTTCCTCAGCCACAGAATGTAGCAGGGGGGTGTAAAAAAACCTCAGTAACTCAGATAAATGATATTTCAATGCAATATTTTTAAAAATAAAAATGAATGCACAAAAACCTACAATGAACCAATCATCAAAACTGTAACTAAAGACAGGATCCAACAGGGCAGGATTAACGTAAGTGAGATAGATTGTACAAAATATGGCTATTTTGTTTCACCATAAATTTTTTGCACTCATTTGAATTTTTAAAAAAGATTGCATAAAATGTTATTTCCTCTTGATTATTGAGGTTTTCTTTGGCACATCCTTACATTTTGCACCCAAGCGGAGTATCTCACTTGTATTGTCCTAGTCCTGACCCTGTTTCTGAGCTGTCTTGAAGGACAAATTCCTGCGGAAAGGGGGGGAAATCATTGCAGGCAAAAAGAGAACTACATGCACACAGGCAAGAAAGCAGCCTGTAGTTCAGAGAGAGAACCCTTTAAGGATAAGTGAAAGGATTAAACAGATCAACAGTGATTATAACTCCTAATAAGATTGTGACTACCCTGGTCCCCCACTCCCCAGGACCACTCACCACTCCGCCCTACCTAAGTACAAGAAAGGAAAAGGTAGACTGTAGCATTGGTCAGTGGTTGCAACTGTACCAGACAGGTCAGAGGGACAGGAAACTGAAGTGAATCTGAAAAGCACATTCTAACGAGTGTAATTACATGGCAAATATTTTAGAGTTTTAGGATACAGTCAGTCATCTTTAAAAATACTTGGTCTGTATACTCTAAAGTGATATAAAAATTCTGTAGGTAAAATTTTCTCAATTTAATCCAGAAATATCATTTTCATAGTTTCTTCATCAACCACCACTGGTTTCTTTCATGTGTTTTTCAAGTCACTCTCTCAGTTCTCAAAGCTCTCTGAATCACAACAGATGCCCTTTCCACTTAACCTAGCCACCTGTGGTTTCAAATAAATAAAGTATATGTTCTCCTATTTTTTTTCCTTCACATTTCCCCTAAAATAATTTTTTAAAACTTGGGATCTTATACATTTTAATCATATATTTAGTAATTTTAATTATCATAAGTTTAAATGAGTTAATAAATTGGAAATGTTTACCACTCTATCTCAAATATAAGATATAGATTGGGAACTTTCCAGAACGCTCGGTGAAAGGCGGAGGAGCGGCGGCTGCCCGAGCTGCGCACAGCAACGCGCTCCTTCCCGCTCCCCCACACCGGCATCGGCCCGCTCACCGGCTGTAGAAAATGGTGAAAGAAACCACTTACTATGATGTTTTGGGGGTCAAACCCAATGCCACCCAAGAAGAATTGAAAAAGGCTTACAGGAAACTGGCCTTGAAGTACCACCCTGATAAGAATCCAAATGAAGGCGAGAAGTTTAAACAGATTTCTCAAGCTTACGAAGTGCTCTCAGATGCAAAGAAAAGGGAGTTATATGACAAAGGAGGAGAACAGGCAATTAAAGAAGGTGGAGCAGGTGGTGGTTTTGGCTCCCCCATGGACATCTTTGATATGTTTTTCGGAGAAGGAGGCAGGATGCAGAGAGAGAGGAGAGGTAAAAACGTTGTCCATCAACTTACAGTAACTTTAGAAGATTTATATAATGGTGCAACAAGAAAACTAGCTCTGCAAAAGAATGTGATTTGTGACAAATGTGAAGGCCGAGGTGGTAAAAAAGGAGCGGTAGAATGCTGTCCCAATTGCTGAGGTACTGGAATGCAAATAAGAATTCATCAGATAGGACCTGGAATGGTTCAGCAAATTCAGTCTGTCTGCATGGAGTGCCAGGGCCATGGGGAGCGGATCAGTCCTAAAGATAGATGTAAAAGCTGCAATGGAAGGAAGATAGTTCGAGAAAAGAAAATTCTAGAAGTTCATATTGACAAAGGCATGAAAGATGGCCAGAAGATAACATTCCATGGTGAAGGAGACCAAGAACCAGGACTGGAGCCAGGAGATATTATCATTGTTTTAGATCAGAAGGACCATGCTGTTTTTACTCGACGAGGAGAAGACCTTTTCATGTGTATGGACATACAGCTGGTTGAGGCGTTGTGTGGCTTCCAAAAGCCAATATCTACTCTTGACAACCGAACCATAGTCATCACTTCTCATCCAGGTCAAATTGTCAAGCATGGAGATATCAAGTGTGTGCTAAATGAAGGCATGCCAATTTATCGTAGGCCATACGAAAAGGGTCGCCTAATCATTGAATTTAAGGTAAACTTTCCTGAGAATGGCTTTCTCTCTCCTGATAAACTCTCTTTGCTGGAAAAACTTCTGCCTGAGAGGAAGGAAGTAGAAGAGACTGATGAAATGGACCAGGTAGAATTAGTGGACTTTGATCCAAATCAGGAAAGACGGTGCCATTACAATGGAGAAGCATACGAGGATGATGAACATCATCCTCGGGGTGGTGTTCAGTGTTAGACCTCTTAGTAGGGCCTGTGAATAACACTCACTGCTGGTGTTTTATTTGCAGTAGTGATTGAGTGAAGGACTATAATCATATGCTCACTACTTGCTTTTGTTTTAATATTCAACTATAGTAGTGTTTAAAAGTTAAATGAAGAATAAACTCAAATATAAAAGCTCTGACTTTGCCCTGTATGTATGATGACTTCAGTGTGCAAGATAAGTTTAGTACTTGTAAAAATGACTTTAAAAAATTTCCCCTAGCATTTGTTAGGCCATACTTTGTAATTGATTTCAGCTATGTACATGGAATAGCTTAGATTGAAATGCCAGGTATATGTGTTGACTTCAGTGTATGACCCTTAATTGTTAAGCTATGAAATTAAAACTGTGTTTAACTGGCAGTCAGACAAA